>NC_083350.1:62833689-63146606 GCF_030254825.1 Meriones unguiculatus | reverse complement strand
ACTATTAGGAGGTGTGGCCTTGCTAGAGGAAGTGCGTCACTGTGGAAGTGGGCTTTGAGGTCTCCAGTCTCAAGCTATGCCCAGTAAGACTATGCCCAGAAGACTGGTTCATAGTCTTCTGCCTGAAGATCAAGATGGAGAACTCTCAGCTTCTTCTCTAGCACCATGTCTGCCTGGACACTGCCGTGCTTCCTGTCATGACAATAATGGACTAAACTTCTGAAACTGTAAGCCAGCCCCAATTAAATGTTTTGTTTTTTAAGAGTTGCTATGGTCATGGTGTCTTTTCACAGCAATAAAACCCTAACTAAGAAAGCTCCCAAACTGATAATAAGAATCATCTTGTGGGCTGGCTCAGTGGGTAAAGGCTGAAGGTTATTAACGACAATTTTCCCACATAAATATAATTTGATCATATCCACCAGAGTTCTTAAGGATTTTTTCCTTTCAGTTCATGTATGTGTGTGTGTATGTCATATGGACATATATGTATGAATGTGTGCATGTAAAGGCCAGATGTCAGCACTAGGTGTCCTCCTTGACTATACCCTACGTGATAATTTTTTGAGACAGGATCTGAAACTAAACCTGGAATCCACAAATTCATCTAGGCTGGCCGGCCTATCAGCTGTGGAGAACTGCCCTTCTCCACCACTCTATTGCTGAGGTTCAAGATGAACGCCGTCATGTCTGGCTTTTATGTGGGTTTTCTCAGTCACCGTTCTTTTGCTGTGAAGTGACACCATGACCAGGACAACTTTTTTTAAAGCATTCGATTGGGGCTTGATTACAGTTTCAGAGGTTTAATCCATCATCGTCATGGCATGGAGCATGGCAGATGCAGAAGATGCTGGAGCTGAGAACTATATATCCTGGTGCCAGGCAGGCAGAGAGGTAGAACCTGGGCCTGGGCATGGGTTTTTGAAACCTCAAAGCCCACCCACTATTGATACACCTCCTCTAGCACCAGTCCTTCTAATCCTTTCAAACAATTCCACTCCTTGGTGACTAAGCATTCAAATATATGAGATTATAGGAGGGGGGCATTCTCATCTGGACCACCACACGAATGCTAGGAATCAAGGTGCAGGTCATCAAGCTTGTGTGGCAGATTCTTTAACCGCTGAATCATCTTTCTGGGCCAGTGAGTATTTTCTATTTTCCTAGTCATGAGGCAGTGTGTGTGTTTTGATGTGCAAAACTCAGTAGCTTGCTCCAGTCATCTTTTTTTAAAAAGATTTATTTATTTATTATGTATATGGTGTTCTGCCTACATGTAGGCCTGCATACCAGAAGAGGACCAGAAAGTTAGTGAGGATATGATTGAACAAGGGGCCATGTTCCAGCCCCAGTAAACAGCATGTGGTTGCTGGGAATTGAACTCAGAACTTCTGGAAGAGCAGCCAGCGCTCTTAACCTCTGAGCCATCTCTCCAGCCCTGCTCTAGGCATCCTTGGTTGCTACCTCTTATCATCCTCCAGAAGGGCCCTTTTCTCAGCAATCAGCCCTCTGCCATCACTACAGGCTGGGCCTTTAAAGAGTTAAACTTTGAGGACGCTCCTCTTGTCTACATCTGTTCATCATCTTCCCTGAAAACCAACCTAAGCCCAGCACTGGACCCTGGATCCAGTTCCTCTCTCCAGACAGAAAGCAACTCCAGGCCTGAACTGTGCCCACCCTCCATGTATGTCCTAAAGCAGAGAAAGATACATGGACTGTGAAGGTTTTGCTATTTTTGTCTCTTCCTCCTAAGTGAGGATCTCTGCTGGAAACCATGGTGGAAGTACATTCCTTAAAGGAGGCAGAGGGTAGCTGTGGGTAGAGTAATTCACCCGAGCCCAGTAACTGTCACACCTAACTCTGAAGGAGCCGTGCCAGTGCTTATTGTATTTGGAAAGCTCTACACCAATATTGACCACATACTGTTTGGTTGGATTTCTGTTGCTGTGACAAATCTTATCCCCATCCCAGCTCCATTGCCATAACTAGCCTATGAAGAGAAAAGGTGGGGAATGGCTCATGGCACTGAAGGTCTTGGCGCACGCACCGTTGTCCCTTTGCTGCTAGTTCTCTGGTGAGGTGATATAAACTGCAAAGGATGTTTTGCATAACGGAGCAAGCTGCTGACCCCATCCCAGGTGAAAAAACAAAGACAAAAAACAAAAGCAGAAGAAAATAGGACTGGGGCTCTGTTCACTCCTTCAGGGACACGTGCTCTCAAAGGTCTAAACTCTCCTGGAAGCCTTTTGTCCTAGCGATTCCAGCTAACATAGCCACACCGAGACCAAGCCTTTAACACACAGTCCTTTGGGCAATATTTCTATCCAAACTAGAGCACACGTGGAACAGAGTCTAAAATTTCAACCCATCATACTTGCTTGGGCCCTATGGCTCCATCTAGGTGGGTGAAATTGTGCTGGGTGGCTTTGCTCCTTCTCTGTCACAGTCTGCTTTGAATCAGTCAAGCATTTCTTTGAGTTTTCTGTGGGTTCTTGGGACTTTGAAGTGCAGGGCTCTTTAATCTCAGTCCCCTCCTGGACCCTGCAAGCCTCAGACTCAGAGGCTGTGGGTGGCTCAGTCAAGTGAGGTCAAGGAACCTGCGCCTTCATCCCGAAGTGCTTGGATGAGTTTGTTCTCCTCTGCACTGTGACCAAAGGAGTAACACAGAGACGCCTCCAGGAGTTCCTCAGCCCAAGCAGAGGGCACTCATGCCAGCTCTGCCCTCCAGGAGCCCCAAACTTCCCTCAGATCCTCTCCTACCCCAGGTAACCACCCCAAGTGAACTCCAGTAACAGAAGGCTTTTCAGAGATTGGAAAAATAACAACTCTATTATGAGCAGAGGCTGCTGAAAGGCGGGCTGGTATCGTTTGGGAGATGTATCGCTTTCTGTGGGTTCTGTGACACATTTGCATTTAAATAGCCTCTTGATCTCTTTTTTCTGAACTTCACAATAGCATTTCCTTCAAAGTGCTGACTAAACTGGATGGCACTGCTCAGTTTTTACTTTTATATGTTGTCTTATTCTGGCCATCTAGTTCAGGTGGCACTTGCAAATGCAAGACTTAAATTAGCTTTTTTTTTGTTGTTGTTATTCTTTTTGGTTAAAACTCATGCAGCTCCCGAGCCTGCTGTCTTTCCTGTCCCTCCTCCGAGCATCTCTCCAGGGGAACAGTCTTGTGGGAATGTTTTGTGGCCAGGGCTGCCAGCAGGTCAGTCTGTCCTGGGCCAGCCAGTGGTTGCTGGAATTGGTTCTTGCGTCTCCCTCGAGGGCTGGCATTTACATTTTCAGGCATTTTGCAAGCCACTTCCTCAACAATCACCGTTACAGAGTACATGAGGCGAGCCTGGGAGTAAGTAAGTTATATTCAAATGAAAGGCGGTGTCCAGTGCTCGTTATTGTCATCATTTTACCATGTGTGACCGTGAGGCCATTCACACTAATGTGCCTCTCTGATGTGAGGGCTCTATGATGCCACTCAGGGAGGACATGCTTCAAGCTAGTTACAGTGGCAGAATTCGTAAGGCAGTAGGCTCCTTCGTCTGATTCAAAGAGCTGGCCAGCCACTGTTTACCACCCAGCACACACCATTAAGAACGGGTGAAACAGACTGATTGCCCTCTGAGTCAGTGCTTCTCAGCCCGTGGGTCCTGTCTCCTTTGAGGGTTGAATGACCCTTTCACAGGGCTCACATATCATCTTGCACATCCTATATAACAGGAGCACAATTGCGGTTATGAAGTAGCAACCGAAAATAATTTTGTGGTTGGGGGCCACCACAGCGTGTGGAACTGTATGAAAGGATTGTGGTGTTAAGAAGACTGAGAACCCCTGAAATCCTCACTTTGTCCCTACTTCCTGCTACAATCATCGCCAACTCCTGCTCTGTCTCTCAGAGCCCCATCTCTAAACCCGGAAGTCCATTTCTTTCTTAGAATGAGCTTCCCAGATAGAAAGGAAGAGTGTCTTTGCTCATGTCAGCTAGTTAAGGGGGGGGGGAGAGAAAGAAAAGAAACGTGTCTGTTCTGAGTCGGCCAACATAAAGCATCCTTTCTGTCAAAAAGACTGTCATCAAAATGGCCAGTTGCCAAGTACCACAGCTCTTCCATTCCATAATTTGCTGTGTCCCATGGATCCTCCTTGTCCTGCTGGGTCCTCTGTTGTTACTGGACTTAGTTTAGAGTCACAGTCTGGGTGCAGGAAGCCAGGTTTGGCCACCTGTCCTCAATAAGCTCATTAAAGCAAACACAATGTAGTGAAAAGCAGCAGGGGGGAAAAAAGAGATTTATTCAATGTGGCTACCCTGGGAAGAAAGACAAAGAGTTCCAATGATGCCCCGTCCTAGTTAGGGTCACTATTGCTATGATGAGACACCATGGCCAAAGCAAGTCAGGGAGGAAAGAGTTTATTTACATCATGATTTATTATTGAAAGAAGTCAGGAGAGGAACTCAAACAGGGCAGGAACCAGGAGGCGGGAGCTGATGCAGAAGCCATGGAGGGGTGCTGCTTCCTGGCTTGCTCCCCCTGGCTTGCTCAGCCTGCTTTCCTACAGAACCTAGGATCACTCCCCAGTGATAGCACCACCCATAATGGGCTGCACTTTCCCCCATCAATAACTAATTAAGAAAATGCTGTACAGGCCTGTCTACAGCCCAGTCTTATGGAGACATTTCCTTAATTGAGGCTCGCCTCTCTCAGGTGACTCTAGTTGTGTCAAGTTGACTAAAAAAAACATCCAGCACAGTCCCCAATGTTCATCTTCAGGGTTCTGAAATGAGTTTAAGATTTAAGTAGAAGGCCAGAGTCAAGCATAGCTAAGCAGCTCAGGATAAGGTGTGGTGCCCATCACTCAGACCTCCCATCTCCCCTTAAAGGTGGTCTGGCTCTTCCCAGGTCTGCTCTTCCCAGGAGAGAAATTTCCCTCTGACTGGCCCAGGCTTCAAGCTTTCTCTTTTCCTGGTGTGAGGTTCCTGGAGAAATCCCAGTTTCTTGAGGTCACTTGTTTCAGTAGACTGATAGCCAGAGTGAGGGATGCTGTCTGCCTAGACCAGCTTTATCACCACCAAGCCAGTGACACTCTGAGCCTGACCTTTTCCAAAGCCTGCTTTTGTTCAGGACTCCCATGGGGCCTTCTTTTTCTCCATGTCCTCGTCTCTTTAAAAATTAAATGTCATCCTTACATGCATGGCACCTGTGTACGCACATACGTGCACACACACACACATACACACACAAGGCAGACACTCATATAAATATACATAAATAAAAGTAAGTATGTTTTATAAAGAATCCAATGGGGAAAGGAGAGATGGTTCCATTAGGAAAGGCACTAGCTGCCGAGCCAGATGACAGGAGTTGGATCCCCAGAACCCACATACATAATACATATATACATGCATGCATATACACATACATGCATGCATACATACAAATTAGTGCTTAAGAAAAGAGAATCTAATGGATGATATGAATGCTTTAAACATATAGAACACATTTGCATATACTTTCCCAGGGTTGTGAACTCAAGCACTACAAGGAGGAAGTGAGAGATCATTTCCACTACAAAGGGGCTCTTTGCTCTGAGTAGGATTTGCTGTGGGGTCCAGAGAGCCTTCTGTTGAATTCTGTTATTTTTTTTTTAATTTGCAAATATTCCATCTCTGTGAGACTTTACTGTCCAGACACTGTTTTAATCAACTCAACGACATCCCCTGTACACAGCTCTCCACAAGACAACAATTGTTAAAGCAAACATTGGTCGCACCTTCTCTGTGCCAGGCTGCAGAGCAGAGGTGATTCTGGATTCTGACTGGGAGCAGCTTGTGGGACTCTGTGGCTCCTACTGTGTCTGTGGCTCCTACCTGGGAGAGTTCTCTGGGGTTCCAGCAGAGAAGGAAGAAGGAAGCCAAGTAAAAAGTGATGGAAAGAGAAATCCCTGCACTGTAATGGTGACCAAAGGGGTGGAAGGGAGAGAGGGAAGAATGGGGAAGGGGGGGAGGAGGAAGGGGAGGAGAGCACTCCTTTGGTTTAGGAGTAGTCAGGGAAGATGTGCTCACAGAGATCAGAGGACAACTTTCTCTTCGGTGGCATGTGAGTTGCTGGGATCAAACTCAAGACTGTCAGGCTTGGTGGGAAGCACCTACATCATCTGAGCCACAGTGCCTGAGCCTGCTACGTTCTTTACTTTCTTAAGGCTTTATCTTATTTCTATTTATGAGAGACAGAGGGAGAGAGAGAGAGAGAGAGAGAGAGAGGAGTCTGCCATGGATTTGCAGGTACCCGAGGAGGCCAGAAGAGGGCAACAGATCCCCTCAGAGCCCAGCAACAGTTGCTTCATGTGGGTGCTTGGATCCAAACTCAGGTACATCTTGTTAACTGCTGCACCATCTCCCCAGCACTGCCCCCTGCCCCCATCATTAGATTCTCAAGGAATCCATCACTTTACAAACATCAGGAGTCATGGCTCCCCCCCCCCCCCTTTTGATGGAATCCTTAACTGGTGAAACAAATGTTGATAATTGTCTGTTTTTAGAAGGCAGCTCTTCATTAGCCAGAAGCTTCCATTTAGCCAATATTAAGTGAGTCGCTAGGTCTGTGTGCTCAGTGAAAATCCTTGTTTATAAAAGCTTTCTAAGATGGAGACAGAAAAATATTTTCCCACTGTACTTCAAAGAGGCCGCAAAAGCAGCAAGCCTCTTAAAAACATGAAATGCTTCATGGGTTCTGCTCCAAGGAGTGGGAGGGGGGCAGGGTGCTTAGAAATTTTCTGTTTGAGAAAAAGGACTCTCAGCTTCAAGCTGCCTTTAGGTCTCACAGCTCAGCCTAAGATGAAGGGCTTCTGCCCCCAAGATTATCATTGCAGAGGGAGTTTCAGAAGCCTCGGTCTCCACACTGTACCCCTGGGGAAATGCTCAGAGCTCCAGCTCTTGCATTCAGAGGGAAATCCTCCCCTAGCTCCACGACGGTTCCAGGTCAGCGACTCCGCACTCCAGCGACAGCCGTTTGGTTTCTATCCTTTCCTCTGAGTCAAAGGCCCAGCCCCAGCTCTACCCTGCAGCTAGGGTTGCTTGCTGGCCCACTCCTCAGCTAATCAGGCTACTCCCAGTGATTCTTCAGAAAGACAAAAGTGGCCATCACTACCCTCCCACCCCCCCAAATGCATACCTCACTGCCCTTAAATGCCCCCTTCCAGGGCTTACCTCGTGGAGCTATTCCTTCTATGGACTATCTGTCTATCCCATCCCTTTTGTCTACCCTGACACAAAATACAGGAAGGACTGGGGGTAGGGAGAAGCCTAAAGTCTACTCTGAACCAAATTGAACCACCTCCATTCCTTACCCAAGGGTCAGTGCTGAGCCCACAGGTGTCCCCCCACATTTCTTTCCTCCGGCTCCCCAGCAGCATGCAGCAGGGTGCTACCTGAGCACCAAAGCAGCCCCACGGCCAGGAATCCAGCCCATTGGCTGAAGGGTAGGGAAAGCAGCCCAACACAGGTGAGCAAGCTGAGGCTGTCTCCTTTCCTCTTGCTTTCTGATCCTGGCTCGGTTTGTACAACTGGAAGGGTTTCTGAAGTTCTCGTTCTTGTTTGCAGACTTGGATGTTGGGCATCAGCCTCCATGTCCTCCAAGCTTCAGGGTCTAGGACAGGTTTGGATAAGCCTAGTAGGTTACCTTGCATAGTCTTTAAGGTTAAAAAGTGCATTTCTAGTGCCAGTGGGATAGTTCAGAGGGGAAAGGCACTTGTGCCAAAGCCTGATGACTTGAACCCATGGTCGAAGGAGAGAACCAACTCCCAAAGTTTCACTATGACCTCCACGCATATTCCATAGTACCTGCATGCCTTCACATATGAACACAGCAAATGTACACACATACATATGTACACGCTCAATGTGGATTTGGTTTGCTTTGCCTCTGTCCTTTCAAATGTCAGCTGGGCTTGGCTGTCCAGTCTCTTAGAGTGAGGAAGCATTTTGGAGATGAGCATTTGTAGGGGAATTCCAGGGTTGGGGGGGGTTTCCTCTAGCTGGTGAAGCAGGAGGAGGTTTGGAAGAGGGAGTGAGGACAAGAGGGGAGTAGGGAGAGCATAGGAGTGCTGTAGGGAGGAAGGGGTGAGGTCAGAAGGTCCTTCTGGGGAGCTAGCTGTCTGCCAGGGAGGCCCCCTCACTCCTACCTAGGGGATGTAGTCTGTATCTCTGGCTTCTGGGTTTTCTCCAAGCCAAGTGGAGAAGGATCTGGGAGCTTCCTGTCATGTCCTCATCCATTTAATCTCCTTGCTATGGAGAAGGCATCCTTTCCCTAGAAGGGCTTACTCCTTCCCAGACCTCTTCCTCAGGACATTCAGCTCCTGTGTCAGGCTGTTGAGGAATTGGGACCATAGGGAGAAAGCAGGACACTGGGAAGGATGTAGGACATGATGAACCAGACTGCCTCCATCATGGCCTTAAAAACCTTCTTATAGTAAAGATAAAATAGGTTCATTCCTGTTTATAATTAAACCTCTATTTCTTAAGGATTGGGCTATACCCCACCTGTAACCTTAACTACAGATGTCTTTGTTTCAAAGGTTATTATAACCATCTTGCAAACCTACCTTGGTTTCAAATGGTTGTTATGGCTACCTTGTTATGGCCACCTTGAAATCATGTCTTTGTTTCAGGAGGTCCCTATGATTATCTTGTTACGCTTATGTTATGCTCCTGTAACCCCGCCTCTTTTGCCCACCAAATCTACCATTTGGAAGCCCCCTACCTCTGAGCTATAAGAGCCTTGTCTTCCCCATGTTCAAGGTTGGTCTCTTGAACTCCACCTTAGGGAGAGGCAGCCCATTTGCACAAATAAAAAAAAGCTTGCTTTAATCAGTTGCTTGCTTTAATTAATTTGGTCGTGATGACTCTGGTCATTGGTCTTTCTCCTTGCATCTTTAGGATTAACAGATTCTGGGGAGAAACTGGGGTCCACGGGAAGAAAGTGAGATCATGTGTTTTAACTTAGCCCCTCTCTCTCTCTGCCTCTCACGTCCCTTTGTGCTGAGGATTGAACTCAGGGCCTATCACATGCTAAGCAGGTCATCTACAATTCCACAGCCTTTTATTACCCTCTTAGAAAATTAGTAATCTTAATATGTGACCCATCCTCCTGACTTCATTTAACCCTAATGACCCCCCTCCGAAATCCCAACTCCAAATGCAATCAACACCCAAATGTAGGGTTATATTTTTTTGTTGAGACATGTATGAACTTTAGAGAGCGATATCTAAACCATGGCTGCACCTCTCACCCCTGGGAGTTGTTAAGGGAGCTGTGATGCTCACTAGTCAAAAGCCACCAGCTATTCTGAGGAAGACCAACATCAGGGGGGATTCACGGGTGTCAGGGAAGGCCAAGAACTGCCCTTGAATTCTCTGGCTGGGGCTGGGAAGTGGGGGACTGACCCCGCAACTGAGGAAGAACACGGGGTGAGGGGACAGAAGATGTGCTCAGGGAAAAGCCGCACCACCTGCATTCGCAGGAAAGAAGCTATACTTCCTTCAGGTCTGAGCGGTGTTCTGGTTTGTGCCGGGCCTCAGCCGTGGACCTATTTTTATCTTCATCTGCCACGGTTGCAGAGCGGCCTTGCCTGATGTAGAGAGTCTGTGAAATTATCGTTCCACAGGAGACCACTGAGGATCGCTGTGGGTGCCCTGCCAACTCCCAGCTCCAGGCTGGAATTGTCTGTGGCAGGTCCTAATAGCGCTTGTACTTTGAGCTCACAGTCTGGCACGGAGCCCCCCAAGCTGTCGACTCACAGGGCTGGCCAATCAGCTCCCCTCCCTGGCAGCCCTCGGTTTAAGCTTTCTCTACTTTTCAGGCTTGGTTAGTGACCACTTAGAGATGTGGTGTGTGTGTGGTGGGGGGTTGTTGTGGAGGGTGTTTATGAGATGTGTGTGTGTGTGTGTGTGTGTGTGTGTGTGTGTGCGCGCGCGGTCACGTGTTACTCATGCTTGTGAAGGTCACAGTTGTTCTGTTTACCTCAGATGGTTTCCTGTCTACCAGTGAGTCCCGGGAATCGTCAAGTCTCCTCCCCAGCTCTGGGATCACAAGGTTTAACACCGCGGCCTGGAATAAGACTCAGGTCCCTGTGTTTGAGTGGCAAGCACACTCACTGAGATATTCCCAGAGCCCCTGACTTCCCATTTTCTGTGACTTTGTTGAACCTTTCTCCAGTTCCCACCTGCCCCCCGTCCTTCTCCCTCCCTTCCTCTCAATGTAGTCATCTTGGAGGACTTCCTGGAGGCTGGCGGCTGCAGTGCACACAGCGGGCTTTGCTGAAGTGTGATCTAGCCCTCAGCTCTGCTGACTTCTCGGAAGATTGCTCCAGCGTGAGGTCCTCCTGTCCCCAGGAAGGGACGCCTGATTCTTGTGTTCCACACATCCCTTCCCTGATAAAAAGGAGGAGCGGTGAGACCACAGGCTGCTACAACATGATGAAGGTCCAGTCACCTCATTTGACAAGAGGTGTGTTTCTCTGAAGGCATTTTGCCTCATCATCAGGCCAGCCGCGGAGGCTGTGGCGTCCTGGTGGACTCACACTGGCCCATCCGCTTTCCAAGGCACATTTCCCGTGGCTAAAAGACTTTGTCCCTTTCTGTCTGGCTCGCTAGACACATTTGCTCCCTGCAGACCGTCCAGGTAGCAAACGGACAGCTGAGTGAGAACTGGCTTCTCATCTGCGGGGCCCAGCGTTTTTAATTAGCTCGCTGGACGGCTACCCGGCTCCTTTACCGTGTGCATTATTAATGGCCGCAGGGAGGAGACATCCACTCCGCGCTGTGATGAGCCTGCACACTCTGTCTCAGCAACTGGCTGCGCTCGGTGGACTCTGCAGAGAAATAATGGCAAGACTGCAGAGGAACCATCATTAGGATGCTGTCCTGGGGAGCCCAGGCTACCCCACCACCTCGCTGATAACGGGAAGGAAACAGCACTTCCTAGACCATCAGGAAAAATGGTGCTGCTGAGGTCGGGAAGTCTGGGTTTGGTCCTACACTCAGCACACACATACTCACACACACATACATTCTCACACACATACACACTGACACATACATTCTCACACACATATACACACATACACTCAACACACACATACGCTCACACACATACACCCTTACACACGTGTATTCGCTCACATACACTCACATTGAATGGGCTCTGGCTGACTGTTTTGGAGATGTAGACAGGCATCGGTGTCATTTATCTGTGACACCACAAGAAAAGAACCTTGTCCTGCCTTTGCCGTCTGTTCTGCTTCCCTGGGGCCTTGCTCTGAGCCTCTGCCTGGCCTTCCGCCTGGAACCGGCCCAACAGTCCCAACCCTGAGCAGGAGGAGTTTCTTTGGGAAGTAATTCACCGAGTCCTGCTTCAGTTCCTTGCACCAGCTGGTCCAGTCTGGCTCATGTCCCACTGGGGTACCCATGTGCAGTAAGACCAAAGACCCCAAAGTTCACACATGTGACCCCACACATAGAGGACAACCATTGCTCCAAGGACCGAAGGGCATCGTCACCAAACCTCTGCTAACTGTTGGCCAATGCTTGTTTGGAAGCAATCAAGGGCTCCGTGCTGGGAAAGTTTCATCCTATGCCCCCCCCATGTGTGTGTGAGAATTCTGTGTTTATGGGTAGCGGTCTGTGCAAGAGCGGTTACTGCAGAAGCACAAGAATCTATGTTTGGATCCCCAGAACTCATATGAACGCCGGGTGTGGTCGCCCCACTCTGGAACCCCAGCACTGAGCACAGGGGCAGACACGGGGAGATTCCTGGGGCTCCTTAGCCAGACAGCCTCCCTGAAACACAGCAAGCTTCAGTTCAGTGACAGGCTCTGTCTCAAACACAAGATGGGGGCCGTACGGGAAGACACCTGAAGACGCTGCACGAGCGTGCCTGCTGGTGAGCACAGACAGGCGTCACACACAGGCCGCAAATGCACATAGCCTTGCTCTGCCAGGCCCAGAGGCACAAGGCTGTGATCCCGGAAGTGTTCAGAAGGCTGAGGCATGGGGATGGTTAAGATGAAGCCACCTGTGCTGGTGAGCTCTTGGGCCAGGCTGGGCTGCACGGTGCGGCCCTCGGACAGACATGCCCCGGTGTGCACTGCCATATTTTTTGAGCTGCAGGTGGACTGAGCTTTAATACTGGAGTTAAATGTAACCTCCGAGCAAGAGGCTACGGGCAGCAAACCATTATCGCTCACTAATCACGTAAGCACATGACTTTTGGGGTTTTTTTAGGGCACGCCTGTGTGCCAGATAGAGACTGGCATTGTCTGGCGCTTAGTATTTGATTGTAATTAGTTGGCCCGGCCCTCCCCGGGTCTGCTTGCTGTCTTTTACAAGACAAGTACCCCAGAATGACCTTCATAATCCTTGCCTCCAGATGATCCCTGAATGGCAGAATAAATGACTGCACACCTGGGCAGGGCAGAAAGGAGGTAGGCGTGGCCAAAACATGGCCAAAACGTGGCCAGGCGTGGAGGAGAGAAGGATCATGGAAGAGACAGAGAGACAGGAGAGAGAAGGAGCGCCACCATGGGATAGATAGTGAACCACATGGGCCGGGAGGAGTGACCTCTGAGAACGGCATGGAGGGGAGAGGCCCGGATGGAAAACATGTGCAAGTATTTATGGGGCTATTTTACGGGAAGAAGCCCAGATAGGAATGATTCAGGCAAATGGCATGGGCTACGGGGCTGGGTGGTAACCAAGGTGGCTTAAGGGATTTATACCTGCCCAGCCACGTATGAAATAAGGCTTATTCTAAAATCTGTAAGGTGTCTGTGTCTCTTACTGATTATGACAGCAGGTTAGATAATACCAGTGCAATAATTTGAGCCCATTTTTATTTCCTACACCAAAGGTCACACTTTGCTGCACAAACACTCACACCCTTCTAAACTTCAAGGAAAGGTGAGACAGGCTAATGCCGTGCCACACAGGTAGGGGATGATGATAACTCTGTGATGACTCTGCTCATGATCTGTTGTGTGACTTTTCTTGAGGGAACTCGATAAACACCCACAGATCTGGCACCAATGACAGAGCCGCAAAACAACTGCAGTGAAGTAGAGCACGGATAGCTGATGAGTTTACTTTGATCACTTACAGGAGTATGGGTGAGGGGTTATGTACGACAGCCTGATGACTCACGGATAGCTGTGTAACCAAAAAGCCCACCTCAGCCTGGGTGCTCTCTCAGGTAAGCTGCATTCCTAAACCTCCCTGTATGATCTGCAGCTGCCTCCACAGGCTGGAGAGTCTCTTCTTCCCAGCAGTCCTTAGATCCAAGAGGCTTTGTGGATCTTCTCAGTTTCAGGAACTCACTGAGTCTTGTAAGTTGTCGTTGGTGTAAACAGGCGCTCCCCAGGATGGGATATTTACGTTCAGAAGAAATGCCACACAACAGGGTCCCCTCCTCCAGAAACTTTCTCTGGCTGCCACATGTAACAGTGACATGGGACACACCTGTCACTTTTCCGTGACACACCCAACTCAGGGGCTTGCTGTGAGACTTTGCAGATCACAAGAATGAAATTTGTTCCTCATCTGTTCCTAGCCCCAGTTCCAAGCAGCCTCTGGATAAATTTCTCAAACACACTCAAAGCCAGGTCACACCAACATACCTGTAGGCAAAACATTCTTTGTACAGAAAAATACGTAATAATCTTTTTAAAATAAAGATCTTTAGAAAAGAATATTGATTAAATTCTGTCTCTACTGTATTTGATATACTTCTTGGTCTTCCACCCCACTCTCTCTTCAGAATTGACAGTTATAGGGCCAGGCTCTTGCCTGTCTCACCGAGAAGCAGGAATGTTGACAGTGTGTAATCAGCAGGACGTATGGCATATTGCCTGGAGAGAGGGAAGGGATCCAGAACACCCCGAGACTGCACTCTGGGTGTGAAACAGTGATTCCAGCCAACAGGAGTAAGTGATGGCTCAGCAAGAATTCAGATATCCTGCTCTGACAAAAAGTTACTGAGCAAGTGGAGCTAGAAATCTCTACAACATAGAAGCCCGGCCACATCTGAGAGTGGGAAGGCAAGGTCTCAAACCCACAGCCAGACAATACTGCTATAAAAATAACATGGGGACATCAACTGTCATATTCTTAGAGGTTAATTCCGAATGGAGGGTAAGAGATAAAGTTTATTTTGTCATAATTCATAAGCTCTCTCCCTCCCTGTCCTTCCCTCCCTCTTCCTTCTCCCTCTCTCCATCCTCTACCTTGTAGATTGTCTGAAAGACCCGCTATCTTCTCTAATGGCTGTGATTTGAAAGGTAGTTTTTAGGTTTGTGAAGTTAAGAGGAGAAAGATGGAAGATGGAACACCTTGCAAGACATCACAATGACAAAAGTCACCACAGGAAACATCACCAGTGAAAGCCCAGCTGGAAACTTGTGAAATTGCACTGTAGAAAATATTTTACAGTTAATAAGACATGTTGAAGCCTTGGATGGTTGGGAATTTGTCAGCCTCTAGGGTGGTAGGAATCGCATTGAGCTCGTGCCTGACTCAGAGCCCTTGATGGTTCCCTGTGACCCAAGGCTTTCTCCTGAGCCTTCTGCCTGGCCCCCTTCCTCACTTCCATCCTCTCTCTGCTCCCCTCTGTAGAGAAAAGCAGCTCTCCAGGTGCAATCCCCTAGGTGTTCCTGTTTGCTGTATTTCCCATCAGAACACCGTGCCCATGACAGCAGCGGCCGGATCTGTTTGCACTGTTGCCATAGTCAGGCCTTAAATAGCAGCTGCGATGGGCATGATGAAGAACCTGTCCAGAGAACAAATGAATCAATGAATGAATGAAGCCAGTTAAAGTTTCAGTGATGCTATAAGCGGTATTTTGGGGGTGCTGGATAAAGAGACCCAGGTTTTTCTCCTCAAGAACCCCCTGGGGATGATGGATATGCCAGACACTCAAAGCAAGGATATTAGCCCCAAATATCAGTGTATTTTGTTGCTGTGACCTCTTCCACACCAGCAGAAAGGGGCTTAAAGAAATCAGGCCTGGAGAAAATAGTCTTGGCTCATAAAGTCAACTTCTGCCAAAAGTGAATCAGAAATCCTTGTAAAAATGTGTGATTTTTCTGTCTGAGTTGAAAGGGCAGAGGAGCAGCCAGAGACACCTCATCATGCTGAGAGCAAGGCATTCTCAGGCGCTACCAGAAGCATGACAAAATGAAGCCCCCAGGAGCCAGCTGGACAGCACTCCCAATGCCAGAGAGGAGGCCATGTGAATAGCTATTTTATAATAGGCCATGTGATGGCTATTTTGAAACACATCAAATACATTACAACCTATGAGCTCATATTGATTCTTTAAAAAAATCCAAAACAAAACAAATTTAATTGGTCACCTTGGGAGATTGCTAGGCACAAAGTTATTATTCTGGAATTTGATGAAAAGGAAGGGAAGAATTAAGTGTTTGTCCTGCTTTCCTTGATAGCGTGAGCCAAGATAACCAACCAAGAGGGAACGCTTCCTTACAGAAAGCCACTCAAGCTAACAAACGAAGAAGCAACAAGAGAAGCCACCATTTTGAAAGCCCCACTGAGATAAAGGATTGAGTAGCAGTAATTAATGGTTGCTGTCCATTAAGTGAAAGTCAATGGAAGATGCTCTCACAGGTCGATTGGAGTGACCCTCCCATGAGACAGAGTTGATAGCAATAAAAGTGAGCATGGGGTTTATGTCACTTGGGCTGATGCAAGGCAAGCACAAAGAAATAACTGTGCATGTGTGAACACATGTACACCCAGGAATACAATATACACATGCAAACACATATACACGTGCACACACATATACATGTGTGCACACACTATACACACATGCATGTATACACATGCACATACGCACACACAGATGTATACACATGTGCAATGCACACATGAACAAATACACACATGAAAACATATGCACATTTAAACACATGCATACATGTGTACATACACATAAACACAAATACATGTGCACGTGTGCACACATGCACATGGCCATACAGGCATACATAATCAAACGCACAGGCACAGGTAGATGTGTACAGGCATTCATGTACAGAGACATGTGTTCATACGCATCTACATACACACGTTCTCATGCAATCAGTGTCTGAATCTGAAAGCGTCTCTCACCAACTCCACAGACAGGAGCTACCCAGGATGGAAGGACAGCTTAACAACGGAGGGGTCCCAGGAAGCAAGAAGCCATATTTGGAGGTATGGCAGCTTTTGCAGGACCAGTGAGTCCATTTCCTTACCTCTGTGACTGAAGACCAGACAAGGCGGGAGGCCCGAGGATGTCTGAGTGCTTAGGAGCCTTTGCTGCACAGGCACAAAGAACAGTTTGGGTGCAGCACCTGTGCTGATAGCAGGATGTGCTCCCACAAAAGTCTGTGTCCTCAGCACTGAGGACTGAGGAGATGGGAGGGCCCCTGGGGCCAGCCTACACAAACACACACACTCCAGGTTCAGGAGGAGCTCTGGCCTCAAAGGAACAAGGTTCAGAGTGAGAGAGGAGGCACCAATGTCCTCCCCTGCTCTCTGCATGGACACAGGCTGTTTTACTTCCACACACATGTGCGGTATATACCACAAACACACATGCCATGTTCACACACGTGCACACACACAGAGGAGAGGGGAACCAGGTGTGGTGGTGTATAATCGCAGTGCTCAGGATGCTGAGGCAGGAGGATCAGGGATTTAAGGCCAGCCCTGGCGATACAGTGAGTTCTAGGCAGTACTGACTAAGTGAGCACTAGTCTCCAATAACCCAGAACAACAACAGCAAGACAAGAGCGGCAGGAAGTGCTCTGTGGAAGGAGACCTGGGACAGATCAGCTACCTGTGAGGTGCAGCTCTGTTTGCACCTGGCTTGAACAAGATGGTTTGAGCCATTGCAAACCCACGTTTGAGATAATCAGAGAAAAATGAGTGCATACCAAGTGTTAGATACTATTAAGAATAATTTGTTAGCTGAGCATGATGACTCACGCCTGTAATCCCAGCACTCAAGGAGTCAGAGGCAGGCAGATCTCTGTGAGTTTGAGGCCAGCCTGGTCTACAGAGTGAGTCCAGGACAGTCAAAGCTACACAGAGAAACTCCATCTCATAAAAGTACCAACAAAACAAAACAAAAACCCCAAGAAACAACAAAAAACCCAAAAGAATAATTTGTTGTTGTTGAATGTGATGGCGTCGGAGTTATACTATTCCATTACTGTGTTATGCATCGGACTCTCTGAATGTAAAAGAGCATGATGTCTGGGATTTGCGTTAAAAGAGCAACCACGAAAATATAAGGGGAGTAATAGCTGAAAGAATGTTGAAGGGTGTGGTTTTAGGGCTGAGGGGCAGTTTGGACAGTAAAGTGCTTTTTTTGTAAGCACGAATGCCAGGGTTCCATCCCCAGAGCCCACACGAGTCGAGCATCGTGGTGTGTTTGTAACCCAGCACTGGGGGGCAGAGGCAAACAGATCCCTAAGGTGTGTTGGCCAGACTGGCCTCCTGGGAGAGTTCCAGTGAGGGACCCTGTTTCAAAGGAAGGAGGAAGGAGATGAAGAGGAGGAAGAGGAGGAGGACAGCTTCTGAGGTTGTCCTCTGGCTTCCGTGCACACACACACACACACACACACACACATACATACACACACACATATACATACATGGGTACACACACCCACATAGCCACAAACATAAATACTGGCATACACACACGATACATGCATACACAGACACACACACACAAATACATGCACATACACACACATAACACGTGCACGTACATGGGGTACGCCCACGCACACACACACCGGAGTGTGTGGGTTTACTGCCATGTAGCTTCCCCAGCCTGGCAGAGAAGCTTACTTTTGCTGTTTTCGGTTGCCAGCTGAGCACAGCGCAGTACAATAACAAGTTGGTCATGGAAGATGTAAATCCAAATATCTGATTGAATTCAGCAGACGTAAAATTATACGCACTAGGAAATGAACCCAGGGCCGTATGAATGCTGAATAAACAGTCTCCTGCCGAACTACATCCCAGCCTCTTACTGCTTCTTATTTTGAGATGAGGTCACACTGAGCCGCCTAAGCAGCCTCGAATAGACTGTATCGCAGCCGGGCCTTGAGCGATCCTATCTCTGCCTCTCCCGTGGCTGGAATCCTAGGCCTGGCTAGACAAGATTATTGTAATGAGTAGGATCGGAACAAATGACCATGGGAGGAAGGGAAAGACTTTTCAAAGCAGGTGATTTTCATGGACGCTGGGAGAGGTATGAGAGCCACAGCCGTTTCAGAGGCTACTCTGTCCTTCTGCCCTCGCTGAGAAGGCGAGTCCCGTATTGAAAGACTCTGCACAGCTTCAACCGACACCACGCCTCTCAACACTTGAGGTTTTCAGGGTGACCAATGAGCTTCTTCTTACCAGTCCTCGGATCCGGTTAGAGCAACCACACGACACGAGCTGTGAGGCACTGGCCTCTCCTGCCTCAAGACTCTCAGAGGCAGAGGCCGGCCTCCCAGAGATGTGCAGGAAGGCCGAAAGAGACCCTAGAGTGCTACAGCAGACATAGAGGGTTCACGCTTAACACCTCAACAACACAAAATAAATAACGCTTTCTACTTCAAAATTCATCCTCAGCTCCATGATTTATAATCGCTAGTTCCAAATGTAGCCTGCAAGTTGCATCTAAATTACTAAACGTTTTGATGATGGAAACAGATTTCAGAGCCATACATATCCTGGGCTTACATTTCCATTTTATTTATTTATTTTTGAGACAGGGTCTCCCTATGTAGCCTCGGCTGGTCTAGAATTGCTTTGTAGACCATGCTGGTCTCCTACTCAGAGAGATCTTTTTTCTCTACCTCCTGAGTGCTGAGATTAAAGGCATGTGTCACCACGCCTGGCTACCTTCTGATCATTAAAAACATTATTACATCCACTGAGTGTGTGTGAGTGTGTGTGAGTGTGTGTGTGTGTGTGTCAGAGGAAAATTTTTACGAGTCAGTTTTTTTTTCCTGTCAAGTGGGTCCCAAGCATCAAATTCAGGTCATCAGGCTTGACTGAGGGTGAGACGGTATGGCAGCTCTGTTTGTACTTGCCTTGAAGCATTAAGACCTGAGTTCCCCAGAACAAGAAAAAAAAAAACCAAACCAAACCAAACTGGGTGGTGGTGGTGCTCACCTTTAATTCCAGCAGCGGTCAGTTGATGTCTGTGAGTTCAAGGCCAGCCTGGACGCCACAGTGAATTCCAGGCCAGACAGAACTACCCAGTGAGACCCTGTTTAAAAAAACAACAACAACAACAAAAAAAAACAACCCACAGGCTCAATGATGTGTGCTTGTGACTTCAGATCTGGGGAAGCAGAGGCCGGCGGATCTCTGGGATTTGCCAGCCATCCTAGTGTTGTGGTGAGGGTATGTGGTGAGCTCCAAGCCAGTCAGAGACCTTTCTCAACAACAACAAAAAAGGGTGGTGCCTGGAGGTTGTCCTCTGGCCCTCCACAGAAGCATGCACACACCCATAAACACACACACCTCCACGCAGGAGCACAGACACAATCACACAAACACACGTTTCCCAAGAGAAGACAAATCAGAAGAATGAATGCTGAGTTCACATCGTCAAACACTGGATCCAACTGATTTCTTCTTGTCTTACAGAAATGTGAATTTACCCCACACTTTATTCCTGACAGAGTTATTTCCCCAACAGCTGCTGGACCGCAGCATGTGATGAGACATTATTATGCTCCATTTCCACATTACACAGAACAGGAGAATATTCTCTTTTAATGCACTTGCCTTTGTGTAACTCACAAGTTCTTAATCCATCACTGAATGCACAATTAGCTTATGAGATTGTTTTCGTTCAGCAAGGAGACGCTCCCACTAAAGGATGCAGGGCACGCTCTCCATCATCCGTTCCCAACCTGTGGGTCTCAACCACATTGGGAGTCACATATCAGATAGATATTTACATTACTACCCACAACAGTAACAAAATCACACACAGGAGGTAGCAACAAAATAATTTTATAGTTGGGGGTCACCACAACATGAGGAATTGTGTTAAAGGGTCACAGCATTAAGAAGGTTGAGACCTGGTCTACATCCTGTCACAAACTCCTTAATCTAGTGCCTGTTGAAGCTAAAATAATCTGAGCCCAGGGGGGTCCTGCAGAGACTCAGCACCAACCAAGGACCATGCATGGAGAGGACCTAGAACCCCTGTTGAGATATGGCCCACAGGCAGCTCAGTCTCCCTGTGGGTACCCAAGTAAGGGGAGCAGGGGCTGCCTCTGTTATGAACTCAGTTGCCTACTCTTTGATTGCCCCTGACGATGTGGTCTTGCCAGGCCACAGAGGAAGAGGATCCAGGCAGATGAGACTTGATAAGCTACAGGCAGATGGCAGAGGAGGAGAACTCCCCCTTTCAGTGGACTAGGGAAAGGGGATGAGGGAAAGAGGGAGGGAGGGTGGGACTTGGAGTTGAGGGAGGAAGCTTCAATCGGGATATACAATGAATAAATTGTGAAGAAAATAGAAATAAAAACATAGTGCCTGTTGAGGAGCACCAATCCTTTATTGTCCCTCTACTATCAGAACACACGCTCTACCACAGAATGTACGCCCCAAACTATACTTGTTACCAATGTATCCTGCCACAGTTTCATACGGTTCCCTGTCAGTTGTGCTAATTAGAAATAATGTTGAAAAGAAATCGTCGAATTGCCAAATTCAAACTGCATGCATGCTGTGAGTGTTTGCAAAGCTGAACATTCTTTAAGTTGCAATAAAAACTTTTTTTTTCTAGATGTGTTTGCTCTTTGGCTTGTTTTTCTGTGTCACTAGGCAGTCCCTGAGCACAGGCTATGTCATTGAAATCTTAGGTTAGAATAAGTCAAGGATAAAAATATTCTGGTGGTTACCTCCCAAGTTTGACTAACAACTTGCTAAATTAAAAACAAATAAGATGGCTGGGGATGTAGCCCAGTTGGTAGAGTACGTACTCTCAAATGCCTGAGGCCCTGAGTTCAAGCCTTGGCACCACATAAATTGGCTATGATGGTACATGCCTTTAATCCCAAGATTAAAGGTAATAATAGCAAGACCAAAAATTTGAGGCCATTCTCAGCTACAGAGCTTGACTGAGGGCAGCATGGGTTACCAGAGACCCTGTCTCAGCAACAACAACATAAGATTTAACAAAACAAAACAAGGTTTTTTTTTTAAGATTTATTTATTTATTATGTATACAAGGTTATGTCTGCATGTACACCTGAACGCCAGAAGAGGGCACTAGATTTCATTATAGATGGTTATGAGCCACTATGTGGTTGCTGGGAATTGAACTTGTGACCTCTGGAAGAGCAAGCAGTGCTCTTAATCTCTGAGCCTTCTCTCCAGCCCAGCACAAAATGAGATTTAATAAAAATTAAAAATAGGTTATAAAAATACTTTCATTTCTCAGATTTTTATATGCTTTTGGATTTTGGTCATCAACCAAGCTTAAAGCTGTGCACGTTATAACACACAACGGGCAAACAGGTTACACTACACACTGTCACAAGAGCTCAGCCAATGAAAAGTGGTCTCCATCTGCTAGTCACACCCTCAGAGATGGTGGCAATGTCAATCTGCTACGGTAATTTCTCAGTTGTACTCTCGGTTTCTGTGCACATTTCCCCGGGCCCAGAAGACTGGCTTCAGCTCCTCCGCTCCCTGGCTTTTTGGGCTTTGAGCTAGCAAGCCTTTGGCCTTGGGTTTTTGGGCCTTTTCCTGTTGGGCTGTCAGTTGAGCTAGTGAGCCTTTTGGTGTTTTGTTTTTCTATCTGGACCTGAGCTGAAAAGCTGGGTGCTTTCTCTGCCTCTCTGAGCAAGCAGGTATCCACCCCAGCATCTGGCTCCTGAGTTTTTATTGGTAAAATAGAACATTTGGGGATTTTCCTTCCTTCCGTCCTTCCTTCCTTCTTTCTTTCTCTTTTTTTAAGCAACAAAGGATCCTTCTAGATTTAGGAGTGAGGAGTAGAAGAGGCAGAAGGCAGAAAGAGACCAGAGTCTGACCTCAACAGATGATGTGCCGGTTTGTTTCAAACAGCAAAAGATGGACACTCTCCCACAGAATGGAGGTCCCATGAGGGGAGAAAGCTGTCCAGGACCTTTTATAGAGGAGGGTAAGGGGCTTGAGGTTGAGGAAGCTGGGGTAGCTTCAGGGGGACTATGAGCAGGTCTGCGGTCTCTTCCTCCTTCTTTGCTCAGGCTGGTTGGACTATCTTGGGAGACAGGCTCTCTCAGCAAACATTCCTCTTTGTGACTGACTAATAAGGTTGGGCAAAGCCTGCTGTAACCTCACAGGAATTCCGTCTTCACAGCAGAGGCAACCTACCCAGCACTACACTCAAATCCTAAAAATTTATACTTTGCTTGCTCGTTACTTCCTTGCTCTGTGCCGTTGCTGCCTCTTCCTTGGCCTCTATGGCTCATCTACTGAGTTCCTCCCTTGTGCTGAGCTTCCCTGTCAGGAGGAGGCACCATATTGGTCCAGAAGGAGTCTGATCAGAGTGCAGGGGCTGGGCTCTGTCTGCTGGGTCCAGCAACATTCAGTCATGCACCGTGGTGATGCATCATAGTTTTTACTGCTTCTGTTATGACACTTTCACACATATGTGTTACTACACTTTGCTCACATTCACTTTCTCCCACTGTCCACCTATATCAACTGCTTGTCTTGTTTTGTTGAGCAAATACCTGACAAGAAGCAGCTTCAAGAAGGATTAGGGTCTGGAGAGATGGTTCAGTGGTCAAGTGCACTGGCTGCCCTTCCAGAGGGCCCAGTGCGCTCAGTTCCCAGCACCCACTGGCAGCTCAGAACCATCTGTAACTCCAGTTCCAGGGGACTCTGACGCCCTCATGTGGCTTCCACAGGTACTGCATGCTCATGGTACACATACATGCAGGTAAAACAGCCCCATACATAAAAAAAAAAAAAAAAAAAAAAAAAACATGAGGAAGGGATTATTTGGCTCATGGCTGTAGAATATGATACATGGTGTTGATCATCTCCAAGGCAACAAGACTGTGCCATATCAGCTGTCACACACTGCGGCCGACAGAGAAACTAGGCAAAGACTAGAAACAGCATTCATTGGCTGTAAACTTCAAGACCCTGCCTTCCACAGAGAGCCACACTTTCCAGCCAGGCCCCACATGCCCCATGGTTTCACAGTATCCTAAACAGCTCCACATCTGGGGACAAAGTGTTTAAACACACAAGGAAAGAGTGACAGGTCACTCCCAAACCGTTAACACTTTCCCCAACACTCCTCCCCTATCCTCCACTCAACCTCCAACTAACTCCCCTTTCTCTTTCTGTCTTTCATATGTACACAAAAATATAGACTCTGAATGTAAGAGAAAAGTGCTTATCTTTTCTCTATTAGCCTCTTTTGTTTCCTTCCTTATCCATCTTTGATCCATCTCTCCCATGATCCTCTTTTAATGTTGTGGCATATATATTGTCCTAGTTAGTTTTTTTGTCAACTTGACACAAGCAATAGGCATTTGGGGAGAGGGAACCTCCACTGAGAAAACAACCAGACTGGCCTGTGGGCAAGCCTGCGGTGCAGCTTCTTGAAAGATGATCCATGTGAGAAGGCCCAGCTCACCGGGGCCTACCATTGCTGGGCAGGTGGTCCTGGATGCTATAAGAAAGCAGGCTGAGCAAGGCACAGACAGCAAGCCAGCGGGTATCATTTCTCCAATGCCTTTTCTCCAGCTCCTGCCTCCAGGTGCCTGCCTTGAGTTTCTATCCTTAGTGACTTCGAACCTCAAGGTGAAATAAACTCTTTTCTCCCTGAGCTGCTTTTAGTCATGGTGCTTATCACACCAACAGAAACCACCAAGACATCTATGTATGAGTGTGTATGTGCCCCCCCCCCCTTTTTCTGTGTTTGTGCCTCCAAGCAGGAGAGAGAAAAATAAGATTTCTTTTTTCTGGCTTTATCCCTATAACTTCTGGTTCCACCCACTTTCCTGCAAATCACACAATTTCATCCTTGCTTGTGGTTGAGTAAAACTGTGTATCTACACCACTTTGTCCTAATCCGGTCACCTATTACCGTGTCATATTTTCAAAGGCTGCTGTGATCCCAAGCAGGTTGTTTTGTAAGCTACACAATTAATCGCTGTCACCAGGTACCTGCCACCAAAGAACAACCCCACTACACTGCTCTTGGAAAGGCACTGACAGCATGTGCTCCCTGGGAATGAAACATCCTGCCCTCCCTCACACCAGTGTGTTAATAAGCTCAAACCTGTGAGGTTGAATATTGTAATGATCAGTCATGTTGACAGATGTCACCAAGATGTCCTAGAGTAATTGAATCAACGGTGCTTATTGCTTTGGATGCTGCTTATTAGCCCTGCTTGAGAGTTGTGGAAGCTCTTTGTTTGAAGGACAGGGGCCCTTGCAGAAGCAGCAGAACTATCATGTCATGGGAAGGGTCTCCATCATCCCGGAGGCCTGAGAATGCAGCTAGGCACCACCATAAAGCCACTAAGGGATGAAATTAACACTGAGGGCAAGATGAGGCCAGTGGGCACATTTGCCTCCAGGGGAATAATATGCCTGGCCTTAGTTGGTCAACACTATTAATGCTATAGATGAGTTCCCACAATTAAGACTCCAGAACCCTGTGTTTGACCGTGACATGTTTTTTTCCAAAAATAAATATCCTATTTTCTAATAAAACAAATCAGGAAAAAAATAGGGAAAGTGATAGACAGCATAGTCAAGATTTAGAACTCTCCTGGGGGTCAGAAATGTCCAGTCACGAGGAAAGTGATTGACCGGCACAGCACAGGGGTCAGGGTTTACCCCAACATCCCCAAACCACTTATAAGCTGTGGGTGAGAGTTATGCCTGGAAGAATTCCTGTGGAGAAAAGAATGGCTGCCTCAGCCAAAGTCAGGCTCAAGGCCAATCCCAAGTGTGATGTGAAGGACAATGAGCTGAGCCCACCCCGTCTGCGTTAACCCTTTCAGGAGAGCAGGAAGCCTGGGCTGCACTGGCTGCCCATGGATCACCACGTCTGGGTGTTCTGTTTTACAGCGTCTCCCCGCCTTCACAGTGCCCATGCCTTCGCCTTCTTCTCTCTCCTTCATAGCTAACACCATCATCTTGAGTGCTAGGTCTGCTTTTGTATCCCTAAGCTCCAACCTTCACAGAAGGCTCACTTGCCTCCAGGTCAGATGCAAAACCTTTGGATCCATAGTCAAAGCATGTTCCCCTCTGTTAATTGCTTCCCTTTCTCTCCATGCTTTCTTAAATATTCCAGCAAAGCTGAGGACTTACTAGTCCTTAAATATATTCCTGTATTCTTCAGTCCCTCTCGGGAGACGATCTTCCTCCAGCCTTCTAGCTGTGTCTACCTTTCTTTCTCTACCTTTCACCTCACCACCTCAACCCTGCATGTCCCACTGCTAAAGCTCCATGATTGTCTTGTTGTCATCTCAGGGCTTTTTCTTTCTTTCTCTTTCTTTCTTTGTTCTTTTTTTTTTTTTTTTTTACCGAAGATTAAAAGATTAAACCCAGGGCTTGTGGATGTCTGAGAAGCTCTCTACCATTCAGCTATATCTCCAGCCCTCTTATGGACTTTAAAATCACGTCTAACATGCACATCTTAGCACCGTTAGGTAGAGTTCTGTGCTGAAATGATATTGGGTATAGGGTCTGGGAATTAAGCTCAAAAGCTCCCAAATCTGAGTCTAAGGAAGCTGACTCCATTTGGGATTTGAGACAGAGATAAGGGCTGGTCTGGCAAAACATTTAAACCCTGACTTACATTTTAAAAATTCCATTAAAAAGAAAGAAAAAGACAAAAGCAATTCTGGTTCTTTTTTCCTGTGTCCAGCCTGCAGACACTGCAGATCACAGGCCTAGCCTGCGCTGCATTTCAGTTAACCTGTGTTATCATTAGGCCTTGGGAATACTGGGGTCTGGCAGGGCTATGTTCTGAAATCATTTATAACCAGACTCATATAAATATATATTTTCCCCATGAAAGCATAAGGTTGTCTGATTCAGAGCTGGCAGCTAACTTCATTTCTAAGGGCATTTGAGAGGAAGTTTCTGCCCTGGGCACTGGTGAAAGGTCAGGCTGTACTGATTTTCACTTTCCTTTATCAAACGATCTGTTGCAAAATTAACAAATCCGAAATAGTTTGGGACAAGTGACAGCCTCTATAAGTTTCAGAACATGAACTAATAAAAACCACATTCTGAAGCCAAAGAGAATGGCATGTATTTATAATTTTACAACTGGCTGAGCGCTATTTTAATTAATGCAGTGAACTTGTGAATTCGGTCAATTTAATTATAGAGGAAATAACTGCATTTGGTTTATTGCCTATTTAGTGCGATTAAAATTTACTGGAGAAAAAAAATCATGCATGAGCAGTACTTTAACATTTTTCTAAATGCCTGGGTGACATTTGGTGCACAAAAATGAACTCTTATTTTCTACCTCGTGTTGAATTATATTTTGTGATCACAAGCTGAGCTGGGTTCGGTCAGGAGCAGCCTGCCGTTAATCAGCTGCTGTTGCTGTAACTCTCCAGAATAAAAATGATGGGAAGATTGTTTATTAACCCAAGCCCTTCTAAAGAAGTCATCTGCTGTGACTTTATTGCACGCTTTCATTCCACCTTAATGTTTTCTCTGTCATGAGCACATCAGTCTCTCCTCTTGGTATTTCATATTAATATGTCAAATAAAACTTACATGACACTATGGACTGTTAGCCAAAGACTTGGTTTCATGGGTTTGACAACTCAAACACAACATCGTAGGTCAAATAAGAAGTCTGTTCGTGTGTGAGTGTGGTATATGTGCTCATGGGAGATGTATGCACATGTGTGCAGTCCACGTGGAGGCCAGAGGCCAAGGTTACCTGTCTTTTTCATTCACTCCTCGCCTTACTTTTTGAGGCAGAATTTCTCACGGACGTTGGAACTCACTTATTTAACGACTAGCTGACCTGCCAGCTCTAGAAACCCTCTTTCCTCTGTGCAGTCTAGAATCTCCTGACAAGGGGGTGGTGCCACCCACAGTGGGCAGGTCTTGCTAGCTCAATAAACGTAAGAGAATCTCCCACACACGTGCCCAGAGGCCCATCTCCCAGGAAACTCTAGAAGTTGTCAAGTTGACAACACTAATTGTCACAGAGCTGCTTTTTTGATTCAGAAACTGGTACAAATGCCTATCGTGATGTGTAGGTTCTCTCATTGCTTCTGTGGTGTGTTTATTCCTCTTTCACAACTGTGACTAAGAATACTTGTGACAGCAGCATGAAAGGAAGGCAGACTGGTAAGATGGTTCAGTGGGTAAAGACACTTGCCACCAGGCCTGACAACTTGAGTTCAGTCTGTGGGACCTAAATAGTACAAGAAAACCAACTCCAGCAATTTGTCCTCTGACCTCCACACACATGTAGCATGCTAGTGCATACACACAGACACACACACATGTGCACGCACACGCACACACACATGCAAATAATAAAAAAATGAAAAACTTCAGTAAAAATAAAGAAGAAAGGCTGAACGCTGTGGTGGTTTGAGTGAAAATGGCTCCCATAGGCTCATAGTGAGTGTCATCATTAGACGGTTGTGGCCTTTTTGGAGTAGGCGTGGCCTTGTTGGAATAGGTATGGCCTTGTTGGAGAAAATGTGTTACTGAGGGTGAGCTTTGAGGTCTCAGATGCTCGATCCAGGCCCAGTTTATCTCTCTGTTCCCGCTGCCTGCAGATCCAGATGAAGAGCTCTCTGCTCCTTCCCCAGCACCGTGTCTGCCTGAGTGCCAGCATGCATCTCACCACGATGATAATGACCGAAACTCTGAACTGTAAGCCAGCCTGAATGAGATGCTTTCTTGAGTTGCTGTAGTCACAGTGTCTCTGTTTCACAGAAATACAAATGCTAACCAAGCTAGGAGCTAAGCATTTAAAGCACGAGCCTGTGAGAGGACAGTTCATATTCAGCTACGACAAGCCAGTGTATATATGGAGAAGGCTTCAACCCCACAACAGACAGACAGGAAAAGGTCTGTTCAGTCACCTCTTCTTTCAGCCTGGCTCTCTCTCTCAGGTGCCCTCTGAGGAGATGTTATGCCATCTTTCCAGCCCATCCTGATCCACTGTTGGCCTGGGTCCTCTTCTTTAACATCTTGACATACACAGAGAGGTCCACGATGCAGTGTGCCAGAGCAAACCATTCTGTTCACATAGCCCTCTGTAGATTCAACTGGCAAAGCTATATTGAAGCCGATTTGTTTAGTAGATGGAGCACGTGCCGCTGCTGTGGAGTTAGGGGTTGGGGTGGGGGCTGACCCACACCAAAGAGTCCTAACAGGCAGTAATAACTCCTGGTTATTATTTTACTCCTTGAAGGGCCCGTAAGCCAAGAATGGACTCCCCTGCTTTTTGACCAGGTGCTTTTAGCTTAAATCACTGTCAGCCAGCCCTGGGTCACCCTCTCCTGAGGACAGGTTATGCTTCTTCAGCTACTTCTCTACCCAAAACTTTCAGTGAAGTTAGAGAAGGAAAATAGGGAGTAAATCTGATTCTCCCCTTAGAAATGCCGTGTGGTTGTTTCCCTTTGACAGTTTTTAAATGGACTCAAACTCAACCACATTCTGGAAGATTTTTTTCCTTCCCTCCTTCAGCTACAAGAATGCTTCACTGTCGAAGCTGAGGACAGCTTTTATCAGAACCTGCCAATGTTGGGGGCAGAAAGAGCAAGATGACTGGAAAAACACTCCTACCGGCTTCACAGAAAGAAAGCGAATCCCAGTGGGAATACTGGAACATCTCCCTGTCAGACACTGAAGCGTGCATGCTTTGTTTAAGGTGTTGGATTTATATTTTATGTTTACTAGTCTCTTGGGACTTTTGCATTTCAATGGGCCCTTCTTTCCTTTTTGTTCTCAAAACAACAGGGGGCCAACCCAAGTGAGAAAACTGCAGCCAGGTATAACCACACAACCACAGGGCTGGGAAGGTAGCTCAGTGGAAGATTCACGTGCATCAAGCCCGGGTTCCACCCCTGGCACCCCCACACCCCACAAAAAATGGACAAAAACCCTCAGGAGGTGAAAGTTCAATGTCAGCCTCAGCTGTGTTGTAAACCTTGCAGTGTTTCTATTGGGGAAAGGCCTGCTTTAGCTATCATGATTAATGGGTGTAGAGAGAACAATCCACAATTAAGCGTTGGAAGAGCTTGTGACAGGTGGTGTATCCACCGCCGCAGGCGTGTCTGAGGAGAAGGGGTGCTGCTCCAGTCACATGACCAGCGCCTTGTTGGTGGCTCTCACCAGATCTGACAGTTGACCTCAGCTCAGGATTCTGGCACTGCCCTCCTCCTACTGTGCCACTTTGACAGGTGTGGAGCCCTTGTGGTGCTTCCCTCAGGTCCCTGCGACCATCTCTGGCACGGATGTCACTCATCTCTATGATAACGCACAGGGACTTCCCAGGGACAGAAGCAAAGACTCTGCCACGGTAGGGGAGAAGGCCTTTGTATGGCCCTTTTCATCATTGTCTCCAGCTAAACCTTCATCCTCCTCTGCTCAGAGCATGCCCAGGATACATCCCTTAGCCATCAGCTCAGAGCCACAGCCTGGACCAAGGCCTTGAAGGCAAAGTTATTTCCCTTGGGCCAGATACGTTTTTTCAGGAAAGCGACAACCTCCCCTCACTTTCCTACTCCACAAGAATCCAAAGAAAGGTTAGTCCCCGTGGTTTTATTTTCAGAGGGAGAGTAGGAAACAGATTCTCTGGTGTTTTGTATTTTTTTCCCCTGCTGCCTGTCACTTTTCTTTTTTTAAAGCAAAGAATGCACCATTTATCTTTTGAGAAACTTTCATAAAAAAAAAAAAGTTATTATAAAAAACAATAGAGCCAGCCAGAATGTAGTCTGTGAGAATGCTGGGGCCAGGTAATGAAACCTAACAATCGCTTCTGCATTTTCAGAAGCGGAAAAAAAAAAAAGGTGGCTGTCATCGTCACCAGAGAGGATATTGAAGGTGTTTTATAATTAGCTCCCACTCCTCTGACAAAAGGAAGGAAAGAACTGGAATATCTCAATGCCTCCTTCAGAGCATCAGAGAGCAGCCCCGAGATAACACCGAGACAGCCACCTCCACGAGCATCTGCCAGTTTCCGTGCGGAGGTTTTCTCCTGCCAATGACTCTCCGTTCCCCCATCGCCAGAGAGCTGGCTGAGAAAGTGTAATCTTTCTGTTATCAGTTTTTGACAAGGCATAACTATGTTGTCAAACAGTATCCGGGAGGGAAACACGGGAGGCACAGGATTTTGTTCAATGTCCCGGACACATGGGACTCCAGGGTGACAGGGTCGGTGTCCCTCATCACCCTGCACTGTTCTTTTTCACCGTCCCAGACCTCAGTGTGCTCCCCCAGGGACCCCAGGGCTTGCTGGTTTCCATAGCATCCAACTGTCAAGACTGGTTTGGAGAAGGTGCATGCTTCCAGAATCCAGCTTTCTCTGCTGACCACCATGTGGGACTGAGAGCTGGGCTCCCAGCACATGGTGACAGCCAGGCTTTCTTATTGCCCTGGCTCACACTCAGGAATACGAAGGCCAAGAAGCCACAGGCCTGCCATCACAAAACGGGCCTTAGCTCTCTAGCCGCTGGGAAGAAGATCAAGAATGATCAGACGTGGGGATGAAAGAAGAGTCCGGGAAGCATTTGAGCTAGGAGCCGAAAAGGCACACTGTAGGTCTACTTAGGTGTGGCTCCCAAGCATGGCTGAGTGCTGCGAGCAGCAGTTGTGACAGAAGGCAGCAGAAATCTACGCCCTCACATTCCGTTAGGAAACCCGGGATAGAGATGGTCTGTGATAGAGTAAAGGAAGAGAAATTAGATTGAGGCCTCTGGTTCTATAAAGGTATTTTTAAGCCATACAACATGCTTGCGTTAGACAAATTACATGGTTTTGAACTGCTATTGTACTAGAACAAAATTGTCTTTGCGTCTCATAAGGCTGAGGTAGGTAGGCGTACCACTGTGAGCTCAGACAGCCTAACGAGCAGTGAGCAGCCTAGCCAAGCCTGGGCTAGAAGTCCAAGGCTACTTCCTATCCTGGCCAGCGACAGCTTCCTTCTTTCTTCTGTTTCACGGAGTTGCTATGGAGGTCATATGGGCCAATGAAACACCCCGTAACCAGCCTGGCTCCCTGCAAGTGCACAAATAATGTGACTGACCTTACAGGGCAGAGCATCTTCCGGTGACCTGGGGCAGGGCCACCTATCTCCCAGGATCCTCGGGTGCTTCCTTGCCAGACTAATCCAACGAGGCAGCAGTGGGTAAATGGCTTCCTTTCATCTGTTTTACGAATAAACAAGAAAGGAGCCCAGAGCATATCCGGACCAAAGGTGGCAAATTGCTTTCCCGGATTGTGGGTCTTTATCCCAAGAAACCCCCCATAAATCACAACATGTTGAGACAGTCTAGAAGCAAAAAGAAATCAGAAGAAAAATACATTGTCTGGCAAAATTTATAGCCCTCAGAGTTGCCTGTGAGAGCCCTGAGGTGCTGTGTGTACTCTGCTCAGTTCAGCAGTGCATTTACCACGGTGAGAAGAGTGTGTTTTGTTATATGATGGGGGAAGAGAAAGACCCTCAGGGGCAGGGAAATATACTGTGCTGTCCCCGATGTCTGAAAGGCTGACTAAGAACTCCACTGTAGATTGCTAGGAGAGATGAGAGAATAATCAAAGGGCTTGTGGAAATGAGTAGATGTCTCTATCATGGGTCCCCTCTCTGGCCTCTGTGAGCAGCAAAGGAGGTAGAAGTACTTCCCTAAGCTGAGGTGACAGTGACAGGCAGAGGCATCTGAGGGAGTCTCTTGATTGCATTATGATAGGGCCCGAGGGCAAAACAGTGTCTTATTGCACAGGAGGCTGGGACGGGAGGGGAATGGGTGAGAGGAAATTGGAGTGGAGGATCAAAAGCTTGAGGATGAATCAGACAATGACAATGAAAGTGATAGCTGGCAAATCTCAGTCCTCTCTTGGGGTTCTTAATCTCATTAATAAGAGAGATTAAAATAAAGTTAGGAATAATTCTTATGCATGATCACAATTGTGTAGTAGACTAGGTTTCCTGTACCAGGCCTGATTTGACTCTCGTTGAGTGGGTCTTAAGACCCATTAGAGAGCTGTTGGTCACCACCAAGACATGTGTGTCACTACTGGCAACATCTCAGATGTTGGAAGGAGGAAGGGAAGAGGGAAAATGATGGAATAATATTTTAATTTCAAAAATAAAAATGAATTAGATAACTAAAGAATGGACTCAAATGAAAGCTCAATGACAACCTTATTAGAGTTAAAGAAAAAGAAAAGGATAGGCATGTTGCAAAACTCAGCAGCTGCCCAGAGGTGGGGGTGGGGGAAGTGGAAGAGGGAAGAAAAAAGTCGTGCTGCTTGAGTTAGGCAGCATGTAGAACAACCACATATTGGCAGACAGCCACAGTGTGGGAAAGAGAGCTTTAGAGAAAGACTATGGAAGTACAAAGCATCAGGAAAAGCCTACTTAGCTCAGAGATTAGAGCACTTGTTGCTTTTGCAGAGGACTTGGGATTTATTCCCACATTTTAACCATCCATAAACTCCAGTTCCAGGGGATCTGACACCCTTTCCTGGCTTTTACAAGTCATAGACATTCACATGGTATGCAAACATATATACAGGTGAAACAGTCACACATATTAAATAAAATAAACAAATCTTAAAAAAGAAAAGCATACTTAGATTCTGGCCAGCATCGGATAGTGATGTAAGTCTGGGGTCATTCAGAGATTCACCATTCTGACCATGAATAAATTTTAGTAAATAAGAGTCTTTATTAAATACTGGCCTGGATCATGGATACTAGGTCTATATCTGAAACCTATGTTCTGAACATGGCCATAAGTTACACTAGGCAGGAACATATGACCCAGCCTGACTGGAATGTCAGGTTGCCACCAGGCCAAAGATTCTATCCTCTGGACCAGATGTTTTCCATCAATGGACCTTTGTTTCTACTGAACAAAAGTGCTGGGCAGGAATGAGCACTTTACCCTAACTGCCTGTTCAGTGGATGTAGAGGGAGAATAAGGATTCTGTGTAAAGTGAACATTTAGCTTCATGAGGGACTTCAGTGGGGTTCTAGTCTGAGGATGATGGAAAGAGTTGGGGGCTGAGTATTTTTGTGGAAGGCATAGAGCATAGCAAAAGGCAAAGATAGGACCACAGGGTAGTGGTTTCGATGTGTTAGGTCAGCATGCTTGAAGGCCTCTTTCATCAGCTGCGAGGTTTTGAATTAAAGTTGTTGGGGAGCTAAGCTAGTTCATGCTTCATCAGTAATTAACTTCATTGAATTTGAGGGCCTCGGGGAATAGCTTCATTTGACAAAACTGACAATTGAATGGTGGTTTTCAGGCATTCTCAGTGAAGCAGAAAGGTAGAGGCTCTTCACTTGTGTCTTAGTATAGTCGGGTCAAGAGAGGTGGATTAAGCTTGACTCTATGAAGACTACCAGTCTCCCCACCCTTGCCCTTCCAACCTGTGCTGTCCATAGTGGGGTCACTCTTGTAGGCCTGATGGAGACCCCCCCCACGCACAAAATACAGCCTTTATATGTGAAGGAATATAAAGGCACAAAAGTACCACAGCAGGCAAACCTGTCTCCACAGGTACATGGCTCCAAATGGGGCTCTGGCCCTAAGAATACATTCTGTGTCATACAAATGCTAAACACATACCAAAGTAATATACAAACATAAACACAGGCTTAAGCAAAAGGATAAGGCATAATTTAAATGTTTAAAGCATTTAACTCCAAGCAGGGTGAGGAAGACATCCAGATGAAGCTGCACCCAGGCTCAGGTTTCAGAATCTTGGTAGTTGAGGAGGCATCTGCTTGGGAGGAGGCATGGCTGAGGAGATGAGCTACACACAGGGGATTAGTCAAATGAGTGCATATGCTAATGAGTGCCAGGTTTCCCGCTGACAGAAAGAAGACTTGCAGATTAGGAAAGAGAAAAGTAGTGCCAGCCTGGAGAGCTGGGAGGAATTGGGAGCATCTTAATGCTGGAGAGAGGGTGGGGGTGCAGAGAGAGGGGGAGGAGAGAGAGATACAAATATTTCTTCATACACAAACATATACAGATATTTTTTAAGCTCTGAGAGCACATTTAGCACCCAGATATTGGCTTCTTGAGAACAGAACCCAAAAATGTGAACCCGCTGAGCACACACTCTTTCTAATGGTCTGTACTGTCATTTCCCAGATGCTGGCTTTAAACACCATTCTCCATTAAAAAGACTCCAGGGTCAGCCAAGAGAAATGGCTCATGATGGGGCAGGAAGTATGCAACAGGGCAGTCAGGTCACAGAGTCCTCCAACCTGTATTCTTGCTGAGGGCATTTTAGGTTTGACTAGAATTTGACCTTCTTGATAGAAAATCCCTTGGAAAAATTACCCAGCCCCAAGCTAATTTATCTTCGCTTCTGTTAAACTGCCTGCCTGAGCAAACCACTCCCTTCTACTAACCGCTTATCTTACTTATCTTAGCTTCTGTTAAACTGTTTGCTTTAGCAAAACATTCCTGATGCAGCTGCTGAGCGAAATAATTGGATGTGGTTTTTGCCTTTAAAAGCCTTGGGTCCCAAATACCTGAGTGTAGTCCCAGCTGGCCGGCTGGAATTTCATTAGGCTATAGAACAGTGTCTGAGTGGTTTTCTCTGGTGGGCTCCCAATAACGGAGAGAAACGCGAGAAACACGCATGAGGTTTCTGGAGCAGTAAGTAGGAGAGCACTCAAAGAACAGTGGGAAGGTTTTAAAAGAACTTTGACCTGCAGGCTGAATCAAGGACAAATTGATCTTAAAAATAAACCACAGGATAAATGTCCATACTCCAATCATGATCATTACTCCATGCCTCAGGATGAACAGGAGGGGTCTCAGAAGCAGCTGTAGAAGGAGAAACCTCTTACGGGCCTGGCTTTGCTAGGAGGGTTTAAGGACAGTCCAAGCACACAGGATTCACCTGGGATTAGATCTTGTCTGAAAGTGGGGGCTCTCTCATTCATGAAAAAGGATTGTCCACAGAGTAAGGGACAGGGACAGCATCCCACCACACTAACACCAGCAACAGCTGGAGGAACTGTTTTCAGAGACCTCCACTCAGGTAGAAAAAACAGGATTCATGGATTCAATGAAGAAAAGTATCACAGAGGGACCCAAATACGAGGCAGAGCTGGAATATTCTAAAATAGGAAGGAAGGTGCACAAGGGGAGAAAAGGACTCTGGAATTCTTGTTTCTCAGCTCTCCAGTGAGGCTTCACCCAGACTTGGGGCAAGCGCTCTCTACCTTCTTTCGCACCCATAATGTCACAGACAACTCCATGACCCAGCTCCCTACAACATGAACGCCTGGCTGAGGACATGAGCCTAGTCAGCCCCCAGTGCTCAGAGACTGCCCCTTCTTCCTCAGTCAGAATGGCTCACAAGCCACGGGACAAAACAAGAGCCCTGCGGCGTTTGAATAAATAGCCCCCACAGGCCCATAAGAAGGTGTGGCCTTCTTGGAGGAAGTGACATCTCAGTTGCTCAGGCCACGCCCACCGTCTCCCTCTGCTGCCTTCCAATCCATACATAAGACGCTCAGCTACCTCCCCAGCGCCATGCTCTTCCACGTGCAGCTATGCTTCTCATCATGACGACAAGGCGCTATACCCCTGAACTGCAAGCCGGCCCCAATCAAATGCTTTCCTTAAGAAGAGTCCCCATGGTCATGGTGTCTCTTCACAGCAGTAGAAACCCTAAGACAAGCCCACATCTATTTTCAGATCTCCTAACTGGAAGGGGGAGAAGGGATTTTTCTAAAAATGGATTCTTGATCAGTGTGTGAAACAATAGGATTCGTTACGGCACTGTTTCCATATGTCTTATACTGTGCTCTCATTCATCCCCCTCCCCAGCTGCTTTCTGTAACAGAGGAGCAGCAGCGGCCAGTCAAAGAGAAGGCAGACACAATTCCCTTCCAGGACGTTTATTAAAACACAGGGGTCTTACGGCTGTGACTAGGCAGAGGTGAGGAGGCTTGGACATGTTTTTTTTTTGTTGTTGTTGGTTTGGTGTGGAATTTTTTACGTGTGGTTTTTATGCTATTGTTGTTTACTTGTTTTGTTTCTAATGTGTGTGTGTGTGTCGTGTGTATGCAGAGTTTTGTTTTGGTCTGTTTCGGGGATTTTTGGAACAGGATCTCACTGGATAGCCCTGGCTATCCTGGCACTCTGTAGACCAGGCTGCTACTGAATTCCCAAAGATCCGCCTACATCTGCCTCCCGGGTGCTGAGATTAGAGGTGTGCACCACTGTACCTGCTCTGTGCGGTCCGGGGCCAGCAATCAGCTAAAATCTTGCCCCCATGGCACAGTTCACCTTTTTACAAATGCACAGAATCTCACTGGCCCGGAGAGGCTAGGCTGGCCTAGCTGAGGTCAACTGTCAGATCTGGGGCTGGGAGAAATAACCAAGTGAAAACTATTAGGGACAAGAGAATTTTAGCAAAGGGACTTCTGAAATAACAAAGGTAATAGCTTTCCTACATGTAACAATAACCAGCTGGCAAACATAACAGAATAAAAGACTCCACTTTAAAATGACACAAAGGGAAAACAAAACTGCTAGACATAAGACTATTAAACTGTGCAGAATGAAGGAAAATTTTACACTCAGTTGACAAAACTGAAAGGGCTTTAAAGTAAGTGGAGACACAGTTTGTCCAAGATAGGAAAATCTGCTGTAAAAAGGTAACAATTTTGTTCTAATTTTACCTCCAAACATAATGGGATCCCAGTGAAAAAATAGCATCAATTCAACATCCCAATGATGGGAATTTCAAAACTTAAAAAAAAAAAAAAGAAATGAAAAAAATTATCAAAGAAATAATGCCATTTCTCAAGCAAAACATTCAAGATTAAAACTGTTCAGTTCATCACAGTGAATGAAGAAGAGGGAAGGGCTGTCATGCCCAAGAGTATGAGTAAGAAACGTAGAAGAAATGTAACAAAAGAGTTATCCAAAAGGCGGGGAAGAAGGAAGGCTGTGTACAACCCAGATCAGCATAGAGAAAAAACACCGAATGTTTCCAGAATGAGTCCTCTGAGGCAGAAGACAGTGATGGGAAAATCCTTCAAACATCAGAGCAGAAAATACTTCTGTCCTGATGGTTCATATCTAGTTGGGCTTCCCTCCCCCTTCTTATTTATGAATTTAAGATCTGATTTATTGTAGAAAAACTCAAATACTTGAAGATAGAGCTGTCTTTTGAACTCTCACGTCCCTTATACCCAGCCTCAAATGTTGCAATTCTTGATGCTGACTTCACTCCTCCTCCTGTCCTGTATGTCTCCAAAAGATAAGGGCCTAAGAGTATAATATAATGTCTTTTCTCTGCCTGAACTAAAATTAGACAGTAGCAAGCCAGCAGGATGGCCTAGTAGGTAGGGTGGCTGCCAGCAAGCCTAACACCTGAGTTCAGTTAATAAATGTTATTAAAATTTTAAAGTGTCATCAGAATCTAGTGTTCCAATTTCCAACCATCTCATTAATACCACAGATTTTTTTTTTTTTTTTTAAGTATGCTCTATTTGGATCAGGGTCCCTATATGGCCCATACCTCGTTGGCTTTCTGAGGTCTTTTAATCTAGACTTATCTCTACCATTTTCATTACAAATGATCTTTCCGGAGGATTCTTTTCCCTGGAAATGTATTTGATAAAGAAAGGGTGTGTGACCTGCCACATCCCTCTCTTCTAGATTACTTGGCTGGCTGTATTTCTCCGTCTGCTCAATTTCCTGCACAGTGTACAATTTCCTGCACTCTGGTGCAGTGTTTCATTGAGCAGAACAGAGAATAAGAACTCCTCTTGGCACCCTTTCTCAGAAGCTAATGAGGATGTATTTCACTGAAAGGATGGGACAGACCAATGACCTGTGGCCCAGTTCATGAGAGAGGCATGAGGTTTCCTAGGGTGATAGTTGTTGGGGGCGGGGGAGAAGACCTGGTCAGAGCAGAAGGGAGGAGGTCCAAAGAGAATATCCCAAAGGCAAACACTAAAACTGACAGTACACAGGACGATGAAGCTTACAGTTGAAATGGTAATAGCCAAATAGAAAACTAAGACATATGAAAAAAATAATCACTGATCAGGAAAGGAAAAGCATCACTTTTGATTCACCTGTGGATAATATGTATCAGTCTAATAATAAAGTACTGAATACTGAGTTGGTTTAAAGGGGCAGAAGGATGTACTGAGAAGATGGGAGAGCTGTGTAGGTGTGCATGCTGGGAGGGGCGGGCTGCAGAGCCAAGCTCTCATCCTTCATCCTTCGTAGTAGGAAATCACACAGTGAAACCCACACTGTCAAGTCGGTAAGCTTCAGAAAAAGCATGTGTGTTAACTGAGTCCTGACCCCCAGATGTCCAGGTGCTCACCTCTGGAGTCTGTGTAAACAGGTAAAATGACAAAAGAGATGCCCAGTTAAATTCAAACCCTTAAAATGAGGAGATTTTATTGGATTTATTCATAAATGTCCCTAGATGAACCCTACTCCAATTGTGTGTGTGTGTGTGTATGTCCTTGTGGGTGGAAGCAAATGGCAATTTGGCTTTGATCAAGGAGAAGAAGATTGCAAATACCTCAGAGGCAGAGACAGGGATAGAACACACTGAAAAGACCAGTAGGCAGTCTCTCTGTGCAGAAGAGGTGAAAAAGGGGTGCCCTGGGGCCTCAGGAAGAACAGCAATGCCAGCATTTTGACCAACAGCCCATTAAGACTCAGACCTCATCTCCAGCAGAGTAGCGAATAAATAAACCAACGTGTGTTACAGTAACACTGAGTTTGTGGTGGTTTGTTACAGCAGAAAACCAATAAGGCACAATGCTCAGGGTCTGAACAGAAATATGCAAATGTGTATTAGACTAAGGTTGACTCCAGAAGACGATGGGTAAGATTTGAGGAGAGTGGAGTTTTTATTACAAGTGGTACCATCTGGTTTCTAAATATGCACATAGATTATACTATGATTAAAAAAATGAAAATACAACTTAAAAATATACCAAAACCAAATGATTTTTTTTTAACAGGTGGGTGATAGCAGATACCCAAGAAGTAATCAAACAGTTCTGGATAGTGAAAGACAGGGGCTTCCTTCCCTCTAATAGCTCTGTGGGTGGGAGTAACTGTGATGGTAACAGGAAAGGAGCAGTGGAGAGAGAAATTACAGGATGAATTCGCCGCTGAGCAAACAGGCATGGAACAGAATAAAGTACAGACAATGAGCACAGGCATTGAGATGATAATGTACATTTGTTTTATTTTTTTCTCTATTTTGTTTTCCTTTTTGTTTTTTTGAGACAAGTTTTCTCTATGTAGCCCTGGCTGTCCTGGAACTCACTCTGAGACCAGGATGGCCTGGAACGTCACAGAAATCTGCCTGCCTCCACCTCCCATGTTCTGGGATGAAATGCATGTGCACACCACACAGCATATTTGTTTTCTTTGAATGCCGTAACCTATTAACAAAAGCAGAGGCTTAGGACACTCATCATCGCACACTTCTGTGGGTCCCAAGGGTAGTGTGCTTCCACGGCATGGCAGTCAAAACACATGCAGGGCACATTCCTGTCTGGAAGCTCGGGGGGGGGGGGGGGGAGGGAAAATGCCTTTCCAGGTCTGTGGTAGTTTGAAAGAAAATGGCTGCCATAGGTTCACAGGGTGTGGCACTACTAGGAGGTGTGGCTGGAGTAGGTGTGGCTTTACTGGAGGAAGTGTGTCACCGTCACTTCCTGCTGCCTCTGGATCAGATGTGGAGCTCTGAGCTCCTTCTCCATCCAGCACCACATCTGCCTGCATGCCACCATGTTTCTCACAGAACAATAACAGACTACACCTCTCAACTGTAAGCCAGAACCAATGAAATGTTTTCTTTTATAAGAGTAGCCACAGTCCTGACATCTCTTTACAGCAATAGAAACCCTAACTGAGACAAAGTTCCTCAGGTAGTTTGAAGAATCCAGCCCCTTACACCTGTAGGGTGGGGGATGTGTGTTGCTGGCTGTCAGCTGTTTCCACCAGCATACCCTGACTGATATTCTCCTTTCACCTCCAAAGCCAGCAACCTCAAACTCCATCTTGCTGATGTATCCCTTCGACCCATGCTTCTGCCTTCTCCTCTGGCTTCAAGGGCTCTTTATTATGTGGAACCCATTCCATCCTCAAATCTGTAATGTCATCTCCACAGGGAAGTTTCTGCTGATGTGTAAAACAGTATTTTCATAGGTCCAAGTGATTGAAGTTTCCTAGTGTCTTTTGGAACCAAAATTCTGTCTGTCATGTTTACATCATGATCAAATAAGTTTTACCACAACCGTACTAGTGAGGATGGTTTCTGATAGTTTAAAGTTAGAAAATCTATTGCTGTAATCTGTCATATGAACAGATAAAGAGAAAAATAAATGCAGTACCATTTTAATAGGTTCAGAAAAAGCACTTGATAATACTCAGCACCCATTCAGAATAAATATGCTAATTAAAACCAGAACTAGAAGAGTTCTTTACTGTGTGGTATATGATCACAACCTAACATCTCTTAAATTTGGAGCTGTATTTTATTGTGTTTAATTCTGTGTTTGGGGAGGGTTGGGTGCACATGTGAATGCAGATGCCCTCAGAGTGCAGAAAGGCTGTGAGCTCCTCTACAAATGGAGTTACCGTCAGGTGTGAGCCACTGTGTGGGCGCTGGGCAGCAAACTCGGGTTTTCTGCAAGAGCAGCCACTGTGCTTAACCCCTGAGATGGCTGTTGATGGTTGCCAACTCGACCACATCAGGAATTAACTAGAACCCCAAAATGGAGGACATTCCTGTGAGTAATTTTTGCTTAATTTAGAAGTAGGAAGATCCACTTCTAATCCAGATCTTTTTGGGTAGGAAGACAAGTTTTTAATCCAGATCTTTCAAGCCAGGCAGTGATTATTTACAAAGCAATCAGGAGGCAAAACAGGCAGACCTTTGTGAATTCTAGGACAGCCACAGCTGTTACACAGAGCAACTCTGTCTCAAAAAAAAAAAAAAAAAAAAAAAAAGATATGCCTTTAATCCCAATTGTTTGAGCTGGGAAAAACAAAACAAAACAAAACAAAAAAAAAAAAACACCTCTAATCTGGGCCTCAGTTTCTCCTGGAAGCCTTCTTCCTGGAACAAGGAAGCTTTTGCTCTTTGCCTGCTTGCCCTCACCTTGCTGGCAAGTCCATTCCTTTACTGGAAGACAAGCCTACTTCTTCAGGATTCAACCAATGTTAGAATCTGGAATTTGCTGATGGAAAAATCCACACTTAAGTAGTATGTAAAAACAAAGAGCATTTATTCTACAGAGAATCCCAGCGTGTTGGACTCACCACCTTCAAAATCATGGTGACTCTACCCTGAGGGGAGCTCAAAGGGCCCTTTTAAAGCCAGAGAGGGGAATTCCTACTGTAGCTACATGACCTCGATTGAGATTGACAGGTGCCCATGGAAGCTTCGTGACTCCAATTGGAACTGGCTGTTGTCCATGTAAGCTTCGTGACTCTAATTGGGACTGACTGGTTCCTTGGAATTAGGTCCTCTCATTCCCCCTTGAATAGGATTTTATCTTAAATTCTTGAGATGGGTCCAAGGGCTAATATTGTGACTTTAACACCATGAGTCAGACCATGGAAACCTGATCTTTAAAATATATATATATATATATATATATATATATATATATATATATATGCTAAGCATAATGATGCAAGGGACACAAAGCATGACCAGGCGAAAGAACTAAGGGACTATTTTCTGATATGTCAATAGGTAGCCATTTGCCTCTTATGCCAGAGTTTCTTTTAACGTAGCATTTCAGCCTGCTGGGTGGGATAATGGATGACATTTTCTATCCTGTAAATTCTTCCAGCTGACATTAGGATGATGTTATCTGGTCCCAGGAAGGCTGAAAGGCTAGTCAAAGGCTAGGCAATGGTACACTTATCAGAAGTGTCTGATTAGTGATCCAGTTGAAGAGACAGGGAGCAATCACATCAGCTGGACTGGTTTACATCAACTTTCAGCAAAACCAAATTTCAGCAGCTCACAATCCACAGGTGATGCCTGAATGGAGTCTGTCAGCCAAGTAAAAATCTGCTGAGGCAACTATAGAGTGGAAACAGAAATTAAAATTTGTCTAGTATTTGGGGAAAGTAAGGAATCCCAAAACTTAGAGAAAAATCCCATTTCAAGATCAGGTGAGTGTATTTATCTGGAGTCTCTGAGTTATGGCAGATCCAGATCTTATGATTTTTTTGATTTCCATAAGCTCATATGAATTTTAGTTTACAAAAGGAAGTATATTATTATCACCATTGTATTGAAATACATATGTTTCTTTTTTAAAGCAGCTAACAGGTGTCCATAAAAAAACAGGAGTAGGACTGGAGAGATGGCTTGGAGGCTAAGAACACTCTCTGCTCTTCCAGAGGTCCTGAGTTCAATTCCCAGCACCCACATGGTGGCTCCCAACTATCTATACTGGGATCTGATGACCTCTTCTGGCATGTAGTTGTACATGCGAATAGAGCACTCAAATATGTAAAATATATATTTTTTTAAAAAAGAAAGAAAGCAGGAGTAGAAGTAGACTCATACCATTGAGACCTACTACAAGATAGCTTTGGATTAAAAAAAAAAAACATACACATTAATTTCTCAGTCCAGAGAGCTAGATATACAGATTGGACAGACATGTTTTTAGCATGGTGAGAAGCACTTTTAAGTCTATATTAAGGAGATAGCCAAAGGGTATCTAAAATCTTCAGCTTGTGACTAAATAGTAAGTAGCCAGTGCTCCACCAGCTCATCAGAGCTCCACTGGTCAATGTTAAAATTTTGAACTTTTGAAATCTTACGACAACATAAGTATAACAATAGCATGGGGGAGGGAGAACTCTGAAACATTTCCTATTTTATGTGTCTTAAATCACTTCATTCTAGCATTACAATTTGTGTTTACATAACTTAAAATAACTTCTTAGATCCTCGAACACTTTCTTAGAGGCTTTCCTTCATAACTTTCATTTATCAACCTTGAAACATCTTCTAAGACCTTCAAACATTTTTTAGATCCTCATAACTTAAACTTTTGTATCCTTAGACCTTATATAAACTTCATACTTTTTCTATCCAGTTATTCACCTCAGGGCACAGGTGGTTGATTACAGGGAGTAGAGATTTACATGAAGGAATAGTAAAAAGTTCCATTGAAATCTATTTATCGTTTACTATGAAGCCTGTGAGCAAGGCAAACCTGTTTGCCTTTTTAAACAAGAGATCTAGTACCTAGTAGTTTTAACTAGTTAATGAATTGACTAATAAACTAACAGTGGATCTAACTGTCTGTTAAGCTACTCTTGGCTTAGCCATCAATGTGATCAGAGACCAGAGAAAGATAAATTGTAACCTAAATGAACTTATGTATCACTCAAAAGGGCAGAGATAATTAGTCAGTCTACCACCTAGACAGTTGTCTCAGGTTCCTGTGGTTTCATGGCATCATGGACTGAGGCAGTCTGACCATCAGGCACAGAAGATGAGAGGCTGTTTCTGTGGAAGAAGAACATAAAAAGACTGATCTCACTTCATTTTCAGCAACAGGAGATAATAACTCTCCAGGTGTCCAGTTTTGTTTACAATTTAGGCTGGGCCAAAACTGGAGGCACTTGGGGAAGTCTTGCCCAGTTGTTAGCACACCACAATCCAGAGTTGAAGTTATCTGTTGTGTCCAAACCTTCTCAGAGACCTTGGGGAGGTACTGCAAGAATTTAGGGCTCTCTGATGGTCATAATAAGCTTATACATGTTAAATACCATATTCAGCAGATCTCTAACAAGCTTGATGGCCAGCATATCTGAGTTAATCTTTGTCTTTAGTTATCTGCTCTAAACTACATCTTGTCAACATAAAACAGAATGTTATAATCTCTAATTATGGCATATTCTGTAAGTGTTTTAGAATCACATATATTTCAAATAGATCTACCTAGGCAAACATTATAGTTACTCATCATAGGCTTAACCTTGAAAATGTAAACAAGAGACTAGGTAAAGCTCAGTCTTGTAACAACTACATCAGTTATTAGCATAACTTTAAATATATTTTTGAACTAAAATCAAAGCAAAACTTTCAATCATAGATACAGTTCATAGAGGGACTGGCAAATCTTGCTGATCCTACCACATTGTATTATTAAGAATGAACAGCAAAAGCTTAAAGGATAGAAGTTTTACTTGGTGCTAAAAGGGGTACTGAACACAGCTGGCAGCCCTCAACAAAGATGGTGGCAGACCATGACTCTCCCGCAACCAAGATGGCTGTCAGTCACATGACTATTCTTAGTTAAGATTTCGCTGAAACCATAGCTCCACCCTCTTTATTCCTGAATCAACATGGCAGCCAGCAACATGTTGTTACAGGCTGTGGCAGGCAATTTAAAAACAGTCAATAGATGTTGCTGCTAGTTGCTAGAGCCTTCCAGCAAAGTTGAATAGTACCTGAGAGGGGAGTGAGGACTAAAAGAAATAAAGCAAGACACAAGGGATCAGCTTGAGAGGACTGTCAGTAAATACTGCAACCCCAAGTTTATACAACAACTCCTTTTTATAGGCAAAGCAAAACAAGTTACATCAATACAAGAAAGGGGGTTCATGGAACAGCAAAACTTATTTTCTTAAAGCACTTCCCTGAAGCAGATATGGTACAAGGTCACACAAACAAGTTAAAGGAACTTGGCAAAACATCCTGCTAATCTCTGTTTCAAGGTAAAGGCCAGGGCGAAAACATGTTTTTCAATGAATACTCAATAACAAAGCAGCTTGCCAAGCAAACAGCTCTCCACAGTTGGTGTGGCTGTCTTTTACGGTATAGCACTATGGAACATTAACAGTTTCCCTTAACCAAGTTCTAACATTGTGAACAATTTAATGTCTCTAAAATTAATATAACCTAACTAAAAATATCTTTATAATACCCATTTCCAGAGTCGGTAATATAGTACCTTAATAATCTGAATCAATCCTTATGACCTTAAATTTTTACCATCATATGTACAGTATGTTGTAAGAATATAACCTTGAATTTTTATATAAAAAAATCCATACTAATTTAAAATGAGACTTGTTGCTTTCTTAATCTAAAAGGAAATAGGATAACAAACAGAAAATTCATTATGACGGAGAGGTTCTGTAATTGCTGCCCTATACCAGGTGGCTATCTCAAGATGGTGGAATCACATCACATGGCAGGCTGCAGACCATGTGCTCCACATGGTTACCATTTAAATATATCTGTGTTTCTACAGATGTTACAAACACATATGCTCACATACATATGTTCTAAACAAGAGTTTGAAATTAAACTTTAAACACCAATAATTCATAGCCGAGACATACAGAGCATAGTGACTTCTTACTTTTAAGATCAGTCAGAAATAAACATACATTTAAAACAGACAGACAAAACTTTCCTTACTTCCTCTAGCTGTAATTTCATGGGAAGAGCACTTTGTTATTTGTTGGGGCTTGCCAGCAGTTGTGGCTCCATTCCAGTGGACACAGGGGTTCATAGCAGCAGCTATCCCTGGCACTCCCTCATTTCCACTCTCCCATGCCCACCACCAGAACGCCTCTCGACCCCTGAAAGAGAAGTGTACCCCACCAGGATGGAAGTTTGCGGCTTCCCCTCCCGGAGGCCAGGATTGCCAATTGTTGGTACACAGTGGTGCTATTCGCAGCGGTGCAGGTTCCCTCCCCTTTCCCGAGGCCTGGCTTGCCTTGCTTTTGGGATCCTGCAGGCCTGCTGCTGCCACGGCTGAGGCAATGAATGCTCACCCTGGGCCTGGCCACTGCCTGCCACCTGCCTTCTGCCCTTTCCCACCCACTGCTGGAGGCTCCCCAGCACTGATCGTGTGGAGTAAGGCACAGGCCGCCCGCCAGGGGCCTGCGGTGGGTGCTTGATCTTCGTGGGCAGGGTTGCTGACTACCCAGCAATGAGACAATTATAACAGTTAATTACAATTACACAGACACAGACAGAGGTTCCCAGAAAAACATAAGCAAACACTAAAGGCTTGGTACACCGGAGAGCTGCCAAAACCAAATGAGAACCTTCAAGATTGCTGCTGCCACGGCTGAGGCAATGAATGCTCACCCTGGGCCTGGCCAAGATTGGTAGCAACGTCTTCTGCCACCTCGGGCCAAGAGTCTCTAGCATATCCGCTAACCCAACTCCAATATCAAAGGAAACCAGAAACAGAAACACACACAGTATACCTCATGGGGCACACCTCCTGACTCACTTACCTATCAGCAAAGAAATTAAAGTTCCCCTTTAAATGCTCCACTCTTTGAGCAGGGGACTTGAGCAGATTTCTGGCCATTGCACCCCGTGTTAGGGTCCGGAATTCGCTTTAGGAAAAAACCCACGCTCAAGTAGTAGGTAAAAGCAAAGAGCGTTTATTCTGCAGAGAATTCCAGAATGCTGGGCTCACCACCTTCAAAAAGGTGGTGACCCCAAGGGAGCTCAAAGGGCCCATTTAAAGCCAGAGAGGGGAATTCCTACTGTGGCTACATGACCTTGATTGGGATTGATAGGTGCCCACAGAATCTATGTGACTCCTATTGGGACTGGTTGACTCTTTGGAATGAAGTCCTCTCACCACCAATATTGTGCTGACCTTTGCAGCCAATGCAAGAACAGGAAGACCAGTACAAGTCACAGAGGGACTGTATTTAGAAAAAAAATTAGAAAAATAGATTGTTTAGTAAGGTCAGGTTAAGTTGTTTTTGATACTGGCTTTGATGTACATAATCTTAGGGGACAATCTGAAGTTCAGAAAAGTACACTCTTAATTGTTGAGCTGGGGACTTTTTGAGGTTAGGGAGCAAGAACAATGCCCCAAATAGCACTAGCTGATGTGACTCTCTTGCTGAAAGTGGGCTGGTGATCACAAATAATTTCTTGTACCCATTTTTGCCCTCAGCTTCCTAGAATGATTCAATAAAAATTGTTAGTAGATGCTCACCTTGAGGATTTAAAGTAGCAATGACTGATTTTTTTTAATATAAAAGTTTAGATTTGTGACTCTTTTAAGACTTTTTATAAGGTTACCTTTTAGATAATTGATTCTTTCTTTGTAACAACAAATTGCAGCTTGCCAGTAAAGAAATACTGGCTGAAACAATTACCTTGCTCACTTATCCTTTGTTAATCTATAAACAAGTTACTTAGTTAAAAATGTATGTGGGTTCTTGGGAATAATTTGTTTTTCATATTTGTTTCTCACCGATAATAAGTAAAGCATTTGATCATGTGAGGGTATTGGGAAACATGTTTCTTCTCTGTGTGCTCATTGTAATCATTCACCAAAATAAAATAAAATGTAATCACATTGTAATTTTTATACTTCTTGAAAGGTTTCCTGCGATATATATGTTGTGGGAGAAAAATAAAGTTGTTGGAGCTCACTCTTTGGAATTTTTTCCATCTACTCAATATGTCTGTGTATATATATGTATGTACATAAAGTTGGTTGGAGCTTGTTGGAGTTTGCTCCATCCACCCAATGCTTGCATGTGTGTGTGTGTATGTATGTATGTATGTATGTATTATGCATGCATGTTTATGTGTGAAACTGCTGAAGCTTGTTGGAACTTGCTCCTTGGATCCTATCTTGTTTCATCCATCTAGTGTGTCTGTGTGTGTGTGTGTGTGTGTGTATGTACGATTCCCCCTGCCCTGCCTTTTTTTTCCCCCTTTTCATTGCTTGCTACAAGTAGTTAGTTCCAGCTCAGAGAATCAAGCTTTGTACTCTCAGAAAAAATGCCTGCTGAGTGATCAGTCACCAACTCTACACAAACCTCTTCAGTCTACCCTGACCTGTTGAAGCTGGTCTTTAACAAATGAAGCCATGTGAGAATTCTGCATGCTTGTGAGAAAACTCCAATAAAAAAGGACAAGAGTATTGTGACCTCAGTCCTCTAAAGTACAGGATTATTTTTGGAATGTGCTTTTGTGCCAATCCCAGGTGTAGTCGGAGTGGCTTTGCTTCAGGTCACTTGTTGCCATTTACCATCAATCATGTGCAGCTTGTCCTTGCAATTGTATACAGCACAGCATGAACTCATGTACATTTTGCTCATAGGACCTTGCTTAACCCTTGAAATATAAATTGTTTGATGCTCTAAATAAATCGGCAATTGCATGAGACTTTAGTCCACCTCATTCATAGGCTCCATTCTCCCAGGTCTCATTGCGTCTAGATAGATGACACCCCACTATTAACAGTTAAACCAACACTGTGCTGGCCTTTGCAGCCAATCAATACAAGAAGACCAAGAAGATCAGTACAAGTCACAGAGGGTCAAGATGATTATTGTTCTCATGAAATGTGATTATCTGCCAGGAACCCTCATGAGAATCAACAGACTACGAAAAATAGTAATAGAATTCAACAGTATTCAAGACCAACACAAAATCCCTACACATCAACTAAAATCCGCATATGTATATTAATGCATGCTCTCTTTATATATATAAAAAATTTTAATATATCATTTTAAATGACAAGAAAAACTATAAACTACTTAAGTGCAAATTTAATAATGCGTGTCTAGAAGTCTCCCTGGAGGAAAGAAGAGTGTAATAAAGAATCTAAAATGAGAGAGATGTGGTACCCTTGGAGGAAGAATCATTTCCACACTCAAACAACTCAAAGTTAATCGAATGGTAACTGGATCCCCAGCTGATTTGACAAAGTGTGCTAGCAGATGGATTGTTGTATTCATTTGCTCAAATGCATCTCTGTGTACATGGAGGTCAGCCATCAACCTCGGGTCTCATTCCTCAGAAGTCATCCATCTAGTTTTGTGAGACACACTCTCTCACTAGGACCTGGAGCTCACTGGCTCGGCTGGCTGTCCAGAACCCTGGGATCCACCTGTCTTTGCCAGACCAGTGCTGGGGTTACAAGCACACTCTGCCATGGTCATCTTTTTTTGTGGGTGCTGGGGATCAAACACAGCCCTTGATGTCTGCGGGGCAAACACTGTGCTGCCTGGATCATCTGCTCAGCTCCATGTTGGTATAATGTTCTTTTGGAATGTATACACCTTACCCTTGTTCATTCAAATGCTGATTTCTCTCCCCACTCCCTGGTTTCAATCCGGATATTGCAGCATTGTGATACTTATTCTAAGCATCACCTGTCTCAACTTTGTGTAAACATGCCAAAATAAAACCACCAACCACAATGTTGAGCAATGGAGAGGAAGGAGTAGGAGGGAAAGGGGAGGGGCCAGAGGACAGGAAGGAGTGGGAGGCAGAGGAGAGAGAGGAGAGAAGCTGGGAGAGCAGAGGCTGGAGGAGAGGTATTGGAACAAGGTGGAGAGATGAACCAGACCTAAGATTTCACTAAAAGCAAGTATAATGTGGGAAATCTAAATGGTAGGAAACTATGTGGGCTTGGAGGTTTAGGATGGAGTAACTATTTCCCAGCATTGTGTTCTAGGTTAACTAAATAAATCATAGTATCTGTGTGGTGATTTGGTTATACAGTGGTTTAGGATTAACAGCAGCTTTATTAAAAGATAATTAATAGTAAATATTAATAACATAATACAACCTGTAGGTTTCTTTATGGACTCTTCCAAGCCAATTTGAAAAGCAAAGGGTCCAGAGTAACCCAGGCATCCCTAAAGAAAATAGACTACTTGCCCTTCCCAGAGATGGGGAAGGAGGAAGTACTGAGCACAGCACATGGTGATTGTGACTGTTCTTGGAGTGCATTTCTGACCATGAGAACTCTTTACAGGCTGCTATTTCTCCTGCAATATGAAGAGGGTTCAATGAGCTTGCTCATAGATCAATCAACCTTACTCTTTTTCTTGAGACGTCATTTTTCTGTGACTGGCTGTCCTGGCCCACAGAGACTTAGGTCTTCCTGTCCTGGTCTAGAGAACTCCCCACCATGTTTCATGGACCGCATGGGGTCTCTATGTCTCCTGGTGACTATTCTCTGAGAAGCATATTCTTCCCAGTGGCCAGACTCCACAGAGAATACACTCTTGCCTGCCTGCTGTGCCCACACGAGCAGCAGTTACTGCAGCGTCCGTGCTGGCTTTTTACAAATTAGCTCATATGTTCGTGCGTAAGTAATGCTTGTTACTAGAAGGAAATGGAACTCAATGAAAGGTTTTTTTCCTGCTTTTCATTTTTCTTTATGTCATTATTGAATATAGTCATTCTCACAAATAACAGATAAGAAGGAGATTTGTTATCATTCATTACATTCTTTGCACTTCTTTCAATTTCATGCCACATATCACAAACACATATATACAAGGTAACTGAATTGTAAAATTCTAAAAAAAAAAAAAAATTCCTGTGATTATAATACCTCAAACATTAAAATATTTCTTCTGGTCATTTTAAGAATAGTTATTAGCTGGGTGTGATGGTGCATGCCTGTAATCCCAGCATGCAGGGAGGCAGAGGCAGGTAGATCTCTGTGAGTTTGAGGCCAGCCTAGTCCACAACATGAGCACAGGACAGTCAAGGCTACGCAGAGCAACCCTATCTCAAAAAACCAAACCAAACCCAAACAAAACTTACTAATGGTATGCGTTTATCTCAGTTTCTTTCCCTGTTTCAGTGATAAAATACTCTATATATCCAACTTATTTTATTTGAGCTCACAGTTCAAGGTACAGCCCATCAAGGCAGCAGGAGCTTGAAGCAGCTAGTCACATCACATGCACAAACAGGAAAGAGCAAGGGCTGAACACACATGTGCTAATGTCCAGCTTGCTTTGTCCCCTTACACAGCCTATGTCCTACCTACAACTAGGAGGGTCTTCTCATCTCAATTAATGAAATCAAGATATAACCTTAGAGGCAAGGCCAGATGCCCATCCCCTAATGACTGCAGTTCTGTGAAGTTGAAAGTCAACATTAATCATGACAGTGCTTGCTGAGATTACATATATATATATATATATACATATATATATATATATATGTCTTTTTCTTTTCAGGAAGAGCCTTATTGTGTATCCCAGGCTATCCCAGAACTGCTATGTAATCCAAACTTGCATTCTTAGTCTCTGAAAAGGTAACATTGCAATAATGTGTCACCATGTCTTGTTTTATAAATTTTGATGAGTAGTTATTAAACAAAGAAAAATTAGAAATTACACATTTTTAGCCAGATGTGGTAGCACACACTTAATGCCAGTGCTCTGAGGGAAGAACTGGGAAGACCTCTGTGTATTCAAGGCCATTCTCATCTACGTGGTGAATTCCAGAACAGTCAGGACTACATAGTGAGGGATTGCCTCAAAATAAATAAAATAAAATAAAACAAACAAGATTTGAACTTTCATGTTACTTGCAAGTATTATCTTCTTAAACAATCCATCAGCTTGGAACCAAACATTCAAATAGCTGAAGCAATGAGCCATTCTCATTCAAACCACCACAGGGACAGATGAGGACCTGACTGTTCTGACATCCTAGGTTTTCAGAATCTGGGTTCACAGAATCTAAAAAACAAAACTTCAAGGTCAAGCTGCAGTATTATTCCATCTTGTGTTGCTGCTATGACAAAATACTTAAGAATAGATAATTTGTACAGAAAGAGACGTATTTGGACTGATTGTTTTGGAGGCAGGAAGGATGGCAGTATCTATTCAGCATCTGGAAAAGACCATGTCCTATTTTAAGCATGGTGGAAGAGAAGGGAAGACAGATAGGCATGGAAGTCACAGACATGAGACAGAAGGCGGTTTGGGGTTCTCTTCCTAACAGCTTACTGTGGTGAGAACTACTTCAGTCATACAAGGAAGACAGCAATCTCTCTAAAGACCCTGCACCTGAACCAAATGTCTGCTATGCTGGAGAACAAATTTTAAAATGAGTTTTGAAGGGAACAAGTCTGGTCACAAACCATCTGTCTTGGTTAGGGTTTCCATTCCTGTGAAGAGACACCATGACCTAAGGTGTCTTATAAAGGAAAACGTTTAATTGGGGCTGGTTTACAGCTTCAAAGCTTTAGTCCACTTATCATCATGGTAGGAAGCACGGTAGTGTGCAGGCAGATCTGTGGCTGAAGAAGCTGCTGAGAGTTCTCCATCTTGATCTGCAGGCAGAGAAAGGAGACTGTGCTCCACACTGGGTGGAGCTGAAGCATAAGAGACTTCAAAGCCCACTTCCTCGTGACAGACTTCCTCCATCAAGGCCACGCCTCCTAATAGTGCCACTCCCTGTCGTCCAAGCATTCAAACACATGAGGCTATGGGGACCATACCTATTCAAATCACCACATTCCATCCCTGACCCTGACAGGCTTGTAGACATAACATAATAGAAAATGCATTTAGTCCAACTATAGTCCCCATAGTCTATCACAGACTCAACAATGTTTATAAGTCTAAAGTTCAAAGTCTCTTCTAAGATTCACGCAGTCTCTTCACTGTAATACCTATAAAATCAAACTAAAAAAGCAGATCACATACTTCCAATACATCATGGCACAGGATATATATTACCATTCGAAAATATAGGGAAGGTAGCATAGTGAGGAACTACTGGACCAAAACCCAGATGGGCAAATTCCAAGCTCTACATCTCCATGTCTGATGTCAAAATGCTCTTCAGATCTCCAGCTCCTTTCATCTTTTTTGACTGTAACACCCTTCTTTCTCTTGGGCTGTTTCCACTCCCTGCTAGCAGCTTTCTTTAGCAGGTTAGCTCACGGCTCTGGCATCTCTAACATCTTGGGGTCTCCAAAGCAAAAACAGGCTTCACTTTCTCCTTCATGCAATGGCCTCTCTGAGCCTCCATGCAAGAACACCCCTGACATAGATCTGGCCTCAATGACGTTCCTTAGTCAAAGAGGGAGATTCCGTTTACACATTGGCCTCTCTATATTGCAAAGATCACTGCCAGTCACGTTCTAGCTCAGTACCAAACAGTTTCCAACACAGAAGCTGAAGGTTATGATGACACCTCTCCTTTATAAAATAAAAGAGGGGGAGATGTGGGACCCAGCTGTTAAGGACAAAGTCTGGCATTTCCAAATAGCCTCTGACTTGGTATATTATGTAGGGCCCCCCTTCTCAGCTGGATTTTTTCTCCCCCTGATCTAGGGAACCCCAGATCTTCTAAGGAGTGTCACATAGCCCTCAGAGAGATTACAAGCCCAACCCTTTCCTGATGAGAAACCTGTTCAGCAAGTGCCTGGGGATTCCTGAAGATACCCACCCTAAGCTAATGAGATGTCTTGGTGTCTTAGCTTTTAACCAGAGACCGTTAATCATACCTGGAATCTGTCCCCCCCCCCATAGGATAATAAAGTACTATTTTTCCCTTCTTATGATAGGACTCTGTTACTGTATGTAAATCAAGTATCCCTGGCACCTCTAGCCCCAGCAAAACACATTCACCCCTGAAACTCTTCCCATTGCCCAAGGTCTATAAATGTCTCTCATTTAACCTCTCTCTCCATACCATCATCCACCATGATCATCTGAAACTCATCATTTATTCTGGAGAAGGGCTCCTCTTCTCCCCGAAGAACTCATCTCTGGACTTTTGGACCTGATGTCCAACCCAGCAGTCACAGCAGAACTGCCTCCGTCAGGCAGCCATACCCTGCTGGCCTTCTCCAGCTTCCACCATTCACCGGCATGTCAGGACAGATCACTGTTGCTATCTTTCCTGCACAGCTCCACCAGCCGCAGTGCCCATCTGCGGGAACAAGCAGCTGGTTGTTCCTGAAGCCGCCGTTCTGTTCACCCAAACCTAACCAGGCTGTCACTGCTTCTCAGTTTTGGAGCTCTGAGCGCCCATTACCAGCTGTTCCCAAAACAGCCACAACTCATCTGGATCAGGCTGGGTCCTTGTTGCCTCCTGACTTGGGTTCCGGAGCCCCGAGCTCCTTGCTGCCATCTGGCACTTATGTGTGAAGAAGTCTTCCCCTCACCCCCGCCCCCTACACTCCCCAGCTTGACCAGAGATCCTCTGGTGTGGATTTCATCCCTTCCTGCCTGGAAGCTGACTGTGATTGGACCTTCTGCCCCAGCAGTGTGTACTTCCAGCCCTGCAACATCTGAGCCTTCCAGCCCAGTGAAACGCAGAACCACATCTCTGGGCCTCCGTGCAGGAACACCCCTGCGTGACACATTCACGGCCTCCGCAGCTTTCCTTTGGCGCAGAGGGAAATTCTGGCCTTGATTCTAAAGCCAGAACCATATGGCTAAAGCTGTTCTGCTGCTTGCTGGGTCTGGAAAATGGCCCCTTGTTCAATTATGTCTTCACCAGCTTTCTGTTTTCCATGGTTTCCTTCACTGCCTAAGCTTGGCTGTCCTGAAACTTGCTCTGTAGACCAGGTTGGCCTTGAACTCAGAGATCTGCCGCCTCCATCTTCTGAGTGCTGGGTTTAAACGTGTGCCACCACTCCTGGACCTAAACTTTTCTTTAATTCTTTCTCACAAGATGGAAGTTTACCTGGGTGGGATCTTACCCTGAGGTCACCATTCCCTTAACTCCATCCAATATCTTTAATTCATTCATCTCCTTGAACAGGATTTAGCTTCATTCCACTTCCTGGTGCCCCTTTAATCCTTCAACCATACATTTGGCATTTTTCCTTTATCACCTTGATCTTTTTCAGCAAAACAAATCATAAGAGTGAACAGGACAGAGTCTATACTGGGCTATATTGAGTTTCCTTTGCCACTGCAATTAATCTAAACCTCTTTTTCACCTTACCCTCAGGCAGACTCTTTGGACAAGAACTAAAGCAGCTGCATTCTTCACCAAAATATCACAAAAATGATCTGGGCAACAAACTAAAAATTTTCTCCTCTGAAACTTCATGAGCCAGACCCTCACAGTTCAAATCATTCTCAGCACTTCTGTCTTCCATGCTTCTGCTAGTAAGGCCAATTAGGCCCCACTTACAGCATTCCATTGTTCTCCTAATCCAAAATTCCAAAATCCACATTCTTCCAAACAAAAGCATGGCCAGGCCTATTCCAGCAATACCCCAGTCCCTGGCATCAATTTCTGTCTTACTTAAGGCTTTGTTGCTGTGATGAAACACTGTGAAACTCTTATAAAGGCAAGTGTGCAAGTGGCTTACAGTTTCAGAGGTTCAGTCCATGCATGCAGTGCAGACGTGGTGCTGGAGGAGCAGAGAGTTCTACATCTTGATGTGAAGACAACCAGGAAGAGACAAGATTCTATACAAGGCAGAGCTTGAGCATATATATGACCCCAAAGCCCAGTTCCACAGTGACACACCTCCTAATAATGCCACTCCCCATGGCCAAGCATCCAAACACATGATTCTATGGGGGCCAAACCTTTTTAAAGCACCACAGGACCCTTTCCTTTTGGTCTCTTGCAATTTATTTTCATTTTGGCTAACTGCAGGAAAGAATTCCCAGAAAAGCAGTGGGGCTAAGTCCCAACAGAGCACACTTCCAGCTTGGAATCCATAGCAGAAAAATACTTATTTCTGGTGTAGTGTGTGTAAAAGGCAAAATGAATGTAGACCAGCCAGGGTTCAAGCAAACACTGGGACCTACATTCAATGCCCCGCATTCTAGAAGTCCAGAATAGGCTGCCACCCAAATTCCAGAACTAGGTTCCTCTTGCCTTCAATGACTCAGGGCCAATTCCACTTCATCACTTAAGGCCAATGTGACACATTTCCATGTCACCACATGCTTTATATCCGCACCATCGCCACAAAGCCTGCACCATCACAGCCTGCTCTCTCTGTCTCTCTCTCATCCTCACCCAGACGCAGCCTTTTGTTCTCTCCTCCGCAATAAATCTCCTATGTAGAGTCTGTTGCATGGTGTGATCTTTGCAGCATTTCTTGGCTGCAAAACCCTTACACTGGTGCCAAGACTTAAATAGGATATCCTGGTGCCTGCACAATCCTTCGGGGTCTGAGCTGTACTGGGGCCGTATCCCTTATGTCCAGTCTTCCCACAGCAGACCCACCGTTTAGCCCGCTGATTGTTTTACCTCCCATTCAACACTGGCAATTGGTGAGTGATCCCTCTCAGTTGGCATAAATGTTTCTCGGAGTATCCAGTATTCATAGAGGCAGGGCTTCCCACCCTGCTCCTGACCCTTTCCCTTGGGTTGAGCTTCATTTTTGAGCTCAGTTTTCACCTTTTGACTTTACTCAAATGCTCTGTTTACTCAAATACTCAAATGCTAACAGCCAGTCTCCTCAGGCTGTTAGCCTTGACCCCTGTTGAGTATAGTGAAGACCCACTGAACAGCTTATGTCTTCCTCACTTTGTCCTCCCTGAATCCTGGAGATGCCCTATATTTTAGGCTTAGGACTTTCTTTTCTTCCTCACCCATGGGAGAGGTGTTGTCCATACCTTCTGGTTCCATCACTCTGGGATGCCTCTTAGAAAATCTCCAGCCTCTCCACCTGATGGGGCCCATGAAAGGAACAGGCTAGCTTTACAGGTTTCTTTATAAATTCTATACCCCATGTTAAACTAAATTCTCCCAGCGCTTTTACAGAAGGCAGAAGGAGGAGCGGATGAATTGAGACAAGACCCCACCCCCTTGCAAAGGAATGTGAAAGGTCTCTACCTCCCTGTGGGGGAGTGTCCAGATCTGCAGTAGGAGATAACGTTGCTTAGTAACTGGTCCAGAAGTCACAGCTCCCCAACCCAGATTGGGGCGGGACCAGATGGACTTGGCTTCTAAAATCCAATCATTTTAAAAGTCAGCTAACCAATCCAGTGTTGCCAAGCCTGCAACCTCTGCAATTCCCGCGCTCCTTCCTTTAAAAACCTCAGACTTCTGTCTCTCCTTACTGTTCCTCGCTGGTTTTTGTGGGGGTCAGCCGCATCTTACGATGGCTCCATTAAACCTCTTGCTATTGCATCGATGATTGGTCTCCTGAGTTCTCTTCATCCCCCTCAGGAAGTTAGCCCCCCCCTTGGGCCTAACACCCAAATTTATTCACTATTGAAATCAAATATGGCATCAAAATCCCTTAGATAATAAATCCCAATGTGGCCTACTAGCAGCTCTGTCGACCCCAACATTATAGGGACCGTTAGCAACAATGCAAGCCATCAAGAGGAACAAAAAGCAGTTCCCCATTCCCTATTTCTCTTTTCTCTGCAAAAAGTCCTGCTTTTTTTGGGGGGGGGGCTGGTCCACTCCCCCAATTTCCTCTCCCCAGGCCTTCCTGTCTTTAAGTTAGGTTGATGGATCTGTAAGTTTTTTGCAAAGTGCAAGCCAGAGCCAGCCCTAGCAGGCTGCTACCTGCTCTATTTCTCTCTGTCACTTCCTGGGCCTGTATTCTGCAAGTTTTCTTTCCTGCCCCTCAGAGCTGCCTGCTAAGTCTTGCAGCTAAGTCCTTCTGGACCTCTATGATGTTGCCTGCCCTCCTTCCTATCAGCTTCTGGAGTCCTGCAGCTTCTCTGTGCCCTCATGGCTACTAGAATACAGGAACTCCCTCAGGTGGAGTTCCTGCCTGAGGGGCAGTTCCCTCCTTAAACCATTCCTCTCCCTGTCTATGCCATAAGCATCACTCTGCCTCCTGGAGCCTGCCACATCCTTGGGGAGCCCACCTCGTGGGCAACATTCCCTCAGCTCTGGCCTGCTACACCCATCTGCGTCTCTATTAAAGACACCACCTCACTTTTCCCCTGCACTTTCCCGGCTTCTCAGCCCCTTCGTAGAACTTATAGAAATTCCCTTCAACAGAATTTTGTTTTGTGACCCTCTCTCCTCCTCAACTCAAATAGCCTGGCCTCAGTGCAGATAAATTGCCAAAAGATTAGCACACTTAATTTCCAAATTCTCACAAATACTAATAACTGTTATTTCACAAACAAATGATCGCCAAAATCTTATATCTAAACTTGGTCCACTCTACATTTTTCTCTATTTTCTACCCTTAAAAAAAAATCTTTTATCTCTATGATTTCTCTGTGCCCTGCTACCAAAAGATTTCTAAGACTATGCTGTTGACTCTGTCTCAGGATTTATAAGTCATTGAGTATGGTTTAAAAAATATCTATAAAATCTGTAATGAAATTTGGCTTTAAACTTATAACTAAATGCCTATTACTAAAAATCTATACACACATAACTTTAATTTGCTATGGCATATTATATATGATTCAACTCTTGCTTAGAGTGTGTGTGTGTGTATTTGTGTAACTTGGATTCAACTCTATATGTGTGTATGTATGTATGTAACTTGGAATCAACCCTGTGCGTAAATGTGTATGTAACTTGGAGTCAACTCTCATTTAAAAAAAAATAAATCTAGAAAAACAGATAGCAACCATGTGGCTCTCCTCCATTTTGGCGGATAACCTCACCAAGATGTAAGCAGCTGTACTGGCTGGCAGCCATCTTTACTAAGGTTAAAGAGTTCATGCCATGTGACTTAACCATCATCCTCAGATTAACAAAAGGGGACCTTGAGACTTACATCTAACTACTTATGACCATTAAACACCAGGATTCTAAAAAATTTAGAAAGTAACAACACACGTTCGATAAAGAAGGTATATTTGAAAATCAAGGTTTATAAATTCTTAAGGTTTAATCAGGCTCATAGTAATATTTGTCTAGCTTCTTTTTTTGCCCACTTTGTTAAACTTTAACTACTTGGATAAACTGAGTCATGGAAAAACTGTAATGTTCTATAACGGTGCATTATAAAAGGAAAAAGTTTACTGTGCTTGTGGTTTATTTTGATGCTAGAAGATCTTCAATTAAACCTTTAACTCAAATTTTAAAGCCCAAACTTAACAAGGATAAAGATGTACAAATCCTAATCTTATAAACGTGTTGGGAGCCGCCGCGTGAATGTTTCGCCGGCAGAAACGCACGCGACCACAGGAATCCTTCCGCAGTAAACTTTATTAGTCACGCGATGAAGAGGGGAGAGAGGCCGCCCTGCCACCTCGTGGGCGCGGGCGGCTTCCCGAGGGCCGCGGCCCGGGCGGGGAAACGGGGAAGGAAGAGATCGAAGGAGAGGGCGGGCCCCGGAGTAGCGCTGTTTATATAAGCCCGGGTCCACCTGAGTGACGTGTCAATACCCTGATTGGCTGCTCACTCTTACCGGCATGCCTACGCAATTCTTAGCGTGCTTACGCAATCTTTAGCGTGTATACGCATCTACGCATGCACCCTGGAGGTTTATAGTTTTGAGGGCGAGATGTCAGCGCCACCCAGTAGCATCTGAGTCTCGGCTCTCCACATAAACGCTACTAACTTATTGTAAACTTCGAAGGATAATGCAAGCTAATAGTTAGTCACCTTATAAATGATCAAATTCTTTGATGTGCTCAGAACTATACTTGTAGTCATGTTAGATTCTAACATAATTACAGGAACAAGCTTTGTTTAGCCTCCTGTGTATGTTTTCAAAGTTAAGACTAAAACAAGTAACTAAAAACAAGCAAAGTTTGTTTAGTTTATAAATACTTAATAGATAATGGTTCCCACAATTTTCAGAGATCTCTTGAGTGTTTAGTGAAAGGGAGGAGCAGGAAAGATAGAGATTGTGATTGAGAAGAGCCAGCTCCTGGAAGCCGCGCTGAGGTCGCCTCCAAAGAAGATGACAGGCACAGAACTCGTCTGGAGCGTGCTTTCAAGGTGGCAAAGCCAGCCAGTGGGTGAAAGACTGCTCTTCACTTCGTTCATTGCCAGGACCCTGTCCAAACAGGACACTGGGGAGTTGATTGCTCTGCTTTGCCTAGACAAGGTAGGCAAGTCTCCAAAGTTCCTCCACCACAGGAAAGTTTTTGTATCTTCTGGGCTTGGCAGCTGAAGACTGACAGTGCCCCAGGACCTCTGCCCACAACAAAATCAGGACTACTGTGGAGAAACCTTGGGTGACTGTCCAGGTAGCCAGTAAGTCTCTGTCATTTTTAATAGATTGAGAGCTGCTTCACCTGTACTTTCTGCCTACTCAGGTGAAATTTGAGAGCTGAAAGTCTCAGCTCTGTGCTGGTGTTGACAAGTAGCATAGTAACAGGTTTGTAAATTTAACAGCACCAACCAAGGCTTCAGATGCCCTTTCAGCTCTCTTCATATGTGAAAAAACAGGCCTCACTTTCCTAGAGCTACTACTAGGTCTAGATACAATTTACCTTGCTGCCAGACTCTAAAAAATAAATAAATAAATAAATTCACAAAACAGATTTCAATTTTTTTTTTTACTCTTCCTTTATTTAAAGAAACTTGCTTTACAATGACTCCTGTCAGTAATCAATCACCTGTGTTTCATGGCAAATGACTGGCTAGAAAAAAGTATAAAGTTTGTGTAAGATCTGAGAATATGAAAGCTTAAGTAAGTTGTAAGGATCTAAAACATGTTTTAAGATATGTAAATGCAAATTATAAAGGTCTAAGAAAGTGTTTCAAGGTGTATAAATGCAATTTGTAGAGGTCTAAGAAAGTGATTTAAGGTATATGTAAAAATAAAAAATGTTTCTGATTTTTTTCCCCTCTGTATGCCATTGTTATATTAAGACTTCAAAAGTTCAGAGTTTTTGCATTAATCAGTGGAGTTGTGCCATATTATTAATCTAGCTCTGGCAAACACTGACTACTATTACAGTTACAAGCTCAAGATTTTAAATTTCCTTTGGTTGTTTTCTAAGTATAGACTGAAAAGTGTTTTTTACTGGGCTAAAATGTCTCTGTCCAATCAACGTGTCCAGAATCACTTTTAACCCAGAATCACTTTTGGGTCCCCAGCTTCTACTGTAACTGAAAGGCATGAGTCTACTGACTTTTAGACTGCTGCCTACAATGTGGATTTCAGAACAGATTACAAATAGTAGTAATGCTTACATATCTAAAACTTAGCTCTTTTTGTAAACTTAAAACAAATTCTGGCCAGGGTCTGGAGAGGTGGCTCAGCATTTAGGAGCACTAGCTACTCTTCCAAAGGACCCAGTTTCAATTCCCAGTACCCTCATGACAGCTCACAACTGTCTGTAACTCCAGTTCCAGGGGATCTGACACCCTTATACAGACATACATGCAGACAAAACACCAGTGCACATTGAAAAATAAATCAATAAAAAAAAAATCTTGCAAGCTTCAGGAAGTCAGCTTGAATCTACCCCTTCCTCGCAGGTCAAATGAACTCCAGATAAGTACTATCAATAAACAATGTGTCCCCCTACTTGCCAATTCTTTCTATTCCTGAGGATGGGATCTTTCCCACTTTCCCTGGTCTTTGGACTCCTCTTCTCCAGCTACCAGGACCATGGTTCTAAATGTCTCAAGGATATTTCCCCTGAAGTCCTTATCTTTACCTTCTGTCCCTATCTGCTCCAGAAGAGTTCAAATCAATTAAAGACTGCAGACTTCCCCAGCTCACATACACATCCCTAGCCAAACAGCCTGCTCTTCCTGGCCTTGGCCAGTCATCCAGCTTTCTTGTGTCCCCCAAAATGTCAATACCCCCAGATAGCAGGAAGCAGTGTAAAGAACAGGGCACTCTCACTCCTCACCAGTCACACCTTCCCATTTCTCAGCCTTTTATAATAAATAAAAGGGAGGAATGTTAGAAACTGTCCACATTCCAGAGCCAGGGTCCTACCACCTTCAATCACTCAGTGCACACTACGGCATCGCTAAAGGCCAAGGTGAAACAGCATCACTGAGCGCCAATGTGACATCATTACTAAAGGCCAGTGTGACATGTTCTCATTACAATCATGAGCATGCTCTGTTATGCCTAGGGGGACCCTAATTTCCAGGAGAGGTTGAAGAGAACTCAGGAGACCGGATCGATGTAATTAATTGCAAGAGGTTTATTTGAGCCATGAGCCATATGGCTGCCCTCACAGACCAGAGAGGAACAGCAATGAGAGACAAAAGTCTGAGGTTTTTAAAGGAAGGAGGGCAGGAATCTCGGAGGTTGCAAGCGTGGCAGCACAGGATTGGGCAGAGTAGTTGACTTTTAAAATGATTGGTTCATTTTAGATGCCAAGTCCATCTGGTCCCACCCCAACGTGGGTTGGGGAGCTGTGACTTCAGGACCCGTTACTAAGCAACGTTATCTCATACTGCAGATCTGGACACTCCTCCACATCGGGGAGAAGACCTTTCACATTCCTTTGCTTTGGGTTCAGGTCTTGTTTCAATTCACCAGCTCCTCCTCCTGCTTTCTGGAAAAGTGCCGGGAGAACTTAGTTTGACTTGAGGTATAGAATTTATAAAGAAACCTGTAAAGCTAGCCTGTTCCTTTCAGCTCCATACTTCATCACCTATAAAGCCCGCACCATCACAGACTGCTGTCTCTCACTCTTATCCCTGTTCAGAGGTGGCCTTTATGCCCCTCACCCCAATAAATGTCTTGTGTAGGTCTGTTGCATGTTATGGTCTTTTCAGCATTCCTTGGCCCTCAGGTTACCACAAGACCCTTACAGAGGTGGCCAAGGTAGAAAATGGCTCTATTAACCTCAACCCTTTTTCCTGCTGTTTCCCATGTAAATGCCAGTTCTCAAGCAATACTAGATCCTGGTAGACAGGAAGCATTAAAAAAAAAAAAAAAAAGTGTTGCTCTTGTTAAGAGAGCAAGAAAGACTAATTTAAGATGATTACAATAAAGCTGTTTCAGAAAAGAGAGACGAAAGAAGGGAGGGAGGGAGGGAGGTTTGCCAGGGTCAACTTTAAATGCAACAAAAACAAGCAGAGAGTTAAAACTGTAGGAGGCCAGAATATGTCACTGAGATGCGCCTTTTGGCATACGCATCATTTTGAGCTGATTATTTTGAGAAACCGCAGACACAGGAAAAGCTCTGAACACAGAGTGGGAGTTCCTCTTTTGTAGGGGAAATTTACATCTGTAAAGGAAATCTCCATTTGTAAGGGCGTCTTCCCCCTGTACCAAGAATAAAGATGATTAAGTCTCTAGAAGGAGAAAGCTCCCACTTAAATCTGCATGACAAACCTTAACCTTGTTCATGAGCTGTTTCTGCTCAATTTCCATAACCTTTCTTTTCTTTTCTTTTCTTTTTGTTTCCTGCAAATGATGATATTTAAGCCAGATGGTGCCATCAAAGCCACTGCTTGGAAACATACACATTTTTCTGTGTATGTCCTATGTGTGCATGAGGTTTATCTTTATCTTTTCGTAATCTGTGCTGTTAGGGGTCCTCACCTAAGAAGTTAAGAGAGAGAGAAAGTTTTTTTTGTTTTTTTTTTTTCCTTCTTTGAATAGCCATCGAATAGGTTCAAGGACTCAAAGAAGGTTAATAAGTAACAACAATCCAAAAGTTAGATGTCCAAGGTCAAAGCTGAGGGAGTTTACCAAGTAGCAACATATTCCCAAATGCGCTATGTCCAGTGTGCGGTAGATCAGTCACTGAAGTTATGAGTTTTGCCTGTTAATCCCACAGATGTGAAGAGAAAGACCATTGACACAAATCATGGCCAAATTAATTAAAACAAGCTTTATTTGTGTACATGGACTGTCTCCCCCTAAGCCAGGATTCAAAAGGTCAGCCCTGGACATAGGGAGGATGGGATGCTTATAGCTCAGGTTTCCATATGGAGGATTTGGTAGGCAAATGGGTAGGGTTACAGGAGCAGAACATCAGCACAAGTTGGTCATAACAACCTCCTGAAATAAAGACCTGTGCAAGGTGGTCATAACAAGGTAGTTATAACAACATGATCATGTAAGGGTCAGAGAATCAAATAGTTACGTAAAAGCAAAGAGTATTTATTCTGCAGAAACCACCAGCATGCAGGGGTCAACCATTCACACAAAATGGAAAGGAGCCCCACCAACTCCTAAAGCCAGCTAGGGGATTTACAGTTGAGGTTAGGTAATCCTTACCAGGATTGGCTGGGTTCATGGTAAGAGATACTTGTATGTTCCTGATTGGTTCTAACCTTAGAGAAGAAACAATCACCTCAGTTAGGCCCAGGCCAAATGTTAGGGCAGTTGCTGATTGGCTGCCCATCTCCTGTGGTTTTGTTTTTTTGTTTTATTTTGTTTTGAGGAGCTCATCAAGCAGGAAATGAGGGAGGGTTGCAAGAACTTTGGCTTGGTTCTGGGCCCAGTCTCAAAATTGAGTCAGTCAGGTCCTCTCAGGCATAGCAAGGTGCTCAAAATTACCTCTTGAAACAAAGGTATGGTTGCTGCTTCCTGGAACAGGCAGTACAGAAATAATTGTAGTTAAGGTTACAGGTGGGAGATAGCCCAATATTTGAAAAGCAGAGATTTAATCATAAACAGGAATGAGCCTAGTTTGTTTTTGCTATATGATGGTTTTTTTGAGCCCAAGATGGAGGCAGGCTGGTTTGTCATTGCCAACTTAAGAAAGCTGCAGCATCCAACATGGAATCTCTGTCCTTGTAAATAGAACAACAGAGTGTAGGCTTAGACATGAAGAAAAGAATCAAGGTGATGCAAGGTTGTAAAAAGTGATTGAAGGCAAGGGAGGATAAGATAACAAGCACTCTCTACACATGTGTACTGAAACTTGTAGGCTCTTAGCTTGTTATTCAGGACTGTGCCACTTTGGATGGACTATGACAATTCCTATAATTACAGTAATTTGGTTCACAGGACTTGTGCCTTTAAGTTCTTCCCTGACCTCCAGGATCCCAAGACATGGTCAGTAGAAAAGATGTTTATCTATTAATTAACATTCTTTTGCTGATGACTCACTGGCTACCTCTAGCATTTGTTGACTATGGGTCCCAAAAAGAAACTATCAACCTTCTTTTCCATAGCATGCCCTCTTCTACCCTATCAATACCCCAGGTTAAAGCATCAGGTCATGAATCTTACAGAGACTCCCTCTGCAGGTTTCTTCTCAAGTAAATTCCTACACAGTCAAGCCATTGTCTCATCCCTTGTCTGTCTGCCCTTCTGTCTGACCTTTGAGCTGGATACACATTCAGAAAATGGCTGAATTAGGGTGGTCTTTCAATTCAATTTTTGCTGACTCAAATCTTGGTTCTGTGACCTTTCAGATGAAAGCCAATAACCAAGGCAGAGATCAAAGAGGTAGGCCTTTATTCAGTAGACACTGAAGTCAAAACCAGGGTTAAATTTTTAGATCGTATCTCTTGCACACACACACACACACACACACACACACACAGCTGACACAGGTAATGGGAATTAGGTTAATGCTTTCTTAGGTAAGTCAATAGCTAAATGGAATACACATGACTTTTATCACTGTGTCTTAAAGAATTCTGCCCCCCACCCCTTGTGACTATAGCTGCCAAGTTCTAGGGATTGTCATGGAAACTTACAAACACTCCTAGCATTAGTGAGTGGAGAATTTACTACAGAGGTGTGTTACAAGACAGCAATGAAATTGGAAGGCAACCACTGGTCAAGATGGTGGCTCTGCCTGATCTAGCATCTTGTTTTCCACATAAACTTAGCCTCTGTGGTGGTCTGAATGGAAAATGTCCCCTGTAGGCTTGGATGGTTGGTCCACAGTTGGTGGTGCTGTTTGGGAAAGTTTGGGAAGTGTGGCCTTGCTGGAGGAAGTACCGCACTTGGGGTGAGCTTTGGGATTACAGCGCCCTGCCCTCATTCCAGTTCCTTCCCTCTGGGTTGTGCTTGCATTTGAAGAGCTCTCAGTTCCCTGCTCAGGCACTGCCTGTCCTGGTGCCACACCTCCTATCATGATGGACACTCTGCTACCATGATTATCCCTTTGGAACCATAAGCCCGATTTAACTAGTCTTTCTATAAGTTCCCTTGGTTATAGAGTTGTATTAGAGTAAGAAATGCAATTAATACAACATCATTGTACAACCACACATTCTTAGTGTACACTCCGATCATGCAATGCTCAGGAAAAAATGAAGCAATAGGCAACGGTCTAAGAATTGATCAAAAGATGTGAAAGAGGTACCTGGGAGAGCCAGAGTAGGTCCTTTCTCTCTCTCTCTCTCTCTCTCTCTCTCTCTCTCTCTCTCTCTCTCCCTCTCTCTCTCTTTCTTTTGGTTTTCAAGACATGGTTTCCCTGTGTAGCCTTGGCTGTCCCGGACTCATTTTGTAAGCCAGCCTGGCATCGAACTCACAGCGATCCACCTGCCTCTGCCTCCCTGAGTGCTGGGATAACAGGCATGTGCCAAGATAGGCTTTTCATTCTTAAGGGATGTAAAGGACAAAGATCATTTTCTGTAACTTCCTCAGTTCTGTGTGTTGGCATGAGCCAAGTTGAAAGTCCCATGGAGATTTGAGAGCTATGCCCTGTCAGCTCTCCAGAGACATAGAGATCCATCACTAACTGTTCTAATAAGATAAAAGGGACCACTTTGGGAAGTATTAGCTGGCATTTTCTTATGGGTGTGGTTTTGATATGAAAACATTGCAACCTAGAAGGCATAAATCCTTAGCCAGAGAATAAGGATTCAGAGACCAAAGAGTAATAAAAAATAACATTGATATTAGGCCCAAGAAGAGGAGAAACCAACTAATGTGTGGTAAAGCTGATTTGATGATGTCCCTAACAGTGATGGCAATATCATTGCTAACAGTTCTACGTAGTCATTTTGTGGGGACTAGGCGTATGGTTCATCACAGAGCAGAGGTTCATCCCAGCACTCATACCAAGCAGCTTACTACTGCCTGCAACTCCAGCTTCAGGAGATCTCGCTCCCTCTAATGGCTTCTGAAGGCCCCTACACTTGTCTGTACACATCCACACACATATGAAAATTTCAAAATAAAATAAACCCCTTTTAAAGACGTGTATTTGTGTTAACTTTAATATGGTTAGTTGTTAAAAATTATTTTTCTAAAACTTTATTTCTCTTAGTTTCTCTCTCATCCCAACTATTACATAAATAATTGAGACTCCATTATATTATTTTAACAAGCTTCACAGCACAATCCTGAGCTGTATTAACTCTATTCTTAAGCCTCTAACCTACTGTTGCTTCCTTCTGGCATGGATCCCAGAAATATTTGCTTTGTGTAGCTTTTCGTGCTAAGGTCTCAATCCAGGTTCTTCCTGGACATCTGACCATGGCTGAATCCCTTCCTTCCTTTTCTAACTCCTCCTCCCCTGGCTGGCAGAAAATTCAGTCCTATTCTCCCCCCTGCCCAACAATTGGCTGTAAACTGTTTTATTGACATATCAGGAAACAGCTGGGGAGCAGAGTTTTTACAACATTGAGACAGGAGGTTCTCAGAACAAGGATTGTAACCAGGCATGGGGAATACAGAAATCAGCATTTGAATTACACAATAACCTTATGCCTATATCTAGTATTGGGGTTATTTATTTATTCATTCATTTATGATTTGGTGTGTATGAGAGTGAAGGAATCGAGGAATGCAGGGGTGGCTCCATTTTATTTCTCAGACTCTATCTTAAGTTGACTGACCTGGCCCTCTACCCTGCAGGTTGTCGTGAACACCACAGAATGTGTTACTAGATAGCTATAATCAGGCCTCCACTCCACAGGTTGTCATAAATACTACAGGATGTGTTAATGGGTCCTCTGCCCAGCAGGCTATCTTACAGATATCTTAGATAGCTTGTGGTTTAGCCACGTGGCTTGGAACAATTAGCCTAAAGGTCACCTCGCTTGCTGAACTCTCCAACTCAATTTTACGTTTTCCTGTAATGCCAAGGCTTGCTCTTTTTCCCTTAAAAACTCTGACTCCTGAGACTCAGGGCCTCACTTTCTAACCTGCTCCATCAGGGAATATTGGTGGCCTGAGCTTAAGCTTGAATAAAGATCTTCATGTGATTTGCAACAGACTCAATTCCTGGTGGTCTTTGGGGTCTCTCAAATCTTGAATCGGGCACAACAAGAGAAAGGGAGTTTGCTATGGCACACATGTGGAAGCCAAAAAATAGGTTTTTCCTTCCACTGTGGGTTCCAGGGACCAAACTCAGGTAATTGAGCTTGCACAGGAAACCCTTTTAGCCACTGAGCCATCTCACCAATCCTAGACAGTTTTAACCTAGGTGCTGGTGATTTCACAAATATCACTTGTTATTTCAAGAGAGTATAAAGGACCAAACATTTATCTAGGATACTTTATTTATGTGTATTACTTTTCTGTCCTGTGACCAAATACCTGACAAGAGGCAAGGTAAAGGAAGAAGGGGTCTTCTTAGGCTTATACTCAAGGGAATCATTCCATCATGGTGGGGAAGGCATGAAAGGAAGCAAAATAAATAAAATTAAAAAAAATGAAGTAGAGCCTGTTATGCCCAGTTTATGAGACACCCCTCCCCCCAAAGAGCACCAGGAATCGACTCTGCTGCAAAACACATGAGGGTTTATTGGATACAAGCTTGAGCCCGGACTGCAAGCTCCCTGTGGAAACAGAGAGGTATGTGGCTGGGCAGTCTAGGGGAACAAGGTTTTTAAAGGGAAAAACCGCAAGTGGTGGATTACATGCCTTGGCATTACATGATTGGGTAAGGGAAATTGGCTTTTGAAATGATTGGTTTACTTTAGGCGCCAAGTCCATAAATGGTTCTGGCCTGGTCATCTGAGCCAGTTTCCTAGTATTTCTGGTGTATTTCCACTGTATTTCTAGTGGGCAGGAAAAGAATGCAGTAAATCTAGTTATTCTCCCCAGGTGGTTGGACATGTCTCTACCTGGCTGGCCTTTGTTCAGGCTTGTGCTTTAAACTTTAAACCAATACCCAAAAAAAGTAATTTTTATTTCTTTAGTCTCTCAAGCCTGAATCTCCTGCATATCAATGCTATAACTGTAGTTCAACAATTCTTTTCCAAATGACCTTCCATTTTGCAAGAATAGAGTAAGGACACTGGAAATTTTCAGGTGATGATTGTATCCCAGAAGAAAAGACTTTAGAGACATATATAGCATATAGGTTGTGAAAGGTATTTTCCAGGTGTCTTATGGTAAGAGCCAACCAACACTTGGGCTAGTCAGTCTCAAGAGTATTGCCTAGGGGAATAAGAAACAGAGAATGAGCTAGGGAGCAAGATTCATCTAGACAAGTTATATCTCAGAGCATGGAAGGAGATAGGTCACAAAAAGGTCAACACCCAGGGTACCTGGGTTCTCACTATGTACAGAGCAGCCAGGACAAGTTCTAGAGCTAATGGCTAAAGTGTAATGATAATGGAGTCATTGCCTGTGATCTGAACGGAGTTAGCCCTGCAGAACTCAAGTATCCCCTGCTACAAAATAAATCTGTAACTTTTCCTTTTTTATACCTTATGCTAGAGATTCCAGAATTCAAGCTCATGAAATTTTAAAAAATAAAATAAACTAAGATGAAGTTGATCTGGGTATAGTGGCACACGCTTTTAATCCTAGCACTTTGGAGGCTACAACAGGCTTTGTGATTCAAGGTCTATCCTGGTCTACATAGTGAGACCCTATCTAAAACAATAAAACAACATCAAAATAAAGTATGAAGTTAGAAAGACTGAGTAGAGTCTCCACACAGTTAAGAACTAACACAAGGATGCTCTGGTGAGATGGTGTGTGAGCATCTGCCATTCCAGTGACCTTGCCAGCTCTGCCATCCAATTTTTATGAAGTAAAATCTTAGTTCTTTAACTGTCCAGCAAGGAGCCAGTAATATCAGGGATCAGTGAGGGAAAGAGATGATATTTCGTTCAGTGGACAAGAAAAGGCAAGAACCAGATGAAGGAAACAACACTGTTTTCTCAGTGTGAGAAGGGGTCACGTGGATTAATAAGTAGGTGGACTTATGTCTTTTTGACGAGAAGACACCACTATGTCTCCAAGAAGCTTGTTTTTCTCTTTCTGTTTTGTCGTATCAGGCTAGTACTGGGGCTTGTTGTGGGAATAATAAACTGTCATGGCTCTGCCGAATGGAAACTTATGCGATGAGATGATGACATGGTAATTAATTGAAAGGTACCCAGTGGGTAAGATGGTGGCTCTGTCAATGTGAATCCCCTTGGCTCTGATGGCTCTAATACCTTGTTTTCTACAGAAGTTCACCATTGTGACACACACCACACACACACCATTTTGTTTGCTTGTGTGGTATGTTCATTTCTCTGAGAAAGTCATACAATGAGTGTGGATCATCTTTACTTCTACCCTCCCTTCCCACCCAGCTTTGTATCTTTTTTTGTTTCCATGCATCAAATCCAAATTGTGCAGTTCACATATTCACAGGTCGTCCACTGGAGTGTGGTCAACCTACCAATGTTAAGACTCTTACAAAAATTGACTTTCCGTCTCCCATTATCTATCAATTGCCAATAGCTCCTTGTTTAAGGATGGGACTTTATGTCCATCTCCCCTCTCCATGCTGAAATTTGGTCCCCGTTCATGTTGCCATAATGTCTGTGAGTTCATATGTGCACTGCCCTGTTGTATACAGAGGACGTTGTATCTTTGTATTCATTCACTACCTCTGGCTCTTACAGCCTTTCCACCCCCTCTTCTTCAATGCTCTCTAAGCCTTGAGAGGAAGCATGAGGTATATATAGATGTTCCATTTCAGGGATGAGCATTCTGCTAGTTCTTATTCTCCGCACATTGGCCAGAACGCAGACATTCTTAATGCACACACTGGTCTTGTAAATGTACTTGGGTCAGAACTAAGCAAAGGGAAACAAAAAGAAACAGGAGGGAAGACTAAAAGAAAATATTACCTAGCAAAAAAGGAGTTTTAACTCACAGGCTATGGCATTTTCTGCCATCTGGCATCAAAAGGTTATCCACTGGCCACTCTCAAAGATCAGTGCTGCCAACAGGTTTGAGAAAGAAAAGAGACTTCCAAGTCAGACGGCTTTAGGGAAGGCTAAGTCAAAAATGTTTTCTATATAAAGCTGATGGGAATTCGTTGTTTAGGAATGTGAACATTATAACAGGAATAAAAGTAATGAAGTCAAAAGATTTGTTAAAGCAGGCAAGAAATTTGGGGATTGTGGGTAAAAAGGTCACATGTTCAATCATTGGACCTTTCATGAAGTAACAAAAATTCCCAAGTATCTTATCGTTGACCACAAGGTTATCGTGTAGTTGACTGCCTTTGTAAGCAATGCCTACTTCTAGCTCCTGGGCCATGCAAGAGTCTGGTTGGCCCATGAGGTGCAAATGCCCTCAATACTGTTAAAAAGAATGCAGATTTCAGGAAAGGATCTGACACAGCATTGTCCTTCAGAATGAACTTTTGTAGGAGAGAGTTTCAGTACTATGGGAAGTGGGACAGAGGCATGATCAGTCTTAGAGTGGGAAAGCACTTAGAACTGCATCACACCAGAGGCCTCGTTATGGGGCCTTGAAGGGAGAGAGCCTTCACTTCAAAACCTGAGATGAGCTGCTCTAAGAGAGATAACCGCTGAATACAGCATCACCTGAAAGAAATGAATAGGCAAATGAACCAGGGTGAACAGGCGAGCTTCACACCCCATGACCTAGTATTATCTAGCCTAACTGATTGCTGATGCCATGCAGTTACTGCCTGGGACTATAAACTTACCTCATAGCTGTAAGGCTGCCCAGCAGGGCTTTCTTATTAACCCAGTGTCAGAGAGAGCTGTTGGGGGACAGTCTTGTACAATGTGTATTCAGACACTGATTTCTGTGACCCCAAGATCTGTTTGCAGTCATTGGGCACTGTCATTTCTATAAAGAATCTCCTGTCTCAATATTGTGTAAAAATCGTTCTTCATCATCTCTGATTGGTTAATAAAGAAGATGATCAGCCTACAGCTGGGTGAGAGAGGACAGGAGGCTGAACTTCCGTTCACAGGCAGGGGGCCTCAGGGGGGACCAGCAGAAGAGAAGAAGAGGAAGGTGGAGGATAAGGAGGTCACCATGAGGAATTCCTCATGAGGACAAAGATGAAGCAGAAACAGCCAAGGCTAGATGGCAAGTTCTATAGGGAATGTGGCTGAGAAGTGCCAGGCTAGTATAGATGGGTTAGAATAGCTCAATATCTGCCCAGCTGTAGTGACTTAAAGCTTATTAATCATCTAATAGGTCTCTGTGTCATTATTTGGGAGCTAGAACAGGTAATAGAAAAAAATCCTATATTGTTTTACAAAGAGCTGCAGTGGGTGTGGCCCTGATTTTGGAAAAGGAAGAGAAGCAGCTACAGGGTCTGTAATCTAACACGTAGGATGATCCACAAGCAGCACTAAACCTGCGCAAACCCGGCTTACCTTGACCTTCCTCTTCTGGCAGTGTTTCCCATGACAGTGGGTGTGAGCAGCAGATTAGGAAAAAGCAGAGCACAGTGCTCGGAGTCTCCTGTCACTCGCACTCCATCTTAAATGTCAATGAAAGCAGCAAGGAACCTGAGAACTTGATCCATGTGTGACTGTTTTGTTTGCTTGTTTTTCTTCTGAACGGTTAGGACCAATGAAATGATGATGCACACAACAGATTTTATATGAAAGAGGTTTATTGGATGGAGATGAAGAAAAAAAGAGGAGAGAACGAGACATGATAGGGAAAAGGGAAGGGGTGCCCTGACAGAGAAAGGGGAAAGGGCAAAAGGGTAAGAGGGCAAGAGATGAGAAGGCAAGAGAGTGACAAAGTGGCGGGTTGGTCCTTTTAAGGAGCAACGAAGTAACCACACCTACCAGGTGTGGTTACCTGGCGGGCAACACATGATGACATCATAAGTTGCTAGGCAACCCAGAAGCAGGCTGCTTAAATACTGACATGGACCATCTGCCTTTTCTGGAAGGAAGGTGTGTTTCTACTATTCTGTCACTTCCTTAGGAGCCTTAGTCTGTCCTCAGGCCTCTTCCTTTGTGGGGAAGGCATCAGTGCTTTTCTAGTTCACAGGCTTATTTAAGGTTTACCCTGGTTTAAAGGAGTGGGAGATTCTCTAGTTCATCAGGGTTGCCTGGCTGCTGCAGCTCTGGCTGAGGCATGATGTATGGAGAAGGCCCAGTTGAGGCCCAGGAAAGAGAAGAGCTTAGAGAAGCCTGAAGCTCCATTAACAAAGGAATCTTTGTAAGAAAACAAAAACAAAAACAAAAACTAAAGGGGGACTTAGTGGTAAGAAAGCCACAAGAGATTAATATTGTAATCTTGTCAGGAGAAGCCCCTAAGTCAGCATTTTCTCAACCTGTGGGTTGTGATCCCTTTGGGAGTTGAATGACCATTTCACAGGGGTCACCAAGACCACCGGGAAAACACAGAGATTTACATTATGATTCATAACAGTAGCAAAAATACAATTATGAGGTAGTAACAAAAATAATTTTTTTTGGTTGGGGTCACCACAACATGAGGAACTGTGTTGAAGGGTCTCAGCATTAGGGAGATTGAGAACCACAGCTCTAAGTGCTGACCCAGGGTGAGGACACTCTATGGAGGCCCATGGTGACAGGCTCTATAAATGTGAATGTTTCCCTCAAAGCAGAAGGAAGCTGCTTGGAATCCATTCACTCTAGAGCACAGCTTGACTGGCCCAAGGGGCCAGCTACTGCTCCAGGAAGGCTTGACCTTGCTTGGAACACAACTGGTTACTGTAGGCGAGCAGTGGACTGCTGCAGTGTTAGACGTGGATCTACAGACAATTCCTAAACTGCAAAGGACCACTCGCCAGGTGTGGCTCTCTTGCCAGGTGGACGCAAATCAGTTCTGTAGTTAAACACTGTTTCTTTTCAAACCTTGCGTTGCCTGAGCAATGGGCTTGATGGAGGCTTTCCACTCTTTTCTGCAAATACTCCGGTAAAACTCCAGCAACAGTGACTCTCGGGATGACGGAGCATCTCCCAGCAGAAGAGTTAAACTCTTGTCAACCTGAGCAAGTGAAAAGGGATTTTCTGGGACCCCACAGGTACGGATCTCAGTGGAGGGTGTAGGAGTAATTGATTTGCATAACTCTCACTCGCTTGGTTTGGATTCAAACTTACTGATTCAAATATGCAGAAAAACCCGAGGCAGGGGCTGAGTAGGTGTGAAAGACAGCCTAATGGCTCTGGTTCGCATCAATTAGCATTTCAAAAAGTGTCAAGCTGCTGGCAGGCCTTTTTTTTTTTAATTACTGCTGATCAGAGATTCTAGAGGGAGCAAAGAGTTACCTGTAGGTGCAAATCCAGGGTGCAGTGCAAGAGAAAGGTGTCCAAAAAAGAGAACTCTGTGTGTGTGTGTGTGTGTATGTGTGTTGGAACTTGACTGTGAAGCTTCAGCCATATGTAGGAAAGCAGCAGTGACATCAGGTGACTTTAGAATCCCCAAAGCTCAGTTCTCTATGGAATTTCTTAAATTCTCCATTCTGGGTGGAGCCTTGGCTTCAGGATACCTACATTTCATATTTCTGTGGGTAATGCAGAGACAGTATCAAACACTGAGGGGAAAAGAAAAGGGTTTTATTTCTGTTTTTTGGCTGTCCCTCTGCTATGTCTTTTAAAGGCAAAAGAACCACCTCCACTAACTCATTGTTGAATCATCCCCCCCACCCCGACTGGGGATATTTCTCTTTGAGCAGCTGAAAGGGCAAGCAGGCTAGTGAGTAGGGGCAGAGGCTGGAGCTCCAGCAAGGGTGCCAGGCACAGCCACCAACCCTGTATTGGCAGAATCTTGGGACAGGCTGGGGGTGGGAAGTTTTTTGGACAAAAAGCAATGGCTTCAGATGTGCTCTGGCTGGAGGCTGTTGGCATAGAGAAAGCTGAAGGCAGGCTAAGCAGAAGGGGGTACATTTCAAATGACCAGAGGCAGGTTGGCTTGCTCTCTGTGGTTCGAAGGGGAGGAGGGACCTGGTTGGAAATGGGTGAAGCTTCCATCACTGCCAAGTACTGACCCTTCAAGTCTGATTGCTGCAGAGGGTGGAGTTTGGCTGCCAAGACCGGTTGCTATGGATATTGTGGATCACAATGTCATTGTTCTAGGTGGTGTAGCCATTGTCCGCTTGTGTGCTCAGCCTCCCACCAGGGTTCTATTTGTCACAAGAACTAAGATCAGGTGGAGGAAACCACGCGCTCTTGGAGGTACAGTGCACTGAGATCTGGAACACAGATGGGAACTGATTTAGAAATGTCTCCTGTTCCAACCAAATGGCATTTGGGGGAGCCCCAGTACTTGACCACATTATCCCTGGACAAGTGAAGCTTGGAGTGGCTGCCAGCCACGGCTGCACGGACTCTGCCTGTCCCAGCATTGCCGCCAGCCCTTTCCTGGCCTCCACGATCATCAGGCCTCTGGATGGTCCATCTGGAGACCTGGTTGTCAACTAGCATGTTGGATTTGGATGCCTGTATGCACAGAGGCAGGAAAGGATGAGCCGTTTCAGTGATGGGCTGGATCAGGACTGGCAGACTTGAGGCCTCTGGGTATGGTCTGCTGACCTGGTGAAAAGGCCCCAGGTCCTAGGCAACTTCGGAAACACAGCTGACATAGACCCCGGCCATGAAAGATCCACAGAATGCGTGATCCTCGGAAAACAGGAGACCAGGGTATCCTCCTGTCACCAGAGGTCCCCAAGTTGGAATAGAGACTGTTGGAACTTCAGCTCAGATTCCTTGGAGTGGCACCATGGGACATTCCCTACTGGCGAGGAACACATCATAGCCATTAACAGAAAACAGATGAGCTAGAAAAAAGCAGAACACATATGCCTGTCAAGTGGCTATAGGCCAAGTGAGAAACTCAGCACGGCCTGCCTGTCTGGATTTTTATTGTCCTGTCAGTTGAAGGTTGCTTCCCTCTGGATAGAGGACATCTTTGAATGACTTGTTGGCTTGATTCAGACAAGGGTAGGTTAGAGGAGTACTTTACTTAAAAAAAAAATGCGTATGAATGCTTTGCCTGAGTGTATGTGTGTGTGCCACATTTATGCCTGGTTGCCCACAAAGGTCAGAAGAGGGCACTGGGCCCCCTAGAACTGGAGCTATGGTTGGCTGAATCCTGGTCTTCTGCAAGAAATGCCCTTAATTGCTGAGCCATCTCTCCAGCCCCAGATGATCCTAGAGAGCTGGGGACTGCCCTGTGCCTTTGTGTCTCTGTTTGGTGAGACTTTTTCTGGGGAGATGCAACACCCCCCACACACACACCTACTCCCCAGATAGGGAGTCCATGACAGACCAAAGTATGGATACCATCAAAGTCTAACTTGGGGAACAGATGGGGTTATTTATTGGGGCTGCTTACAGGAATATGGATGAGGGGTTGCTTATAGGAGCAAAAATAACTCAAAGATAGTTGTATCACCAAAGCCCACCCCAGCATGGGTGACAGCTCAGAGAAGCCGGGAACCTGGAGCAGGCTGCACAGCCTGCAGGCCGCTCAGCACGTTGGAGAATTCCTTTCCAGGTGCCCCATGGGGTTTAACCTCTTCCAGGCAGCTTGGCTGGTTTCTGCTACTTCCTGGCAGGTGGTCTGGTTTAAGAGCCTTTTTTTTTTTTTTTTTTTTTTTTTTTTTTTTTGTAGATTGGCTTGTCTGACAGTGACTCTCAGCTATCTTTATTATTATATACTCTTGGGGCTGGGGTGCCTAGAGACAATGGCAGTCATAGCTGATTACTTTCATTAGTCTCTTGAGGGGAGACTGTACAACCTTGAGGGCGTCCAGGGTAATCAAAGGGATAATCTCTCTTGATGGCAGCATATCAGGGTTAACTTTCTTAAGACTCAGTCACTTGTGCCTGTCCTTACCTTCCTGTCTCAGAACAGGAAGGTAGGAAAATGGTCAAATACGTTAAGACTTTGTGTCTTGCTTTGGGGATAAGGATTCCAGTTCTATGATCTGCTTTAGCAAAGAGGAGGTCTCTCTTTCTGGGGAGAATAAGGAGTGAGGGACAGCAGGGCAGGAGAATGTCCGAGAAATATGAGTTCTGTGGCTGCTTAGGAAGTCATCCAACCTCCAGTTCCAAGGACTCAGCATGCCCTTGGGGTATCATTCTTTGAGCTCTCAAAAATAGGTGAAATAAGTGTTCTCAGCTGGTCCCAGGGAACAGACCACCCCAAGGAACTCTATTTTCTTTGAAGCAAGAAATCACATCACTCACTGTGAGGACACCATTAACATGATCAGCAGACGTGGCTTCCTTATTTGTCTCCACTCTTCCTTTCACAGGATCTCTGAAGCTGGGCTTCAAGCTGGAGAAGAGCTACGAGCTCAGGGAAAGCCCTGCAGGAAGCCCTGCCCTGGGTGTCATCTGTCTTCATTTCAGCTGAGAGAAAGCCAGCCCTTGAGATGAAGTAGAAGAAATTATTTCCCGGAACTTTGGAGAGGCTCATGTTGGGTGCCATATGTTACTGAAGAGATTGGGTTTTTTCCCCCCTTTGGAGTTCTTAGTTTCATTAATAAAACAATTTTTAAAAAGACCTGGAAAAAAGCTCAAGGACAATGTTATTACAGTTTAAGAGAAGAACAACGGGACAGGCAAGTTGTATACTGTACAGCTTGGCAGCTGCCGGGAGGAGAGAAAACAAAAGGGAGAGAGAAAGCCATGCTGTTTATAGCAGCCACAACAGAAAGTGGAGGGGGAGGGGGGCGTCAGAGAAAAAAGACGAGGAAGTCCATAGCAACAGAGAATGCATGTTCAGGCTTTGGGGAAAGAGATAGAAAGCAGAGAAAGAAAGCAGGGCTGCATGATGGAAGTTCTACACGCATATGCCCTGAAAGAAGAAATAATCATTCCTCCCATCTCCTCAGCAGGGCTTTAAGTGAAGCATCCTTTTTTGGTGGGTCATTATTGATCAAGTGATTGACAGGCCCAGCTGGATTAACTCTTAAGGAGACAATGGTCTGTATTGCTCTAATGTCCTGTTCCATCAAGGGCCAAGGGTAGAGTTCTTTTTTTTTTTTTTTTGACCAGGAGGAAGTACCTTTCCTTCAGCGAGCTTCAATGGAGCTCTGCCACTCTCAATGACCTCCAAGACAAGTGTACCAGAACTTTAGGTTTAGAGTCAGGAGACTTGGTGTCAAATGGCTTTAGCTAAGAAACTTAAATTCTCACTGTTATTTTAGGACCTGACAAATTTAGGAATGCTCATATCTAGGCCAGTTGCACTTTTTTTTTTTTTTTTTATTGCATCATGACATGAAGCCAAAGACTCTAAGAGACAGACATGCGGACAGGTTTCACTCTCCTACTCCTTATGACCACCTAGATGACGGTTAAAATCGGCACTAGGCAGGATCTAGAATCACTTAGGAGACACATGTCTGTGAGGAGGAGCCTGGATGGGTTTAACTGAGGTGAGAAGATCCACCTTAAATGGTGGTGGCATTATTTCCAAATCTGATAAAAAAGAGAAAGTTAAGTAGGAACTGGCCTATATTCATCTTTCTTTTCTTGTATGTGGATACAAGGTGATCAGCGGCCTTCACACCTGCCGCCATACCTGCCCCAGCATGATGGATTATACTCTCATACTTTGAGCCAGAGTAAACTTCTCTTTCCTTAGATTATTTTTGTTATGGCGACAAGAAAATTAACTAATGCATAAGTCCAATAAAATCCATTCTGTATCTGGCCTTTCCTTCCGCTCCCACAAACTGGGCCCCTACACCTGCCTTAGATTTATTTTTACTTATTATGTGAGTTTTCTGCTTGCATGGATGTATGTTCATCATGTGGATGCTTGGGACCTGTGGAGGTAAGAAAAGGACATTGGAGCCTCCGGAACTGAAGTTATGAATGGTTGTGAGCCACTATGCATGCCAGGAACTGAACCCAGGTTGTCTGCAAGATCAACAAATGCTCTTAACCACTGAGCCATTTCTCATTTCTCCTTCTTTTCCTCCTCTCCATCCTCCTCCCCTCTCTTTCCCCTCGTCCTCCTCTTCCTTCTCCTCATTCTTCTTTAATTAAAATCATCTATGTAGCCCAGGCCTCCCAAGTACTGAGTAATAGGTATGACATTATATCTGGCCTTTTTTCCCATACACACACACACACACACATATATGTACACATATATATACATATATAAAAATATATACACATATATAAATATATATGTATATACATATATGTATATAATTAAATTAAATTATTTTTAATTTAAATTAAAAAATATATATGTATACATATATATTATGTATATACATACATATATATACATAATATATATATATGTTTTTTAATTTTGAGGCAGCCTCTAGAACTTTCTCTGTAGCCCAGTCTGGCCATGAACTAGGGGACCTCCTACCTCAGGTCATGGGTGCTATATTTATAGGCATAATAGGCATATACAACTACATGACTCGGTTACTCTTCCTTCAGGAAGTTTAATGTTTACTTCATAGAGGAACAGCAAGACAAACTTCCCTCTAGTCTTGACTAAAAAATGTTTTTCAACAAGAAAGCACACTGTCTGAACAAAAAGGGGAAATTTTTTGGATTTAACTAGTCTTTAACTTGTATAGTCTTTCTTGTAAACACACAACACTACCTGGAACTCACAATTAGTTAAGGGCACCTCACTTAAGAAAAAGAGGCATCTTATTTGCTGCAAAGAGAAGAAAAGTCATCCAGTGTCAACGAGGACCTTTTGCCCAGTATCCACAGGTATTGCTGAGGTTGTCCCAGCCTGTTCTCCATTTATATTTTGGAGACCAGGCTTCAAATGGAAGAGGAAGTCCCTTTTCATGAATAGAATTACTTTTCTTGCAAATGTGATGTATATATGTGCTAAGAAAAGATGAGTTTTTATAGCCAGGCGTTGTGGCACATACCTTTAATCCCAGCACTCATGAGGGATTTAAGGTTAGCAAGACCACGTCTCAAAAAACAAATATCAAACAAAAATTACACATTGGTTTAGCCACATTGAGCAGTTTAATAAATAAAGGATGTGCCTGGGATCGACTCTGGGGTTAAGCTTGCAGGAGACAAAATGTATGTAATGTGTACGCAAGCTGTTTGGTGTGCCCCATTCTACCTTGTCCAGGAGCTCACAGGGTTCCTACTTTGGTTATACATCTGTTTCTGTGATTGAAAATGCCCTGGCCTGTCCCTCCCCCTTCCCCAAAATTAATTTGGGGAAGAGAGTTTTCATTTGGCTTACAATTCCAGGTTACATTGCAGGGTAGTCCAAACAGGAAGGCCAAGCAGCCGGCCACCTTATATCCTCGTTCAAGAGCAGAGTGGATAAACCCACACGCAGACTCACGTATTCATGGTTCAGATCCTTTAAAAACAAAGAAAACCTCTCATACAGTTTTCAGGGTCCGGACCATGATCAGTGCTGTCCACATTCAAAGGGAGTCTTTCCAACTCAACTAACCCAACTAAGGAAAATCCTTCACAGGCCAACCTGCTGTAGGCAACCCCTCTTTAAGAGCCCCTTCCCAGGGGATGATAGATTGTCCCAAGTTGAAAATTAAAAGGAACCATCTTAGTCCTCGTATGCCTGGGTCTGCTGGCTACAGCAGGGAGGTTAAAGACTGGCTTCAGGCTTATGTGTGGCTACTGTTCATCTTATTTGCCCTGTAGGTGACATTTGAGAACCCAGCTTTAAAACCCAGCATTCTGGAATATTCCAATGACTAAGAACCTATAGGCAAGCATGGGCTGAGGTGTGTGACCAGTGGCTTGACAAGGCCCAGGGGTCTGTTTGACAGTCCACAGGGATGAACGTGAGGTGCTGGGGTGAGCTGAAGAACAAGCAGGCCCCAGAAAACCAAAGCAGCAATTTAGTCCTGGCAGATTTATGCAAAAATGTTAGAACTGGGGTTAACAGAAAACAAAACAAAACAAACAAACAAACAAATAAACAAAAATATGATATAGGCCAATCAGCCCCTGTACAAGCATAGTCACTGGGACCCAGAGAAACGGTGATTCAAAGATGGCCTACCTCCCTACTCAGCCAACTCTGGTGGAAGTAATGTATATGAATATGTGAGCTCTGAAAATCCATACAAGCTACTTAACCTCTCTCTCGTTTGGATGTGGCAAAAGTCAGTGCACACTCACAGCATCCTATCAAAAGATGCTAGGTATGTAATACCAGGCTTAATGCTGGGGAGACTCCTCACATAAACAAACTGCTATAGTTTGGCTATTCCCCAAAAGCCTTTATATCAAAGGCCTGGTCTAGGCTGATACTGGAGGTAGTGGAGCACTTGGGAGGTAGGGTTTTGTAGAAGAAGGTTAGTGGGTATGTGACCTTAGAGGAGCTGTTGGGTCCCAAGAATTCTTCTGTTCTGTTTCCCTGCTGCCATGAAGTGAGCAGCTTTCTTTGCTGTGTGCTGCTACCATGGTTTTCTGCCCTACTTACTACAGACACAGAGGCAATGGGCCCGACAATCATGGACTGAAGCCTATGCAACCATGAGCCAAAATAAACTTTTTCTCCTTATATAACAATTATCTCGGGAATCTTTGTCACATTGGCACATATCTAACACATGAATTGAGTCATAAATAAGTAAGTATATATATATAATTGTACCTACAAGTTCAGATATCAATATAGTATACACATACAATTATAATACTTATAATTATATAGGATGGGTCTGGCTCTGGAAAAGGAAGTTTACTTGAAAATACTGGCAAGGGCTTGGGAATTAAAAAAAAATAATAAAGAAAATGTTGGCATTTCTAGTTTTAGAGGAATACAAATCCAAGAGGAACCTTCATGTGACGAGGCTGAGAAGTGAATTAATAACACATGTGCGAGTCCCATAGAAAAATCTACAAAAAGAAAAAAGAAAACAGCCTCGGTTATCTGGGTTAATTAGATCACTTTTGGACCACAGTTCCAATCTCCTAATCACAATGGCCACCACCACGCTGACATCTGGAATGGCAGTGAGTCTAGACCCCTTGTCCTTTGGAAAGTTTGAGGCAAAGAGGGGAATTTAGCCATGGGTACAAAGCGGTATAGTCTGTCCTAAAACAGGGCAGTAGGGGGAGGCAGCTCTGCCAGGATGCGTGCCTCAGTGGAAGGGAGGAGTCTGCTGCAGCCTCAGGTGATCTTGCTCTACAATGCTCAGTACCTCAAGGCGGGACAAGCGGCTGCAGAATGACAACTTTTTTCTTTTTTCCCAATTAAGTGCAACAGCTTCTTTCTTGAATACTTAGAAACTGTTACAGCCAGTTCTGTAATTTCTAAATCATACAGCTCTACAAAATAAAGCATATTGTCTTCATTTTATGACTAAGAAAACCAATGTGCCCAATGACGATTTAAGAGAACTGCAGCCATGTACCTAGCCATTGATGAACCAAGATTCAAATGTGGCTTCTCCTGTAAACTGCACATTCATTCCCTGTTGCTGACACCAACCTGCCAGTTCACAGCTCCCTTTGTTTCCATCATTTCCGCTCATCACTCTATTTCCACATCACTCTATTTCCATATGATTGGTCACAATTAAGCCTCCCGTAACACATCTTCTTGTCACTTTATCTATCTCTGGTCAGAGTTGCTTTGCCTTTTTTTCTTCTCTCTTTCTTTCTGAGACAGGGTTTCTCTGTGTAGCCTTGGCTATCCTGGACTCACTTTGTAGACCAGGCTGGCCTCAAACTCACAAAGACCTGCCTGCCTCTGCCTCCCTGAGTGCTGAGATTACAGGAGTGTGCCACTGCGCCCTGCTTGCTTTGGCTCTTTCGGAAGAGCTGCTAGAAGGGAACATGCAAACAAAGAAATAGTCTTATGAATCTTACTTTTAATACACATGTAATAAAAGAAATTTAAAGAAGACATTTTTGAACAGAAGACAAACTATGGTTCTTAAAAACTCAGTTTAAGGGCTGGAGAGATAGCTCTGCAGAAAACAGTACCAGACACCAAGTTTGATGACCTGAGTTTATCTCCAGGACCCACACAGGGAGGGAGGACCACCACAGGTTGTCTTCCGACCTCCATGCCCATATCAAGGCATGTGCATAACCCCTGCCAGACACAGCAAACAAATGAACAAATGATGTTTTAAAAATCCCACAAAAACAAACAAGGAGCTTGAGAGGGTGGGCAAGTGACTCAGCCAGTAAAATGGCCTTGAAAAATGTTCTGTGTTTAGATCCCAGAATCCTCGTTTAAAAGCAAAAAACATGGTGGCATGGGTCTAGAATCTAGTGATGGCATTATGGGAGGTGCTGTGTCTATGCTTAAGGCTGTTACACTAACATGTGTCCACATCCACACACATCTACCTCAAATTAACACAAAGCCAGAGTGGCGCTAGTTCCACAAAGGGGGGAAAAAATAAAAAAGCGCGCTGCTTCTGCCCCTTCTTCTCATGGTTACCATGAGAGCTCGGCTTGCTGAGAGAGGCAGGAATTGCTGACCGGGGAGTCGGACATGCCAGGACCCAGCTCATTTTCAAGGTGCCTCTAAGGAACGTTGTTCAGGGCTTCAGACAGAGGACGTAAGCGCTGGAGGCTCTTTGCGATTACACACTCTACTTCCTTCTAATTTTACACATGAAGAAACTGAGGCCCAGGAGGGAGAGCAACTCTCCCTGAGGCCCAGAGGAAGTTCGGCGTGAGACTCCGGGAAGAGAACAGCAGCCTCCCCTCCACAGCAGCGCCAGTTGGAGGAAACCAAAGAGGAGGTCCCACGGCGGCAACGGGAGCGCACGTGGGCATTTTCAACGCTCGGCAGGGTAACTCGCTGTGCCCACCAGATGGAACGATCTCTGTCTCTGTCTCTGTCATTCTCACCCCCACAGCAGCTTCTTAACTTCATGTCTTTGGGACTCTTCCTTCCCTAGCAACCGCCACTCGCCAGAGGTCCTCAGCTGGGGGTGTGGCTCAGAAGCCTCTCCCACCCCTGTTGGATTGTTGCCTGCCTTGGGCAGGCTAGCACAGACGCCTTAGTTCATCAGGGCACCGTCCTGTCCACCTGTGTTTTCACCTGCTACTCTATGCTTTTTCTTTCCATCTTCGTTTTTCATAATTTACTTAATTTTCTTTTACGTCCATTGGTGCTTTGACTGTGTGTGTGTCTGTATGAGAGTGCTCCTCTGGAGCAGAAGTTACAGTTGTGAACTGCCACGTGGGTGCTGGGTCCTCTCCAGGAGCACTCTGCGCTCTTAACCGCTGAGCCATCTCTCCAGTCCTATTTCTATCTTTCACGTTTGTTTTGGTTTTCATCTTGAGACAGGTCTCATTGTGTAGCCCTGGCTGGTCTGGAACTTGCTGTGTAGACCAGGTTGTCCTCGAACTCACAGAAATCTGCCTGCCTCTGCCGCCCGAGTCCTGAAACTAAACGTGTGTGCCGCTATGCCTGGCTTTATGCTTGTTTTTATAATGACGTGTCTAAGATACAATTCATATTTCATACAATCTGCTAGCTCAGACATGGTGATGCGTGACTTTAATTCCAGCACTGAGAGACAGAGGCAGGCAGATCTCTGAGTTCAGGACCAACCTGATGTACAGAGCCAGGCCTACACAGAGAAGCCCAAAACTTGAAAAACAAAACAAATAGGCAACAACTAAAACCAACTCACCAAACACTGGCGAAGACCGGGAGAAACGGGAGTCCTACATATCAATAGATTTTTAAGCATTTATTTTCATTATTTTTAATTGTGTTCAAGTGTGTGTGTATTCATGTACATGTCTAGGTGGCCAAATTGTCCAGGGGTATCAGATCCCCCAGTATTGGAGTGACAGTGTAAGCTGCCTGATGCTGGTGCTGGGAAACTGTGCTTGAGTTTCCTGGAAGAGCAGCAAGGGCCAAGCCATCTCTCCAGCCATTTCAGTACTTTTTAGAATGTTGAATGTAGTGGGACCAGAAGCAAAGTGGGACCACGATGAGCTCTGAACATTTTCAGCATCCCGGTCTGGCAGCCGCTCTTCCTTCCCCTTCAGGGTCTTCAGCCCTAGAAACTTGTTATTTAATGAAATGCTTTCAGCTGTGGTTTCTGTGACTGGCGTCTTTCGCTCAGCATAATGTTTTCTGAGGTTTGTCCCGTTACCTCATTCCTCTTCACTGCTGAATAACGCCGTGTTGAAGGGATCGGGTGAACAGCGTTTGAGTTGTCTCTGCTCTTTGGCTGTGATGGACAATGTTGTGAGCATTGGTGTACACATTTCCTGTAAGACATGTCTTACTTGGTCATGGGCATGCATATACTTATCTAACAAATACTAAGCCACATAGTTTTGTTTTCATGCTTCGAGACAGGATCTCTGCGTGGCCCTGGCTGTCCTGGGCTCGCTTTGTAAACCAGGTGGGGCTGGAACTCACAGTGATCCACCTCCCTCTGACTCCTGAGTGCTGGAGGAGTGACAGGTGTGCGCCACCAGTACTTTTACGTTTAGAAACTCTTTGGGGAACTACCAAAGTGGCCGAACCATTTCCATCCCGTCTAACACTAGGAAAGGACTCCCGTTTCTCCGGGTCTTCGCCAGGGTTTGTAACCAGCTCCTTGACTGAACTATGTTCATTACCTTCCATGTCACTCTGACAAAATATCTGACAGACACAGCTTAGGGGAAGTGAGGTGTCCTTTGGCTCACAGTGCAGCGGGGAAGGAACAGGTAAAGATCAGCTTTGTCAGCAGTGGGGGGGCGTGTGGGCCTGCACAGCGGCAGCCTGTGGTGGCTGACAGGATTCAATGGTGTCCCATGCATGTCCCAAGGCTTTCGCAACCTTCTAAAACAGCTGGTGGTCAAGAGTTCGAACACACGAACCTGCGGTGACGGTGACATCCGAATGATGGCAACAGCCTTATTTCATTGTGGTTTTGATTTGTACTTTCAGTCTATCAGCCTTTTTTATTGATCAGACACTTCTAGGTACATATTACTGGAATCTATCTAACTCTTGCTTGTGCCTGCATCTTTAAGTATTTTTTTCTGTAAGCATTTTGGTTCTTACATTAAGGATTTTTCAAACCATTTAGAGTTTATTTTTGTGCAAAGCGAGATTCTTCTATGTGTGACTACCCAATTAAAAACACACATTTAAATGCTTATTTCTGTTAATTAGTATCAATTTAGCAAGCTTCTTTTCTGCTTTTATTCACTCCTGCTTCATCTCAGGTCACAATTACCAGTGATTTCAGATCCAATAACAAAACTATTAAGAATAACTGTAGCAATTTCTAGTTATTTCTAGAGCAACTTGGCCTACCCCATTGCTTGTCTTTAAGCAACTTACAACATGAATTCTTCTGATGTTACTAACGTGTCTGAAGGCCATGTGACACACCATACAGGCAGAAAGTACAAGTCCGAGGAGAATGTTAAACGGAAGAAACTATGGATGAAAATTAAATAAAGACCAGGAAATAAAAAAGATAAGTACAAATATAACCAATAGAGTAAAAATTCAAGTCTTCCCCAACACCAAAAGAAAAATGTTAAATAAAAAGATAAAGAAAACGCACTATTCAGAAAAACTGTAAAATACAGCTCAATACACATAGTAATTCTAACAAAATAATACCAAAACTGGAATGAACTACGGTGGTCATATTAAGATGCACAAAAGACTTAATTCAACAAAGAAATACATTTTCCATCTCACAAAGCAAGGCCCAGCTGTGTGTTGTACAAAAGACATGTAAGCTGACCTTAAAGGCTTTCGAACTGAGACTGTGAGTAAGGACTATCAAGCAACTCCAAACAACAAGGAAACAGGGTTGACATTCTGATAGCAAACAGATGTAACACAAGCTGAAATTTGCTAACTTGGCAAAAAAAAAAAAAAAAAAAGGACTTGTTTAAGAGATAAAAGCACAACTTAAGATGATATAACTGTCTAAGCCTGCAGTGGGGGTGCACGCCTTTAGAACCAGCACTCAGGAGGCAGAGGCAGGCAGATCTCTGAGGCCAGCCTGGTCTGCAGTGAGTTCCAGGAGAGCAGGGCTACACAGAAAAGCCCTTGAAAATACAGAAAAAGATGCTATAGCGGTCTTGAATATCTGTGTACCAAGTTATACAGCCACCACCTCTCTAAGAGAAAAACTACAAGAGGCTCAAGGAGAAGCAGGTTCAGGAGGAAAGGTTTACATAATAGCCCGGAAAACAAAACAAAACAAAACAAAACAAAACAAAAATGGGCACCGAGGAGTCATACTCTCCAATCAGCAAACTGAATGTCTTGGGGTTTTGCTGTGTCTCCAGGCCAGCCTGGATAGAACTCAGTTCATAGCTCAGGATAGTTGTCAGTCCTCCTGCCCCTTACTTCCCAGTACTGCGATTGTGGGTACGCATCCCACATTTGATCAGCTAGGTAAATCTGATGGAGGTACACGGTACACGTCACAGTGACAGAGAGGACGCCCTTGATCCTGATTAGAAAAATAAAAATATATTCATAGACCTCAGCAAAGCATAGGCTACTCTCTAACATAGGAATATTACAAACACTCTCTAATAACAATGGACTAAAACTAGAACTCAATGACAAATTGAAAAAAATTATTTTTACTTTGTGTGGAAATAAATTAAAAATATGTCACTGAAATGCTTTTCAGGAGCCAGAGAGATGGCTCAGTGTTTAAAAATGCTTACTGCTCTTCCAGAGAATCTTGGTTCGATTTCCACTTCCTATATCAGGCAGCCCCACTTCCTTCACACACATGGTGTGCGTAACCACATGTATGCGCACCAAGATATGCCTAAATGAAGCTACATAAATCAGTCTTTAAAATAAAATGCTTTCCAAGACTTTACAAAATTCATGATGACAATATATTTCAGAATGTATGGAATCTATTTTAAAATGCCATCAGAGAAAGATGCATAGTTTTCTGTATTCACCCAACTTAAACATTTAAAAAATAAATATAAAATTCTGCCTAACACATCTAGATGGGCTGGAAAGATTGGCTCAGCAGTTAAAAGCACCAACTGCTCTTGCAGAGGAACCAGAGATTGTTCCCAGCACCCACATGGTGCTTCACAGCTGTCTGTAACTCCAGCCCTAGGGAACTGATATCCTGTCTGGCTTCTGTAGACTCTACATGCACACAGTAGAACACAGACACACACAGGCAGAATGTATTCCTGTAAAAAGAAAGTAAATATTTTAAAAAAGAGCCTTAGAAAAGATGTATTAGAAAAGCAAAAGCAAAAGCAAGAGGAAGCAAGCGCAAACGTGTATGTGATAGAGGACAGTATACACATAACAACTGGAAGGCTGGTTTCTAGAATAAGTAACGGGGCAGATGAGCAGGGACCATGGTGGTAGGAAAATGGGAGAAGACACCAGGCGCCTCAGTTGCTCTGGGGAGTGGTCCTTCTGGTTTAGCATATTGACTCACCCTCATGCACACATGGAGGCCATAGTCCACCCACTGTGATGGTCCCTCAGGGCGGACCATAAACCTCAGCCCCATGAGTGTCTGAAGGACCGCAGCCAGGTATGCCCTGTTGTCCTGGTTGGAATCCTTGAGGTAGCTGAGTCCTGTTTCCACCATGACGGTAGCTCATTCTTGCTCTGCCGTCGCCTGCACTGCACTCGCTCTGTGAGCTGCACTGCACAAGAGCATTTATTAACTGTCACTGACTTACCAATCCTTTCCTGTCCCGTGCACGTCCCACAGAGCTAACGGCAAACAAGTATCAGAGCTGTGCTTCTTCTGGTGCGTCTGGAGATACCCAACCCCTTGCATTTTCAGCTTCTCATGGCTCCTTCCTCCATCCTCAAAACTGGAACCAGCAGGCCAAGTCTTCCCAGTCTTTGCCTTCGCATCTGCTCTTAAGACAACAGGTAACTACATTTCACCACTCAAAAGTCTTGCCTCTTCTTTCTGTCTTAAACTCAGCTCATTAGTAGTAACCTTACTCCTCTTTGCTGTTTAATATGACACGTATATGGGTCCTTAGGTCCTTGGGATAAGCACACAAGCTTTAGGGACCCATTAACCTGCCTATGTGGCGCTCAGCCGGCTTCTGCAATCCTACTACATATAGGAGCTGTGAAAAGGCCTTACTGTGACTAAATCGTGACCGAAGTTTGAATAGAGTGGAAAGACCACAGATCTGTGGTAAATATGACCTATCTCTACCTATAAACCCCCTCTACACACACACACACACACACACACACACACACACACACACACAGCAGCCCAGGGATGCTGGGAGCAGGTTTTCCAGTATGCTTCAGGAGCCGGTGAGATAGGTCAGAGGATAAAACGTCCACCATGTAAGAACAAGGGCTTGAGTTTGACCCCAGCACCCAAATACACAGCTGGGCTTGGTGCTGTGTGCTTATAATCCAAGCTCTGGAGAGGTGGAGACAGCAGGATTCTTGGGGCTTGCTGGCCAGCCAGCTTAGCTGAGTTGGAAGGCCCCAGGTCCCAGGGAGGAACCACACCGTGTTTGACCTGTGTCGTCCACACGAACACATTCACCAGTGCACATCCATGCACACACACAAAGACCAGCTTTCAGGAGATCACTCTGCCTGGATTGTGTGACCTGGGGCCCACTGACATGGTAGGAACAAAGCCAGTGATGATGGTAGAATGGCAGAGCTAAGGACTGAAAAGAACGCAAGAAAACCAAGCCTAAGCGAGCACCGCTTACGCTCTGGTCACAGCCAAGGGGAAGACAGAAGGAAGCAGGATGAGGAAGAGTGTCTTGTAACAGCTACACCCCCACAGTGCATTTCACCAAAGCCAGGGGCCACTCATGGGTGAGACACATTCACTAGAGACCAAACACCTCAAAAAAAAGGAAAGTCCTTTGGCTACACAGGTGACAAATGGCTCTCCTGCATGCCTGTAATGGGACATTTGCCTTAGTCACCCTGCAGAGAGGACCTCTGTGGCTGCAGGCGTCAGCTGAGGCCCCACCAGGTGACCTGTGGCTGCTCCAAAGGACAAATGAGGAGAGCTTAAAGGAGGGAACTGTTTACAGACAGGCAGCTAAGGACCGAGGCACCCCTGGGGACTTAGAGCCATCTCCTTACACCCTTAAAGCTATAGGGAGCAAGGGGTAGGATCTGTGGGCAGATGGAGGCTGAGTGCTGGCTGGAGAGCCGCTGTCTCCTGCTCAGTGACCACTCTGCTCCTCTGGACAGAAGCCTGAGGCCAGGAACTCTCAGCTGCCACAGTCAGAGAACAAGCCAAGAAAGGTCGGTTTATGTGGAGCTATTATTTAGCCACTCCCTTATTGTTTCCCAGTAATTCTAGAAATAACCGGGTTTGGTTGAAGCTTTTGCAAGGTTGGCAACCACACAAACTTCCACGTCCCCAGGTGGCAAGGAAGGGAAGCCCCGAGAGGAGCAAGCACAGGAAGGAAGAAGTGCCCTCGGGGACAGGGTTAGATGGGGGGGCGGGGGGAGCACTCTCTGTGTACACACAAATCACAGGGCTGAGCTCCAGCCTCCTGTTAAGGATCTGTGCACCGAGCTGTTTACTCACCTAGAGCACTCTCGACAGCCCCACATCTGTCGTTATCTTAGATGTACTCAGGTGGCTCTCACGCTGCTCCTGGGCCCATTCTCAGAATATTAAAGCGTTTTTTTTTTTGTTTTGTTTTTTTTGTTTTTTTGTTTTTAATTGTCACATCTTCCAGGGCAGAGAAAGCCTGATGGAAATGCAGCTTGAAACCGGCAGCAATCAGCAGAGATCCATCAATTAGCATTCGGCGTTAAGCAGCTCAGAATATTTTCTCAGGCGTTCAAGCCCTCTCCACACCGGAAAGCTTTACAGGGCTCATTCTCTCCTGAATAATGTTCAGGGCTCTTGACTTGCAATTCTGACAGACAGGGTTTTTGTTTTTGTTGTTGTTTTTGTTTTTAGGCTGTCAAAAGAATACTGAGCTTTTTAGTGTGACTCTACCACAAATGGTTCAGCGCCTACAAGGCCCTTCACCACCCATCTTTTTTTTTTTTTCAAAGTATCTTCTCTGCTTCAAACCACTAATTATAATTCATTATAACAATACTTCCCAGGAAACAGGGTTCTTACCATAATTAACTGCTGGGGTGTAGGATGCAGCAACTGTTTATTTAGCTTCAATCTACTCGAAACTTAACTCATAATCAGATCTAAACCCCACAAGTTATGGAATTGTCACCATGGGCTGCATATTTTCTAGCAAATTTGCTCTTCCCCTCCCCCCTTTTGGTGACGGCTGTCATTTTAGGTGGCTGAGAGGGTAAGATTTTATCCTAAAGTTTTAACATATGTATGCCTTTTCTGCACGAACGAGATGCATGGTTCCCGGGCATCGCGCGCCGCGCAGCTTTCAAGTGTGGGCTGTGAGAACTGGGAATGTACTCCTCTCCGCCGTGCTCCATCAAGTCCTGAGATGAAAGAGGTGTTGTCTCCCGTGGTCTGTCCCACGACTTTCACTGCCTCTGTCTCCTTATCGGAAATACTCGGTGGTGACAGAGTGGTGTGGCTGAGCATTCTCTAAAGCATTTGGCAAAGTGCTTGGCGGCAAGCAAGCAATTCTGACTTTCATCCTGTGCCAGCCAAGCACGGTCACGGCGGCAGCGCCTAGAGCGGATGAGAGAGTGGGTACTTGGGTTTATGCTGAGCTGGGAGCGGCACTGCCTACAAATGAACAGCAGCCCTTTCGTCTCCACGCAGGTCAGACTTCTAAGATGACCCTCCGTGCTTAATTCAGACACAGCCACCAGAACCAAGTGGTTTTAAATTACTTTGCTCTCAAGTGGTCAGGTGACAGATGCTTCCTTCAGTCACCTCCTTATCACACTGTCACTGGCTTTCAGGTCCTTTAGCATCCTGAACCTGAGGTTTCCGTCTTGAGACTGAAGTAAAGAGTTTTTGTTCCTGGCCTTGTGCAGTGTGAATTCATGAGGATATTTGTCAGGCCTTGGGAATGTCTACCAATATTCCTGCTTCATAAGGTCACCTGCAGTTATTGAAATGCCACTCTGGTTGTTCAGGAAGTTGGCATGTGGAGGTTTAGCTTGGTGACACAATACTAGAATGACATCATGCAGGTATGTTTGAAGCATTGTCCTTTTTTGCAGAACAGAAATATTAATAGTTTAATTGCACTGGAAAGGCACTTGGTTGACAGAGTTCTGAGAACTATGCACAACTGGACTCAATCCCCAGCATTGCATATGCTGGTTGTAGTGTGCCCACCAGGGAGATAGAGGTAGGAATTTCAAAAATTCAGGACCATCCTTGGTGATGCACTGACTCTGAGGCCAGACTGTGATATGAAACCCTGTCCACACCCCACCCCCTGAAAGAGAGAGAGAGGGAGAAAACAAAGAAAGAAGTAATTTGCTGTTTGAGATGGTAAAAGCAACATGGTTATTTCAAAAGCATGGCACAATGAAGGACGAACTCACCAGCCTTCAGTTGTTCAAATCCTGCATCCCCCACCCCACTTGTCAAGACTGGCCCAGCACCCAGCTCTTGGGAGTACCCTGCTTAGAGTGTCTGTATGCCTGAGGCCTCGGCATCACGTAGTTTACGCCAACAATGAAATTTATGGTGAACAATGTCATCTGTCGAGGCTTTTGGCCCTGTTGCATTGCTTTAACCTCTGAAATGCTGGTTGTGCTAGTTATTTTTCTATTGCTGTAAAGAGACACCATGAGCAAGGCAACTCTTATGAAAGCAAACATCCAATTGGGTCTTGCTTAGGATTTCAGAAGGTTAATCGATGATTCTAATTGAGGGAAACAGACAGGAATGGTGCTGAGAGGTTCACATCCTGACCTGTATGCAGCAGACACAGAGAGAGAAAAAATGACAAAATTCCCGCAATAAGGTCATGTATTCTCCAACAAGACCACACCTCCTAATCCTTCTCAAACAGTCCTACTAAGTGGGGACCAAGCTTTCAAACATGCGCCTCCAGGGGCTTTCTCATTCAAACCACCATTCGGGAGCAAATCACATCATGTGTGCCCCCCCCACAAATTAATACATAAAATAAGGACAGTATTACAAAGATTTAAGAACTATGATGAAATCACCTGAAGTAACAAATGAGGTGTGTCACGAGTAATGTTTTTAGGACTCCCACCAAGAAGAATTCTGATATTTGAAATGATTGGAATTGGTCTAGAATCTGAAGAAATCCTTACATTAAGGGAAGCCTATATCCCCACTATCTCCACTGTACTAACATCATAGGCTATTATTTACTGTAGCTCTGAAAATATGTAAGACTTTTCACTGAGATTTATTACAATCCATTTGTCAAAGGTTTCAGCTGTAAACAACAACAACAACAAAAACCCACATCGCTCAAAGCACAAATGGTATGAGTTCAAGTGTACCCCCTAATAATAATCTAGCCGTCTCCAGGACAAAAACTACCCAAGCTCAGAGAAAGACAGCACACTCCAGAGTCTATAGCATATGTCACTGACATTACCTAACAATGTCAGAAAATAAAATCTGTAATCAAGAGGAAACAGTAAATGAGCAAGATCCATGTATGAGTAAGATCAGAATTACCAGACAAAAACTTACAAAAATAATTATTATATATATGTTAAATGATTTAAAATGGAAGATGTAAAATGAGTGAACAGGTGGGAAATTACAAAACAGGAGGAAAGGAATGCCTTAAAATAATCAGAATTTTACTCCACTGGGGAAAAAAGTGAAATTTGCAGAAAAATAGATGGATTTGGGAAGTGTATTAAATGAGGTGACCCAAAGTCAGAAAGACAAAAATCTACACATTTCCCTCAAATTTGTTCAAGTCCAGACTGGGCTACATGTTAAGACCATGTCTCAAAAAAATCAAAAGAGAAAAAAGAAAGAAAATGGGCCAAAGACATTAATGGATTTTTTTTTTTTTTTTTTTTACCAAGATAGAGAGGCAGATGGCAGATAGCTATGGGAAAAGACTTCATCACTACTGGCCACTGAAGTTAGCATTATCGGCCTACAGGGTGAGTCAGTAAATAGGCTTCTCAGACTCTGAGTGAGAGGATCCCACATGCAGATGATGGGATGCGGGTGGACGCCACTCCGGAAACCCCGGGTGGTCACGGCACCTACCTAGAGAACCTACCTACCTCCCACCAGCCCAGCACTATCCTTTCCCACAAAACCTTGAGCACAAATGTGAGATTTATTCATAACTGCCAAAATATGAAAATGTCCAAATGCCCTTAACAGGTGTGGTGGTTTGAATGACGAGGGCCCCCAAAGGCCCTTATGTTTGACTACAGGTGGTAGAACTGCTGGGGAAGGATTAGGAGGTATGGCCTAGTTGGAAGAGGTGTGTCACTGGGGGTGTGCTTAGAGGTTTCAAAGCCCACATCATTCCCAGAGTGCCCACACTCTGTTTCCATCTCCCTGCCATGATGGTCATGGACTCACCCTCTACAACTGTTAAGTCCCCCCCAAAATCTCTTCTCTCTCTAAGTTTCCTTGAGCATGGTGTCTTATCACAGCAATGGAAAAGTGATCAAGGCAGTGGGTAAATAGGCAAATAAACTGTGATAGATTTCCATAATGGAAGATTACTCTGCAATAAAAAGGACAAGCTTCTGATCAGTGACACACACAGTTGATTGCCTCTTAGGGCATCATTATAGGGTGAAAAGCCTATCTCGAGAAGACTACATATCATAAGGGTCAAATTCTACAACATTCTCAAACTGACAGGATTGTAGAGATGGAGGACAAGTTTCTGAGTGCCAGGGGAATAGAGATGAGAGGGACATACAGTGCCAGGACATTCTTGTGCAGTAATGGACAGTTCTCCATCTTGACAGGCAACCATATTCACCACACAAGCGCACCCTGCATACACGCACACTAATGCACTTGTCTGCAAAAATCTGGGAAAGAAACAGTCCGAAGTATTGTACCAATACGTTTCCTGGTTCTGTGTCACTGCCTGGTGAGGGATAGACAGTCAGAATTTCCATGTTACTTTCTTCCTGTGAATCTATAAAAATAAAAATTAAGTCAAAAGACTTTGAAAGACTATTCATTGAAGGCAAAAGCAACAATGGTTTAAAAGGGTTAGTAACTCATTGGGAAGGTAAAATAAATAACAGAACAACACAGAGTGGGAAACAGCATGAAATATTACTGTGTCTCTGACTGTAGAGTAATATCAATTCAAGGGCAATTGTAATCATTAAAGAGTGCATACTGACTTTTTACACAGCAATTAATTCGCTCCATAGATCAATAAGTGATAGACAGAAAGGAGGGTTAGATCTCTGTTGGGTGTAGTTTAGAAAGCAAATAAGGCATAAACTAGAACACTGCAAAGTTCAAGGCACAAGGAAGCGAGGACAGATGGGGTGAACAGAAAGAACAAAATGGCAGACTGAGCCTGGGCTCAGGAGCCATGGGCTAAATGCCACAATAAAAAATACATATACACATACACACACACACACACACACACACACACACACACACACACACACATACACACACACACACATATATATTGTCATTTGTGGGTTCTTTTTTTTAATCTCCAAGTACCTATTATTTATAGAAGGTACACAATAAATATAAACTCAGATGGGCTGAAAGTAAAAAGTTCAGAAGATCCAAACACTAATCCTAAGAACGCTGGTACAGCTCTGTTGTTAGAAAAATGGGCTTTCAGATTAGAAGTATGGCCAGTAATATGGAGAAGTGGCAAAATGAGGGCTAGCTATGTGGCTGAGTGGGCAGAGTGTTTGCCTGGTGTCATAGTTAGGGTTTCATTGCTGTGAGGAGACACCATGACCAAGGCAACTCTTACAAAAGAAAACATTTATTAGGGCAGGCTTATAGTTTCAGAGGCTTAGTCCGTTATCATCATGGCAGGGAGCATGGCAGTGTGCAGGCAGATGTGATGCTGGAGGAGCCGAGATTTCTACATCTTGATGGCTTCTAAAGCCTTTCCATGAGTCTTCATCGCTTTTTAAAAAGTTGTTATTAATGTGTATGATGGATGTGTGGAGTGGGGTTAGGCGAACATGCGCTCAGAGAAAACTCTGTGGGGCAGTTCTCCCCCATCGGGCTTGCAAGGCAAGCACTTGGCCTATTGAGACCTCCTGCCAGCCCCCTTATCAGACAGGCCTTCCTTTCTTTAGAGTACCAGATGACCCAGGCTTATTCTGCATGTCTTTTCCCAGAATCAGCTACTTCTTTAAGGAGCTCCGGACACTGCTCAGGTAACACAGTCTTTGCGAACAAAGATCTGAGTATGAGGTGTGCTCTGTCTCACTGGGACAGTTCCCAGGTCTTCCCTGTGGACAAGAGTTAAGGGATAGCTGTGCATGCACATGTGTCCTCCCCCAACCTCCTCCTCCCTTCCCTCCCTCTCCCTTTCCTTCTTCCCTCTCCCCACCTCCCACCCTGTGACTCTCTGTACTGAACCCACAGTCTGATGATGTAACCTCTGACTCGGCGCTGCCATTTGCTCTGCTATCTGTCCTCTCAGAGTGATGAAACAGCCTCTTTCCAATTTCTAAGACTTCTCAGGGCTAGAGAGATAGGTCAGCAAGTCATCTGGCACCCTTGCAGATGACAGGTTCAATTCTCAGCACCCACATAGTGGTTCACAACCATCCATAACTCCAGTTCAGGGTATCCAACGCTGTCTTCTGACCTCCAAGGACACCAAGCATGTGTGTGATACACACACACTACATGTAGGAAAAACACTGCACATAAAATGAAATGAATAAATCTAATAAAAGAAAAGTAAAAGACTTCTCTTTTTGGTAGTAGCACTGCTTACACCATCCCTAGTAGGTTTGCTTGTCTGATTACTCCACTGCATGTAGCTCATTTTCCTGACAATGCTCCCCAACAGTCATGGAACATCTTACAGAAAGCCTTACCTGCACAGTGGTTTACACCCAGCATCTGTCCGCGTCCTTCCTCGGGATTGCCTAGCTGGTGTGAGTCACACTTTTCCTGAGCTGATTTGAGTTTCCTGTTAGTCTTTGCTAAGCAGGACCTCACTCACACAGTGTCTGGTTTATGGATCCCGTGCTGCGTGGCTGCCTGAACCTGACACTTACTGTTTGGAGTCAGAGAAGTTCTGGACTCTCAGTCCTTTCAAAGTCCTGACTTTCCCATTGGGTCAGACTAAATCACAGCCTCTCTTGTTACTCAGTTTCCCTCCAAGGCACTCAAAAGAAGGAAAAAATAACGAACTGCCTATACTTAGCACGTTTCTTGTAAAAAGGAGGCCCTGTAGACAGGGCAAGGTTTGTAAAAGTGCAGCATTTGGATGCGGAGCTCAGTCATACAGTGCAGCCATGGAGCGCCACAGCAGGCAGTCCTAGGCGCTGAGGGCTAACTGGTCATAAATGAAGGACAGTGCCTTGAGACGGGGAATTGCAGAAAAATGACCTACAGGCCCCAAAGGAGGAAGCCAAGGGTCACTTACTAACTCTGTGTCCTCAGGACTGCCCGCCCCCTTGCTATCAAGTCTGTCCAATCTTTAAAAATTGCAACATTGTTTTACACTATGTTGTCACCTATGACATTCAACGTCAAAAAATAGAAACAGTTTATAAAAAAAAAAAAAAAAAATTCACCTTGTCTCAAGTTTCTGGTTTTGTGTTGAGCTGCAGTCCTAGATTTGCTCAGCACAGGCCTGCCTCAGCTTCCTGCAGGATCCAGGTTCTATATGCCTGGCTGAACGGATGAGGGTGCCTTGTGTTCAAGACCAGCAGTACCCACTCCCCTCCTGTCCTAGCCTTTTGCCAAATCCCTCAGGGGCCACCAGGCAGGCTCCGCTGCAGACCTGCGTCCCTCCGGCTGCAACACAAGACACGAGGGGTCAGAGCAGCGCCCGGGTCCTGTGTTGTAGCCTGAGGACCCGCATCATGTCCCGTGAGCCCGGGCAGCCTGCTCTACGTGGCTCCTCCTCTGGATGGGCTGCTGGCTTCTGCTGGCTTCTGCTTGGGAAGTCCCGTCTGCTGTGTACCCAGTGAGGAAGCTGTAAAAGAACAGAGGGCACCGTGGGTAGCAGGTCCCAGGACTGGCACTGTACTGCTACCCCTAGAGGAAAACCCAGTGGTTTTCTGTGCCTGGTGCAGAACCCCGCCTTGGCCGCAAGCCTGGTGACGATGTTGGGAGACAGAGGCTATGCACACACTCATGATCACATCCCTCTCCCTCTAAACAATAAATTATGGGTGTTTACAAGCCAGTAATTATAGTTTATTACAGTGACACTTCCTAGGAAGCGGCTCTTACTCTAATACCATGATGAGAATTTTATAAATGCCAGGCTGATACAATGAATTGCCCTGGATCATAAATATCTTCACTGGGAGAATGGCAGTAAACACAACATTATTGCTACCCATTTGCACTGGGCCTATGGAGAATTTATTGCTTATTTATGGTTTATTTTTATTCAAAAACTCTTGTATAGTATTTTTGTGTGGATCCTTTTTGGTGAGACACTTCGGTGCTTTCTTAATAAAAATCAAATGAAGTAGGTCTAAAATCAAGATAGTGTCGTAATGTCAATTTCCCCCAAAGTAGCACGTTATTAATTTTTCTCCAGACTCACTGTCACGTAAATTCTTTGCAAAGAAGCCCGTGGCCTTCAGGACTGAGGAGTGAAGAGCTGTATTCCCCTCCCTCTCTCCCTCTTTTCTCCCTTCCTTCTCTCCTCCCCCCCCCCCCTTTTTCTCTGTCTCTCTTTTTCTTCCTCATCTGTCCTCTTTTCCTCTCTGTCAGTCTCACTGTGGTTCCTAGCTAGTCTCCAACCCCTCAGTCTCAGGCAATCAGCCTCTCGGGTAGCTGGGACCAAGGTATGCCACAGGGTCCAGCCCTCACCTGGCTGTGTCTTCAGTAAAGCAGACTTGTCCGTTGGTCCCAGCAAAAGACTTGGGGACAGTCTTTTCTGCAGTGAAGAACGTAAGTGTCGCATGCTTTTCTACCAATGAAAGAAGGCAAGAATCTCAAGACTTGCAGAGCTGGAGGTGGAAAGATGTCATATCATGTCCACCTTTGTACTCAGATTTAAAATTAAATAATGTAGAGGGAAAATAAAATCCCTTTTTTTGCCCAAACTATGTAAGAGATGTCTGAGAGGCTCTTCCTACCTGGCATGGCACTCCCTGTTGCATCTGCTGAACCGTCCTCACTCAGGACGGTAGGACATGCTCGGAGCAGACAGAGGACGCACGGGAGGCAGAGCCATCTTGGCTGGCAGCCATTTCCAGTTCCTTCCCAGCCTTCCTCCTCTCTAGCAGAGCCGGTGACCACAGCTGAGTGACTGTTTTCAGACTGAAATCTCCTTCCCTCCAGAGGGAGGCAGGAGACTCATAAAACCTTCCCCAAAAATGTCTAAAATTCAGAAGCCCCTCTCAGGGATGCTCTAAGCATTAAATAGTTACTGAAGAAGAGGAGAGTGTTCTGTGAAGATGCGTGTAAGTTGTGCCGAGTGCTCCAGGGGTGCAGTTTTGTGAGTCATCACCGTGCTGGGGGAGGACTGTTTTGTGAGGTGCCATAAGCCATCTATGCACCTATAAGTAACCCCAATAAATTCACTCTCTCACTACGATCGACTTGGGTAATCATTTGTCACTAATACCCCATCTGGGACGGGCAGATGTTTGTTTATCTCCATAGGAAAAGTCACACAAGATGAACCCCCTAGCCCCAGGAACCAGGAACAAGCAACTGAAGTGTAGATCAGCGGGGACCGAGCTGTACAACCTTGTGTGAGCCTCTGCACCTGCCTCCAGCGTGTCTTCCAGGTGCATGGGCTTGGCCTCATCCCAGACTACATTCAGGACGAGAAAAGTGAGGAGCAAGCAGGGAACACATGGGCTGGGGCAGTGGCAAGTGGGGGCAAGCTAAGGAAAAGAGAAGCCTCCTGTCCCTGCTGGCTGCCAGGGACCATCCATCTCCTCCTCCTGCGTACTAGAGAGAGCCAGCCCCACCCTCTTGCTAACGCTGAGAAGGCTGACTGGCTCCGCATGCCAAGGAGAGCTAGACTGAAGACAGAATGAAAACCAGAGAGGAGCCAAGAACAGAACCTGCAGCTCATCACTCCTCCTTTCCGGAGAGGGCGGCAAGCAAAGGGAGGGCGTCAGGCGTGGGGGCGAGCAAAGAGGGCTCTGATTATCACAGTGCCTGTGACAAGTAGAGGGTCGGGAGCCTCCTAGGGGTGGTGAAGCCTGGAATGGGGTAGGACTAGGGAAGACAGAAGAAGTTCCTTATTGAATAGCCGGCATGGCCTTGTTGGAGTGCAGCTGGGCAGGCACGGATGGCACGATGGCTGTCACAGAGGCTCTGATAGGTCTGGGCATGCCTCAAGCCAGATAGGCATGCTTCAAAATCCCCCAACATCCTGTCTTCTGGATATTGGGGATCTGTATCCCCTAGCTTTGGCAGGAGCTCTGCCACTGTCTTCTCCCACAGACCTTGGTCTACCTTGTGCCTCCTTTTCAGCCCTGGAACTTGGCTGCACCAAGGTGACATGTCCAGAGCAGATGGTGGTGACAAGACCATCAGGAAGAAAGGAAGGAGACAGCAGAACAAGATGCTCCTCATGCCTGAGGGTTCAGAAACCGCCCAAGAAGTTACAGCGCTGTTTGCAAGATGGCCACTCGGGGTTGGTGGAAAGGGCTGTCATCAAGCAGGCTTGTCCAACTTCCATTTGCCTGCAGCTTCATGTCTGATCTGTCCCCAAGTCTTTTGCTGGGACCAACGGACAAATCTGGTTTCCTGAAGACACAAGCCAGGTGAGGGCTGGACCCAGTGGCACACCTTGGTCCCAGCTACCCAAGAGGCTGATTGCTGTTTGAACTCCATTTTCCTTTATTTGGATACACTAAACAAGGGGAGCCTGAACTTTAAATAATCACCTTTCACCCACTTGGAATTCCCTCCCTTTGGTAGAGAGTCTCCATAGTATGATTACTATAGTTGAGAATAAGTATGTTTCCTCCCTTGCTTTTAATGTGTAACAGGCCCCAGATCTGTTGCCACAACTGATGCCATGATGGAAGTACCTTGCTGTTCGAGCCTTGGAACCCAACACATAGGCAGCAACACCTGCCAACATGAAAACAAAGACCTAATCCATCGAAGTCCGTAGTTCTGGGAAAGCCCGTAGTTCTGGAAAAGCCCGTAAGTGTGCTAAGCTTGCTTTTTGGCTTCTGTAGTTCCTCTTCTGTCTAACCGCTCTTGCTAACTGAGTGTGCCAACACAGGATGTGGTTTTTTTCTTATTTAAAAGCTTACCCAGAGAAAGAATTGGGACTACACTCGGGTCCTGAATATCCAATGTAATTAATGGCCAGCCAATAAAGACTTTCTGTTGGCGTGAACCTGCGTGAGGGTGGTCTTTTCTGGTGGATACCCCACAACACAGAGCAACCTCATCGCTTCTTCCAGAGCAGAACCCAGGACCATTCACAGGGATGGGGAGGGGTGCTTTGGAAAGCCCGTGAAGGGAGGGAGTGCTGGGAAGCCAGCCCACTCCACACGGAGCCACAGAAAGCTTACTGCATTTAATAAATGTGAACATTAGTGAAATAGCTATGGCCATTTTTAAAATAATGCTAATAAGAAACACAGCGTGATCTTAGAGTCTACCTTGTTCTTCAGAGGAGGTAACTGATGAAGAAAGAGGACTGGCCTCAAGGTCAGACTCAGTCGTGCAAAGCCTTATTCTATGACTTTGGACAAGTCACTTAAAATTTCTAAGCCTTGGTTTCTTCCTCTGCAAAATGGGGTTACAAAATACTGGGGCTAGGAAGATGGCTCCGTTGGTAAAGTGCTTATGAGAATATGAGAAACTAAATTTGATCCTAGAACCCGTGTGAAAAAATTGGGCACGGTGTGGTGTGCTTGTCGCCACAGAGCTGGGGAAGCAGAGACAAGCAGATCACTGGCTTACTGACCAAACCGCATCAGTGAGTTCCAGGTAAGATGAGAGACCCTGCCTCCACAAAAGCAGTAGAGAGGGTGACTGAGGAAGACACCTGGGCGTGACCTCTGGCCTTTAAATGCACAGGCCTCTAAATGTACCTCTACACATGTCCATACACATACACACAGGTGTGCGCACACACACATACATACAAACACACACACACACACACACGTGCACACACCTGCTCACATTCACCCCAAAACAAAAACCCTAATCCTGCCTCTGGACATGTAAAGCTGTATTTACAAACAGTATATGTGACCCCAGAAATAAATGCTTGGAGAATTAACAACAAAATGTTAGCAGAGTCATTACGTAGAAAAATGATTCACTCTGAACTCATTGATCAAATATATGTTGGGCCTTTTTTTGTACACCAGGTCTACACTGCACACGGAAAAGGCAGTAAATACCTTGCCTGCTTGGGTTCAGGTCCAATTCTGCTCTCCACAGGCAAATGAAATAAGGAGCAGTTCAGAGCCAAGACCTAACCTTTGGAGTCAGGTTGTTCTGAGTTCAAATCCAGCCACTGAGCTGTATAACTAGAAAACTGTCCCTTTGAAAACAAGTTTCTACATCTGAGAAACAGGAGGAGGTGACAAAGTCACAGGTATAGGATGATATCAGGAGGTCTGTCATAAAGGGCTTGCTAGCACCTAGAGCAGATGGAGACCCGGGTTTGATTTTTCTGATGTTATATATAGCAGTGCAGTGTGCTGAATGTGTCCAGGTCACCTGTTGCAATCCTAACCTCTACTGTGGCAGTATGGGGAAGAGGGAGATATCATGAGGTGGGACAGGCAGGGAGAAATGGGACGGGTCAGCCATTGTATTCATCCATAACCCCCAGCAGGCTCCATAAGCCAGGTGAAACTTGACTCCCTCGGTGCTCCCCTGACAGTTCACAAGCACATAGATAAAAATGCTCCTGCCCCATCAGACTTCCTTCCCGACTGCCTGAGTCAGCCTTCCCTTCGGATGGCCCCTGCGTGTCACCTGTTAGTTACTCTGTTTTCTAGGATGCAGTGGTTAGAGATCTTAGCCAGAATCCCCCACAGGTCCTTCACATCCAGAGGAGCTGATTGGCTCCCATCTCCCTTCCCTTTGCCCTTGCCTCCACCATCTCCTACAAGGCAGGCCTCTCCTGCCATGCTCCCAGGGCCAGCCAGGATGGCGGGGACAGGGTGGGGGGTGGGGTCCTCCTGTCTTATCTTCTCATGTGTTCAGACTGTGTGGAGCTTCTGAGATTTCTCTGTATTATACATCTTTTGAGATAGTATATGCATTTGGAAAACCCTGTCCTGTCACCGACTGAACGCTATACCCCACGGTATCTAATAAGGAACACCGAATATTAAGGGTATGTAACAAATATTTGTCAGATAAATTAAATTTCTTCATAACCCCTCCCCCATTTTATCATTGAAATGGCCTTTTTCTTGCAGACGTAACACAGCTCAGTGTCTCAAAAGCTTTGGCTGAGATCATCCTCTCAAGCACAGTTATTAATAATTTGCCTTAAAAATGCTCGTTTAAGCGCCCAACGCTGAGATAAGAGGTCTGCTTTCCTGTTGATGCTCACACTCAGCCATAATTATCTGTCACAAGAGGCGTGAGGAGGTGTGAAGATGAAAGCTCGTGGGTCCGGTGTGTCACTTCAGAATCCTGAGACGGGGCAATTAGCAGCAGCCTTAAGTGTTGGGGTGTTGGGGTGGGGGAGGGCACCGCTAATCATCTCAGGCCATCTGAACGGCACCGATTTCCGTCTACCCTCCCACACCACACACACACACACACACACACACACACACACACACGCCCTTCTCCCTGTCACCAAGGGCTGCCCACAGACACAGAGGCATGGAGACAACTGCACTATGTAAGGATCCCGCACGGGATTCCTGGGCTTTCCTCAGTGTGAGATTGTTGGCACCGCTCAGCCGCTCGCCTCCGCTCAGGGCCACGGTCACAAGCATTCTTCACAGCACGGTGTGTCTGTGACTTCCCCCGAAGTTCTGTGCCTCCTCCTTCTTCTTTTTCTTCCGAGTCTGCTTTTCATAACCTTTCAGTCTCGCCCTGACTGCCAGACTCTCCGCTGTGTGAGGGGGCAGAGTGCAGAAGCAGCCCCGAGGCCCGCCAGATACGCTTACAAAGGAAGACAAGCAGGTTGGCTGATCATGACCAAGCAAGACGGATGCAGCTACCACAGAGAGCAGCTGCCCTGGCACATTTATTCCGGGAAGGATGGTGTCTCTGGCAGTGTAGTCCAGCTCATCTCAAACCCTCTTCAATCCTCCTGCCTCAGCCAGTTGAGGGCTGGGATGACACTCGGGTGCCACCACGCCAGGATCGCAGCAAGTCCAAGTGGTAAGTAGAGACTCAGAATGAAGATGGCAGGAGGGCTCTGTCCTCTCAGTGAGCAGCAGCTTCATCTCAGCACAACGTTCACTAACTCAAACAAACACCACTGACCGGAAGTGTATTGGGTGTGTGGCGTTTATGACATTTCATCTAGGAATGTGTGTTCGCTTTAGAGCTGTTAATGAAGTTTCACATGCTCAAGGAGAGTGTGATAACAAAGCCAGCCCCGGGGGAAGCCACAAGAATTTCCCTCCACTCAGCCCTACAGAATCTGCACTGCCTGACATTTGGCCCACCCTCATCAGGGATGCCCTTGCCTTGGCCCTTGGCCAGCAAATGTTGCTGTTTGGTGCAACTGATGTTCAGCTCAGTGTCTCCCTTTCATCTAGTCCAGGACTCATGCAAGGCGGTCTCCTCTCCTCACTAAACCTCTCTATGAACTCCCTCGAAGGCAAATCCAGATGTGTGTCTGCTTAATCCCACCTTGGCGACAATGAAGAAGACTCATACTCCCTCGCTTACACATAGACCTGTGAAGTTCTGACTGCAGGGTCCATGTTGCCGTGAATTCTCCAGAATTCAGATGTTATAGCCACAACTGAGATCACTGCCCATTTCTACTCTGATCTTGTGTCTCTGACAAGGTTAAGGTGAGAAGAGTGGTGTGGGGACGTGGAAGAGACCCAAGGGAAATAAAATCAGGATGACGTCTAGTCCAGATCTCATGGTTCTGCAGTCACTTTGTGTGGTTATGTTATTCTCGTCTTCCCTGGACATGACTATCTCCTGAAGAAAGCTCTACCACTCTCCCCTCCTGGCCAGTGCCTGTGGCCTGATCAAAAAGCCAGAGGACAAATTGCTTGTATGCAGATTCAATCAGCCACAGGAGGATGCAGGTTGAAGGGAAACCAAGATCTGATATGTGGACAATCTTTCACCCCCACACCGGTTTCGATGGATCTTCTCCCCAACCTGGGGCGGTGTGAGGTCTGAGTGAGGAAGCTTGCTTCGGAGAGACAGGACTCCATGAATGTCTCTCTCCACCCACCACTGGAGGAAACTGTGCTACGGGCCATGCACCATAAGCTCCAGGACTCCCAACCTGTTTCTGCTGTCACATCTTTCTTTTATCCCTCCTGCCTCCCTCTCACAGTGACCCTTGTGACTATGCCCGGCCATGCCAGGAAAAGCTCTGGCCAAGAGATCTCTCCTTTCCCCTTTAAGGGAACACATTCACATAAACAATGAATAAGGATGTGGGTGTTGTTCAGGGACATTGTTCTGTCCACAGTAACCCCCAACTAGTGTGATCCTGATGAAGCCATCAGCCTCTCTGATCTTGCCTCATTTTATAACTAGTGAAGAATTAGACTAAATCCTATCATCTGTTTCTAAAATTCTATGATTCGGTAACAAAGCACAATGACACACTGGTGAGATTTGAAGACAAGCTGAGTGTCATTTCTCTGCCTATGGGTCCCTGAGGAAGCCACATAGCAAGGAGATGAGATGAGGAATCATGGTTTGTTAAATTCTGTTTTGAAGATACTTGATGTAAAAGATATTCTCAGGAAGCCATTCTCTGCTTTTTATCTACGTCTTGAGTATAGCTGTCTGAGAAAACCAAGGTGTCTACTTGCAGGCTTGATCCTCAGAACAGTTAATTTCCTGTGGATGCTTTACTTAGTTAACATTAACACATTACTGTTTTCTTCATCCAGTGGCTTCCTGTTTCCTCCTTCACCTTTCTGGTCCACCATTCTGGAGGCGGACGTCTCTTTCCCTCCCTTGGGTACTCTGGTAGAGCTCAGACCTTCCCCTCAGCTCAGGCTCAGTCCACTTCAAATCTTAGCCTCATGTCTGGCCCTTCTTCTAACTCTGGCCAAACTCACCTGGGGGGGCCAGTAGAAAGGACTCTATCTGGCACACTCAACCCCTCTTTTCTACTCCTCTTAGCCCAGAGGCGGAAAGGAGGGCAGAAGAATGGGCAGAAAAAACCTGGAACTGTGGCTTCCTTTTTGTGGTGCCCCATGGGCTACCTGACAGCTGTGCTGTTTTCTGGAAAGAGGGGAGAATCCAAATGCTGCAGACCCAGCTGGAGGCAGGCTTCCCCGAGTGCCTGCAGCCTCCCTGCCTCCTTTCCTTTCCCAAGGAACCCAGAAAAGCTGCCCCACTCTGCCCTCCCCAACCCTGCCCTGGATCCAGCCTCCGGAAGCTCCTCCACCCCACATCCCAGTTCAGCAAACCACCCAACAGCCACATGAACCACAACCATCTCAACCATAAGAAAGGGCAGGCCAAGGGCTACCCCCATCCTCCATGCAGCACTCATAGGTTCTTGGTCTTCCGGTACTGGAGTTGCCAATAGCAATCCAGAGAGGGGCAGACAGTGGCTCTGCCCTTGGCTCCTCAATTTATCTAACTACCTCTTAGGAGGAAGCTTGGAGTCAGGCACCACCGAAGGCACTTGGAATATAATAAGGACATGAACCCCACCTGGTGGAATTTTCCCACAGATAATTTATTTGCCAACAGGAAGGAAATTGGGCTAAGCAAAGTGAGTGGGGAAAAAGAACACAAGTGACGAGGAAGGATTTCAGAGGAAATAGTTACACTACAGTCAAATTAAGTCTCGCTCATCCTCACACTTCAAAGTGGTAGATTTGGGGGCTCCTGGGATTGTATCCATATAAGATCTCTGAAATCCTTGAATCCAAGAGGGGGATATTGGAAGGAACTGGGCAGAAGAGTGGCATGATGTGGCAGGAACCACTAGCTGCTCCATGGCCAACAGGCAACAGGGAGTATCTGGACCAGTCAGGAGGCCTGAGTAACACTAGCAAAGAGGTGAAAGAAACTGGGACTGGCAGGGTCAATGTTGAAAAGTGGTTAAGTTACTGGTCTGTTCTATAGAAGCGTCAACATCTCCTGCCATATATGGTAAGGACTATGAGGGGTGACAGAGATCATTTGGGCCTGAGTAGCATGAAAGAGTTGCCGTTAGGTAAGATGAAGGAGAGAGGAGACTGGAAGCAGGCGGAGTGGTGCTCAGTCTTGGTATCTATTAGCCATCCAAGAGGAGATGTTCCTCTGGACTTCGGGGGAGACGTCCAGGCTTGGTGTATAAATTGAGAGCATTTAAATGATATTTAAAGCCAGGATGTGGAAAAGTAGAAAACCCAGAAATAGACCCACACAAAACCAGCCAACTGCTCTTTGACAAAGAAGCAAAGGCAATTAAGAACGGTCTTTTCAACAAATAGCACTGGAACAATCAGATGTTGATTGAAATGGACACAGACTGCTTTATGCTTTTCATAAAAATTGGCTCTCCATGGGTCATATGCATACCATAAAACCATGAGGCTTGTAGGAGACACAAGAGACAAGCTCGGCAACCTGGGTTTAGTAGCAAGCTTTTAGCTATAACACCAGAAGCCATGTTTTTGTTTGTTTGTTTGTTTGTTTTTAAAAGGGGACAGAAAGAAACAGTTAACCTTACTCAAGAAAAGGGGGTAGCCAGGAGACTTGACAGCAAAGGAAACATGGAGGAAGCAAAAAGCCCAAGGAGGGACATTCTGACACTTCCAGCCTCTCCACAAACAGGCCCTGTACTCCAGCGGGCTTAGGAGTGGGCAGGGTTGGTGTCATGGCTAAGCCTGTCAACTTGATTGAGATGAGACGTGCCTAGGCACACCTCATGTTAGTTGCTTTTCTCTCCAGTTGAGAGAAACAACTTTGAGGCTGGAGAGACGGCTAAATGCTCAAGAACTCTTGTTTCTCTTGCAAAGGACCCAGGTTCCTAGCACCTACATGGCAGCTCACAACCATCCATAACTCCAGTTCTAGGGGAAGCCACCGCCTTCCCTTGACCACTGGAGGCATCAGGGACATATATGTTGCGCATATGTACATACATTCAGGCAAAATGCATATACAATAAAATAAATAAATCCAAAAGAGAGAGCGAGCAGAAGAGGTTTACGTAAGGTCACGGCTTGTAAGGTATGGTCTATCATGATGGGGTGCATGGTGGTTGGAGGGGCTTGGTCTATGGCAGAGGGAGCTCAAAACACTTTGTTTACAATCTAATTAGCACCAAGAGGCAAGAGGTTGGGACTGGAAGTAAGGCCAGGCTGTCATTCTCAACCTCCCTTCCATGATCTTTCCACCAACCAGTTCCCAAAACCTACCCCCAAACACCTTGACACCAGATGTTTAGACATCAGCACCTGTGGGGAATAATTATCACTCAAACTACAACAGATGGCCCTAAGTGTGGGTAGCACAACTACAGGAGGAGGGTCTGTGTGTGATAAAAGGGAGACATCTCACCAGTGATTTCTTGGCCACTATGGAGTAATCTGCTTCACCATACTCCCCGCATAATGGCAGAAGCCTCCAAATCCAGGAGCCAAATAAATCTCTCCTCAAACTATAGTGCTCAGGTGTCATGTTGTAGGGAGAGAGAAAAAAAATGATGAATACTCCTGGAGACACAAACTTGGAACTCAGCATGGAGTATATTGAAAGAACTTGCCAGTCTATGTGGACTGACCTAGGAATGTTCCAGGCAGAGGAGGGGGAGGCTAAAGAACCAAGCTGGGGAGGTGGGAGAGGGAGAGAAGGGAGATGTGTGGGAAGTGGGATGGAGTCTCCACCAGGCATTGGCTGTATTGATGGGCAGTAGCCAGCACAGCAGACTGTCAGGGGCCAGTCCCAAGACCAGGCAAGCTGGGTTTCTAGCAGGAAGCATACTCGAAGTCTGAGGACCAACTATTGGGTTGGCCATGAGGAGCCAAGCTCTGGCCTCTTCTAGTGTAAAGCTGAGCCTACACACAGTCTGGAAGGAATCAATGGAGCAGCAACCAAGACATCCCACAAGGCAATTCTACCACAGGACTGTCTTAAAAGACAATCAGAGAGAATAAGCAACATGTGAAGGGGAATTTCATCAGAGAGAGGAGATTTGCAAATGGAAGACGTTGCAGCAAGCTGCGGGTCGATAGTCTCCAAGAAAGGGATGAGTCAGGCACCCATAAGAGGAGGGAAGAATGCTCAGGAACAGAGGGCCGGGAGAGAGGGGAGCAGATACTCACACTTGGCCAGCTAACACTGCAGAAATCACAGGAAACTCAAAGCCACCTGGGAAATTCAAATATTGGGCCCACTTCCTCACACTTTGGAAGAGCAGCCCATATTCTGTGGAGCACCTAGGGCAATGTTAAACCAACACTGACCTTCAGAAGAAAACAAAACGCTAAACAAAAATGAAAATTGGGACCTTCAGGTCAGCCAGTGACTAGACAGATCCTCCCCACAGAAGCACTGGGGCCCAGGGTAAGCGGGGAGCTGCATCCTTTAGCACACTCAAGTTGCCAGTCCTTTAATCTGTGAGACTAAACATCATCTTATGCAAAAATAGTTGACTTAGCTTGTTTTGTGCCCTTCCAGCTGCAGGGCAGCTGTGCCTCAAAACCATAACCTCAGAGAAAGCGCATCCCTGCTCACCCAGGCCTGAGTAGTAGCCACAGGATATGGATGCAAAAGTGCCAGAACACTTCTGAAATCAGGTCATGGACTATATCTACAACTCTAAGGATACATCTGCATTCACTGAGCTGTATGCTACATGCAGGTAAATACTATGCTGCGTCTATACATTTTTATCTCAATAAACTTGTGAAAAGAGAACACTGACCATAGAAGAGATAGGTCCTCTGGGAAAGGGCCCTCCATTTCTATCTCCAGGATATCATGCCCATCACTCAGAAGGCACAGCTTATCTTCTATTCTGCCTAATCAGAAAACCCCAAAGCCACCTGTGGAAATCAGGGCTCTCTCCTGGGGCAACCAAGAGTTCCTTGGATATAACAAAGGCTGCGTATGTTTTGTTCTAGGTAATCTACAATGACTTGAACAGCAGCTTACAAATACATTTACCAGCAGTGAAGAACTCAGCATCGGGCACTGTTTCACAGCCACAGCTGTCCTCAGAGAAGGACAGATAGAATCCACAGGCAGGAACAGTGCTTGCTCATTGCGGGTGTCCTTTTTTTTTTTTTTTTTTTCTGTTATAACAAAATACCTGAGGCTGAGTAATATGTAAGGAAAAGAGGATTGTTTAGCTCAGTTTTAGAGATCACGGGCATAGTGTCAGCATGTGGTGTCTCTGGTGGTGTTTTCGTGGTAGATGGCACCATGGCAGAACTATGTAGAAGATGGAGAGGTAACGTGGTAAGACAGGAAGCCAGGGAGAAACAGGCCAGGCCAGCCATCATGTTCATCCAGGGAGCCTATACCTACATCTGCTAAAGAGGGGCCCCAGTGACCTACTCAGACTCCCTGGAGGTCCCACCTCTTACAGGCATCACAGCCTCTTGACATAACCACACTGGGCATGGAGCTTCTGACGTATGAGGCCCATGGGCTCATTCTTACCTTCACCCAACCATAGTGCCCATCCAGCCAAATTTCCCACGTTCACGTTTTATTTATCCAAATCCCCCATTCTCTCGCTTAAGTCTCTCCCTGTGCCTATCCAGCTTTGCTCCTGGCTGTGTCAGGGTCTCTGCATCTCAGGTGGCTCTGCCTCTTGAATCACAGGGTTGTGTATGTGACACACGGTTCAACACGGTCCTCTGAGAAAACTGCCCTGAGCTGGTGTAGGCTCCCTCAGAAAGTCACCAAGTCCTCTGAACTACCCAGCATAGAGCTGAGGACGCCTTAGCCGCACTTTTTCCCATCTGCCTCCACCTCTGTGGTTCCAGCATTGTAGCTGGCCCTAAGGGCAGCAAGCCTCCTCGGTGGCCTGAAGTATGTGGACAGGAGCTGGTAGAATAGGTTTCCAGGTGTGGTCTGCCTCCCTCTCATTCAAGGCTGCCTGTCTGCAACCCTCCACCTCTTGGGCTCCCCTGGCTGCTCGCCCTGCTCACACAGCCATTCTTCCTTCCCCAGCCTGCCCACACTTTCTTCCTTGGCTCCTCCCCCCTCCTCAACACATCTTTCCCCTGTCTGATCTGAGTAGCTAGGGGCAGAGACTCAAATCAATCCCTCCTCCTCCTGTCCTCTGGGCACCTTGGAGGAACCATGCTGGGCTCCTCTGTACCACTCAGGGTCTTCCACTGCTGTGAGATTAAATGGCTAATGCAGAGTGAGGTGTTTATTAGCACATTTGTAGTTAGCTCTTCCCGTGGCCAATGAGCCATGCCATCCGCTGCAATGCCTGTGGGGACCTTCGGGTCTAGGCACTTTACAGCTGCCTTCAATCTTGTTGCTTTTGACTCGGGGATGCTGTTTTATTGCCAGGAAATTCACTCTCTTCTCTTCCACACCACTGCCCAAGTTCAAGATCACTGAGCTATTGACTTGTTTTCACCACTTACTTGCAGCCAGCTCGGATTTCTCTGACAGCAGAGTGGCCTGAACTCCAGCACTGCCTTGCTCCCGCTTGTCCCTAGCCCTCCTTGGTTCACAAACACACTCTCCCACCCTAAGAGCATCTCCGTTTGTCAGCACAAAACCCTTGTCCTCTTTAGGGACTCCTTGCCATCTCCAGCCCTAATTCTTTGCCCTTTTAGACCCAGCTATTATTGCTTCTAATTTGCATTGAATGGCCCCTTAGCAACCATCACACACTGCTTTGGATACCAACTCACTTCAAATCCTCCTAGATTCACCAGAATTGCATCTCTTCAATTTAACATGTGATAAACAGAGAATTGAACAGCTTTCACCTCATCCAGATACTCACATGCCTTCTACCGAACGACCACACAGAACCAAGCTGCTCGAGAGGCACATCTGAGGTGGAGCGTGCTGTTCGTTGGCCATTAAAGGAAGAAAAACAAATCTGAATAGTTTACTACCCTTGAAAGACTATTAGACCCAAGGCAGAACTACTTCTGGTAGAACGGACTTGGAGTGGGAGACGTTCAGACAAATGAGCAGAATGTGCATGAAGATGTTCAGCGTGACTGATAACCAGGAAAACGTAGACCAAAGCCATGATAAGATCCTTCCTGTTTCCAGTAAAGTGGTTATTATGTAAATAAATAAAATAACAAGTGCGAGAGAGAATTAAGAGAAAGGGGGACCTCTGCATGTTTACAGGAGCGTGAATTTGTATAGCCGCTGTAGACAACAGTCCGAAGATTCTTTCCAGAATTAGGAAAGGAACCATCAGTGGTGTGGTGATGCACATTTTTAATCTCGGTACTCAGGAGGGAGAGGCAGAAAGAGCTCTGTGAGTCTGAGGCCACCCTGGTCTATATAGCAAGATCCAGGCCAGCCAGGAATACGTACTGAGACTCTGTCTGAAAACAAAACAAAACAAAACTCAACAAGCAAACAAACGATCACAAACCAGACAATCCCACTTGTGGGTATATACCACAAGTAAATGAAATTCGTATTCTGGGAGACATTGGCATCCTGTTCCTGGATACACCGCTCACCATACCTATAAAATGGACACAAATGGGCTGGAGATTTAGCCCAGTTGGTAGAGTGTTTGCCCACCAGCATGCATAAAGCCTTTGGTTTGACTCCCAGCACTGCATAAATATGGAAGAGGTAGCGTATGCCTGTAATCCAGCTCTCAGTAGGTAGAGGCTGGAAGATCAAAAATTCAAGGTTATCCTTGGCTACACAGTTTGAGGCCAACCTAGACTACAGGAGATCCCTGTTGAGGTGGGAGGGCAGAGAGAGTCAGAGACAAAGAGAGAGAGAGAGAGAGTCATAGAAAGAGATGGAGAGAGGAAGAAAAGATGAGGAAGAAGAAAAAGAAAGGAGGGAGAGAGGGTAAGAGTCCATCAACGGGTAAGTGGATAGTGAAATGTCACACATACACACAACAGAATACTCTTCCAGCCAGAATCCTCACAGAATAGAAGCCTGACATTTGAGACAACCTTTGATGGAACCAGACAGCATTTAAGCCAGACAGTGAAAGACAAATGCCACATGGTCTCAACCATTTGTACACTCTGAAACCATTGATCTCTGAGGAGTCGGGAGCAGCATGAGCATTATGGGAGGATGGGAGAGCAGCAGAGAGAAAGGATGGCTTGAGGTTGGCCAGTGAGTCCTATGGGGCAGCTGCACAAAACAGGTTCTGGTGGGCATTGAACCATAGGCTAACTGTAGATAAGAAAACACTGGCTATCCCAAAGAGATGTGTTCGAGGAGACAGATGTATAGAACCTGGTTGAAACTGTACAGGTGTGCTGAAGCCACTACCACACAGAACCTTGTGTGTTTACATTTTAATGTATCAGTTAAGCTGACTCTGATTCAAATTTTGAAAAGAATAAAGGAAAGACTTTAAACACTGTGTAGTTGCTAAGGAAGTAGATAATACCTTTTTTTTAAAGCTTGACAATGGTGGCACACACTTTTAATCCCAGCACCCAGGAGGCAGAGGCAGGTAGATCTCTGAGTCTGAGACCAGCCTGATCTACAGAGTGGGTTCCAAGACAGCCAGGGCTACACAGAGAAAACTTGTCTCAAAATAACAATAATAATAAATATAATTTTAAAAAAAATCACATTTTGCTAAATTCCACCTTTCCCTGAACAGACATAATCATGGCTGTGCTGGCAGACTAATTGCCTGGAAGGAAAAAACTGAAGCTCTAATTCATAGTGTATCTTATATTCCCGATGTAAATGATCCCACCATGATGATTTCGAGCTATGGACTGTGTGAGAAGAGCTCTCAGCGTTAACAAAGAATCTGCAGATTGCTGAAAGCTGACCTAAAGCAGGTACCAAATACAGCAAGATAACACAGAAATTATGGGAAACAAAGGAATGGAGCAGGGAGAGAGGTTAAAATGGATCAGGAGGGCTGGGGGTGAGGTAGCTCGGTTGGCAGAATGTTTGACTCCCGAACTTGGGGATCTGAGTTCGATCCCCAGAATCCATGATGGTGTACACTCATAGTGCCAAGCATGCCGATCCCTGGAGCTTGCTGGCCAGCCTCCCTGTGCTCCAGGCCAGTGAGAAATCTTGTCTCGAAAATAAAAAATGGGGCCAGCAAGATGGCACAGCTGCTAAAAGAGCTGCACAGGCCTGGTGATCTGAGTTTGTTCCCCAGAACCCACACAGACATGGCAGAAGAGAACTGACTCCACAATGATGTTCTTTGACATTGCACATACCCAATAATAAAGTAAATATTTCAAGGTCCTGTGGTTGGAACTGAGAGTCTAGGGTGAGACTTGATTTTTATTTTTTTAAGTGGAAAAAGCAACTAAGGAATGACACCTGCGTTGTTCTCTGGTCTTCAAACATGCACAGGCACACACATATACACTCAGAGTCAGTGGGTTCAGGCATTTGTAAATATGAACAAGCATTTCCAGGCACAATGGCACACTCCTATAATCTCTGCACTCAGGATGCTGAGGCAGGAGGATGGAGTATTAACCCTGCCTTAAAACAACGGTAATCTGAACACTGTGGAGCCCAAGACACACTTGAATAATCACATTTGGCTCCAAGGATCACCCAGCACTTCAAGGAAACACCTGGTTGGCCATGTTCTAAAGATAAAAAGTCACATGCTGAGAAGCGCCACTTTCCTCTTCTACAAGTAGGTCATGCTCCTCCACCTCCCTGGGAGCTGGGAGCCGAGAAGCAGAACTGTGCCCTTTAGCTCTTGCTCTCACAGCGTCAACCTGGAGCCCTGACCTTGGGACTGGGGTGATGAGAAGGCCAGCCATTGGCCAGGGATGCAGAAGGAGTGCAGGGGCGCAGTGGCCCATTCCTGCTCTGCTCTGCTGGGCAGAGCTGGGGCTATATGTCATGCCACAGCCTTGGAAGAGTCATCCATGCTGACATCAAGGACCAGTAAGACTGTCTCGAAACACACACACACACAGGCACGCACAAATACACACGCACACACAAAAGGCTCAGGTTGTGTCTTCTTTAAGCTACTCCATACAGTATAAAAAACTGGTTTTTCAGGCTGTGTGCTGCCCTGGGAGACTTCATTTGCAAGCAGCTTTTGACTTCACTTTGAGGCTGGAAGGCGACTCTGTGAATGACTCTGTCAGACACCAGAGACTGATGAAGGACATTCCTGGGAACACCCCATCACGGAAAGCCACCTGTAGAAGTCTTTTTTTAAAACTCTACTTTATGTGGGGTTTTTAGGCCTCTCTCTCCTTCCACCAAGCCCCGAACCTTAAGCAGGAGAGAGAAAAGGCTAGTGGGGAGAGAGGCCCAGACCCCTTTACTTCTCCCTGCTATTTAAGGTCAAGAGGTTCTTTTAGGGCTCTCCACCAATCTCCATCAAACGCAGATGCAGCCAGCGGTCTCCTCCACGCCTCTGCGTCCTGAAGCGTTTCTTTCTGTTTGTCTGCTCCAAACCACCACACCGTCTCTGGTCTCTCCAAACCGCTACACGCCAACACCAAATGCCACCACACACACCTCCTCTTCTCTGTCTCAGCTTTCATATTTATACGCTCAGAGTCCCAGACCACACCCCTCTGTGCCACTTGTTACCAACTGGCAAAGACCACGCCCTGCACATGATAACTAACATCTGTGGACAAACTATAACCCAACGAAAATCCCATGCTTGAGATTAAAACAAAAACATATTTACATAGCATAAATGAGTTTACAAAGAAACCAGAACTTCCATCACAACACCCCACAAATTTCTTGGGGTGAATTGAGACCATAGGACCCAGGCATATGAAGATCATATCAGGCCTAGGAACCTACCAGGAAGGATGTAACTCTTTCACCCAATTCCATAACGAGGTGACACCTAGCATTATGGTGGCATCAGTCCTCACTAACCCATCACCACACAATGTCAAGGACCAATAGGCAGAGAACTTCCAGCTGTCCCAGGAGCTTCGGCGTAATTTGGTCCCCACTGCCGTTGTGACTGACTGACATCTGCCTGTCCTCTTGTTCACCCAGCTGGCCCTGAGGTCACCTACCCATTTGTTCGCCTCAATTCAAAAGTCCTGTGCTTTTGCTTCTATGGCTGGGCTCCACTCCGGCAGCTTTCCTCTCAGACCCAGCTGTGTGTTACTTTACCCCTCATGGAGATGCCATTACCTTTCACCTTTCAGCCTTCCTCCTCTCGGGCTTCGAACCCTCTCCAACTCTGCTGTGGCCTCTCAGCCATTTACAGCTATTCTGGAACCTACATATGTTCATAAGGAGACAGATCCACTGGGCAATGTGTAATGTGTGACCAGAGAGTTACTATGAGCTACTGAGGAAAGTAGGTATCTTCCGAATTGGTACCACTGTGGAAACACACACACACACACACACACACACACACACACACACGGTCACATGGGTGGCTAATAAGCGCATGCACAGCAATAAGGTTTGTGTTTCAGTGTGATATACACACAGGAAAGCTCAGAAATACGAAAGAAGAGCCAGGACACCCACAGCCCCCTTCTTTTACAGAGCGTGGCCTGTCCCCAATGATCCCCTTATGCTTCTTGTCACTCTTCACAACCACCGAGACCTTTGACTAAAGGGGTCACTGAGTAATAAACACACATAGTGAGTGGAGGAAAGGGTCATTAATACAAGGCCAGAAAATGGAGCAGGTCCCTGCTATAGAATTTTCAGAAGCTTGGTCCAGAGATCTCCAACTGCTAGCTTGGGACCACATCATGTGACTCCACAGAGCCTCAGCTCCACACCCCAAGACCCACTAACAGGCTGAACTTTGATCAACCAGAACTGCCTTTATTTACACGGCTCTTATTTGCATGGCATAAACACCATACCTGGAAATGCAAGGTGGCCTACGGTAACATTCTAGAACTGAACACTAGCTGGTTTGTATTCTCTCCCTTCACCCAGCACAAAAAAATCACGTCAGGAAACTGAGCAGAAATGGCGACACCTCCTCTTACTCACCTCCCTGTAGCCCATTACCCTAAGCTGCAGGAAAAATCACTGCCCAGCCTGCTGACTCCTTGCAATTTAGTCAGTGGACTGTTCTTACTCTGTTCTAAAGGGTGATTTTGTTCCCTGCCCACCAACCCTGTGCCCACTACTGCTAACCCACTGCACTAAGTAGACCTTTGGGTTTCTTTTACTCGTGTTTGTGAGAGTCATCTACGTAGTTACACACAGATTCTGACCATTCTGTACTGTTGAGAGTTTTTTGCTGTTTGAATATATCCCAATGTACCCAATATTTCGCTTTTTCTGCTCTATGTAAAGCTTTTATTACCATTCTAGCACATGTTTTGGGACTCTGTATGTGTATATTTGTATGTATGTACACTAGAAAATACCTATATCACATTGCATTGCTTTATTAGATGTTGTTATAATGTTTTCCCAGAAGTAACTGTACCAAAATGTAACATTTTATTTATTCAGTTAAACAAACAAAACTGTTTTAGAGTATAATGATCCACATTGAAGAAGCTGTGGCAGATTCTGTGCTCTAGCGTAAAGCTTGTTAACAGCCCTCTGCAATCTAATGGCACAGAACACTGGGCAATAAAGAGACCTGATAATTCAAGATGAAGATTTTAGGTTGTTAGGCCAACGTTCAGAGGAGTAAATACTCATTTATTCACTCTGCCGACAAGGATACACCATTCAGGCTCTGGTCATGACAGGGCTTGCTCCTCCTTACCAGCATTTGTTACAACAAGGAACAGGGCTGGGGACTCTCCTCCGGTCTATTGTTCAATGCTGTGTCACAGGTTGTAGCCAACACATACACATTAGGGAACACATGTAGAACCTGGCTTGGAGAAGGGCAAAAGAGGAAATCAACTTCCATCTCTCTGCAGGTGACATGAGTTCACACCTGCAAAACCCTGGAGACCCAATGTGACTAACTCCACAAAACAACCACCAAAGCAGAAGAAGATAATGCAAACTTCTCGAAGCAGTAACCTTCATATGTCAGAAGACACAGGCAGGAACAAGTCCTGCCCGGAGACAACAGTAATAAACACAGTGAAATGAGTAGGACAAGGTGGTTGGACATGTCTGAACCTGAGTGGGAAACTCATCCAAGCTCTCAATGGTAGGAAAGGAGGCGGGGACAAAAGGAACCGAGCTTCTGTCCTTAGGTGGGAGACTCCACAACCAAAGAGGTCAGTTCTCATCTCACTAATGGACAGGGATACCGAAAGGCCAACTGTGGTGATCTGAAGGAGAATGTCCCACCAGCTCTTATGTTTGAATGTTTGTCAGCAGTTTGTGGAACTGTTCCAGAAGGATTGGGAGGGATGGCCTGCATGGAGGAAGTGTGGCACTGGGGGTGACTTAGTGGTTTCAAAGGCCCACCCATGCCCAGTGTCTCTCTTTGCCTGCTGCCGAATGTAATGATGAAACCCTCAGCAATTTCTCCAGTGCCACGCCTGCCTGCCTGCCTGCCTGCCTGCCGGTAACCATGATCCCTACCAGGATGACAGTGGACCAACCTTCTGAAACTGTAACAAACCCCCAGTTAAATCTTTTCTTCTGTAAGTTGCTCTGGTCTCCTCACTACAATAGAACAGTGACTGAGACACCAACCAAACACCAAGGAGCATTTTCATCAAGCTACATAAGTTGACCAGTCAACAGAGGCCACATGGTATATAAATATATTTATAGAAAAGTCCAAAAAAAAAAAAAAGTAAAGTTCATAGTGACAGAAATGTCAATGATTGCTTAAGCAGGGACAAAGGTAGAAGGTAAAACAGTGATTGATGATAATGGGTAGATGGCTTCAATTAGGGAGGATAAATTACCCTAAGGTTAGATAGGGTGGCTTGCTTCAATACCCTGCGAATATACTAAGATACTGATTTGGATATTTTAAGCAGCTGAAGTATATGTATATATACCCCAAAAAGCCACTTAAAACTTTATATAGAAAATAGTCATACATAACTTAGAAATCAATTTAAAAAAAATCAAAGCAGGGCTAACCCTATGGTGTACTAAAACATGCGCTAATGCCTCTGTATTTAGAGCAGTAAGGTGCTTGCTCTGCAGAGCTGGCTCAGCAGTAAGAGCACTGGTTGTTCCTGCAGAGGACCTGGGTTTGGTTCCCAGCACCCACATGGTGGCTCACAACTACCTCTAACTCCAGTTCCGATAGATCCAATGCTCTTCCGAACCTCTAAAGACATTAGGCACACACATGGTGTACAGACATATATGCAGACAAACACCTACACATATCAAATGAAATAATTTTAAAGGGTGATCCCCCCATGCCCTGCAGAAGAGAGAGTGGTAAGGGTAAAAAGGAAGTGTCTTGTCCCCTACTCGCTAAGCCTAGGAGGGCTGTGAGCCTAGCTCTGTGTTGAGTTCCAGGGATAGGAAAGGAACAGTGCTCCTGTAGGAGCTCTGGGTGACTGTCCTCAGGGCACACTGCACATATAGACACAAATTAAATGCAGACTCTCTCTTGCACAGACCCAGACCTATCTTGGATTCAGCTTGGTGAAGAATATTGCTGGGACATTAGCTTTGCTGCCCCCCTGGGCCTTTGTTCAGGAACTACATAGCCACGTGTAGCTTCCATCATGGTTTCCGCATTGCCTGGGTTTGCAGCCCTGCCTTTTCTTCAGTTGCAAGTGAGGCCTGAATCCAGAATAAAGAAAGACTCAGAGCAGCAGCCTGTGTGCCTAGAGTGAGTCCTTCTGGAAACCCCACCAAGTATACTGTTCATGAGTCAGAGCCTCTGTCTCAAGCTCTGACCAACAGGCTGGGCCCAAGAACCGGCCTCTGTGTGTGTCCCAAGCAGATGAATCTAGGGCTTCCGAGCCAAAGGGTAGAAAAGCTAAGGGGACACAGGAAGGGGGAAAAAGCCCCTCCCCCCAGAACCTGGCTATGATCTCAGAAATTTCACCACAGCTGAGAAAGCCCGGACTGTGTCCAGAGTCTGTGTCCCCTTTTCCAAGACTGTTTTAAGCAAAGATGTTCAAAGCAACTAATGATCTTAAGGCCAGGATGTCTGTGACTTTGACTTTGACCACCTTAGCGTGCTTTTCTCATCTTTAACCCAGAGTGATGTACTTCAAAGAACCACATTACAGGAGGAAATTCTTAAAGAAGTCAGTGCGCCAGCTCATATATATCTACTTACGTTTTAAACTTTATTTAAAATTTAAGCCTTGCTTAATCTTTCAATCTTCTTGCAAATTATATTATTTGAATAACATGGCTTAGGAAGCCACATAACTGCTTCTGAAAAGCCCATAGCCACGCCCAGGATATGCACTGTCCTTTTCTTAACTCTTTCTTTCTCTCCCTCTCATCCTCTCTCTCCCTCTCTCCCTGCATTTACCGCCTCCTTCCCCCCTCCCTCTTTTTCTCTCTATCCTGTGTATCAATCAGAAATATGTTTTTCTCTACCTATTAAACTCATAAACTTCCATCATCCTGGCTCCTCCTGAAATTCTCTTCCAGTGTAGTCTAGTATGTAGCTTTACCTGACAGGTGCCTGTCAGGTGGGGGGGGGAAGGGAGGAAGGGGCTCTGGCTGTGGCTGCAGGGGTACTGGGCTGTGTCTCCCTGATCCTGCTGACAAGATAACCCTTAGAGCCTGGCACCCTCTGAGGGTCATTCCTCTGTCTAAGCTGCTTCTCCAGCACTGCCCTGCCCTTTGCAGCCCTGTCTCCTGACTGTCCTCCCCAGAAAACCCCTCCACTGAGCTCAACACCCCTCACTCCCTGCCCCAACCCCGTACAAATGGTTCACATTCACTGGCACAGATGTGCAGCAGTGTTTCCGGGCAGAACACAATCTTGGTGCCCTCCCTTACCTTGTGCTGTCACCAAAAGCACCCTGGGTCCAACAAATGCAGCAGTGGCACTAAGAGGCAGATGTGCTAATCAGTCAGCAGTAATTCCTGAGAAGGTGCTATACCTCCTGATGCTCCCTGCACCCTCCCCGGTAGAGAAACAGCCTGGGCCACCATGGCCTGGTTTTCCTTATTAGGATAGTCACCAAGTTCTCAGCTCTGGGGTGATGGAGGCGCTGTGACCTCACAGTGGTGGACAGGTTCTTGGGGTGTTCCCTCACTGGCCAGCACACTCGTTCTTCCTTCCTGAATTGTTTTCTTCCTAATGCCAATACTTGGGTATCGGAGCACACTGCAGACCCTCAGATCTGCAATAAAATTCAGAAGGCATGCCCCGCAGACCTCACAGCACTCTGCAAGGACAGGGACCTTCGCCATGTCCCCCTTCCATCCAGCAGGGAAAGGGTGGTGGAGGTAAAGGAAACAGATGTGAAGGGACATGTGTGCTGTGAAAATAAAAAAGAAAAGGCAATGAACAAGAAAAGCTTCTCAGAATGGGACCTGGGACCTGGGACCTCGGGAAGCAGAACTCAGGCAGGATTCTAATCTAGCATGCAAACTGCAGCCGCATCTTCCCTTTGGCTGCCACCAGAGCCACTGAGTAACTGCAGTGTGCCCCGAGGCTCCCAACACAGAGGAAGTTCCTGACTCTGGCTTCAGCTATGTCTCCATCTTATTCCCCAGACATAGTCAGGAAGGGCCTGGTCCTTCTCAGTACCCCAGCCCCTCAGCCCCCACTCTCCTTCCACACAGTGTTCACATACAGCACTACCTGAACTCAGGCCTTCTGCCACAAATTCAGCTCCTAAGATCCAAAACGAGGATTGGACAGGTTCTGAGTCCAGGAGTGAAGTACAGGTGTGCTGTGTGTGTGTGTGTGTGTGTGTGTGTGTGTGTGTGTGTGTGTAATGTACATTTCCAGGGTTCCCTTTCCCACGAAGTCTGACGGTCCCCCAGTAGCCATTGATATTAAATGCAGGCTATAACAAGAATATAAGAAAATATACAAGAAAAAGTATTATGTATACATATTTATATAAGAAAAAAAGGTTATTTTCTCAAACAAATTGGAATATTCATTGGTTAATCCAGACAAAAAAGGTTCCTACAATAGAAGTGAATGAGGTGTGTGTTGGGGGGGGGTTGGACATGCTCACACACACACTTGTGGAGGTGAGGGGGTATTGAACTCAAGTTACCAGGCTTGTAAATAAGCACTTTACCTACTGGGCCATCTTGCTAGCTTGAGAAAGAGCCAAAATCCTAATGTCCTGCTGTTGTTTAGAGAAAAGGTCTACAGAGCCCAGGTGGGCTAAAGGTGAGACAGGGGAGACCTTGAATTCCTCCTGATCCTCCTGCTTCCACTTCCACAGTGACAGAGATTGCAGGCCTGTGTGGCACCTCCTTGGTTTAGGCGGTTTAGGGGATTAAAGGCATTGCCTCTGGTACCCTACCTACTCAGCTACAGCCCCAGCACTAGCTTGTCTTGAGACAGGGTTTCCTGTGGTTAAGACTGTGCTGACCTCCTCCCTCCATGCACATTCCAAGTGCCGGAGTTCAAGGTGTGCTCCTCCATGCCGGGCTCAGCCCTCTGAATGCCACTGAGTGCAGATCTCAAGGACGGGCCAGTGGTTCATGGGCCCGTAGAACGGCAAAGTCCCGGCAGCTTTCCATCTGCCCCATTTTGGGGAATCATGAGACCCATGCTCCCTGGATCCTGGCAGAATGAGAGCATCCTGACAGTCTAGACTGAATCCCAGCAGACAGAAGCACACGGCCTTAGAGGAGACACCTGAGAATATCCCTCTGGTTCTCCCTTTATCAGCTGTTTTTGGAGGAGGGGTGGGACGTACCTCCTATCTCCCACCCTACTCACTGAGCTTTGTGTGGGCTGATCGATATGGTCTCCCAGCCTCATGTGGGCCTTGGCTGCAGTGTGTGGTTCTGGGGTACATTCCTGCAAAGAGAGAATGGCCCCCACACAACACACAGGGTCATGAGCAGAGGCAGCTAGCAGCCCTCCCCCTTCCAGCCTGAAGGAAGGCTAGCACAGAACAGAACCAGAGAAGCAGAGAGAGAACAGGAGCCCAGAACCCCAGCCCGATCACATCTAGAGCCCAAACAGGTAGGCCACGAAACCTGTGTCTAAGCTCAAGGTTGCATATTTGAATGTATTTCTCACAATGGAAACCAGAAATATCCCGACTAAAGTGCCACACATCCTCTGAACTGTTAAGCAACCATAGAACAAAAACAGGCTGGGGAGATGGTTGTCCATAAAGAGCTTACTATGCAGGAGTGGGGGGGCCTGGGTCTAAATACCCAGCACCCACAAAAAAATCTGGGTGCAGTGGCCTACACTTGATACCACAATGTGGAAGGTAGAGACAGGAAGGGCATGAGGTGTGCTGGCCAGCCAGGCAACTGAATCAGTGAGCTCCAAGTTCTGAGAGAGACCTTATCTCAAAAAAGGAGAAAGAACAGTTGAGAAAGACACCTGATGCATACATATATGCATGCATTCACACATGCACACATGCATAAGCACATGTATACGCACACATGAACACCTCTGAACATGGCTACAGGCATGAACACATGTGAAACACATGAACATATGCACACACATGAATGTGTGTGCACACAAACAAATGAACATGTGTATGTACATACAAACATGTACACACACAATCTCAGATGATAAGATCTAGAAATCTGGGCTTTGAGATGGGTTATTCTCAAGAATGACCCAAAAAAGTCAGGCGTGGTGGTACGCACCCGTCATCCCAGCACTCAGGGAGGCAGAGGCAGGTGAATCACTGTGCATTCAAGGTCAGCCTGGTCTACAAAGCAAGTCCAGTACAGCCAAGGCTACACAGAGAAACCCTGTCTTAAAAACCAAAGAAAGAATAAAAGAAAGAAAGAAAGAAAGAAAGAAAGAAAGAAAGAAAGAAAGAAAGAAAACAGTAAGCTACACAGAGTATTCTATATTCTATGAAGCATTGGTTGATCCTTCAGATCATTCGTGCATTGTTTTCCACTCACACACGGCTTGTTCCTCAAAGGGTTTGAATGAGCTTATAAGATCTCGTAAGCTTACAAGAAATAGCCTATATCTGGGCAATTAAAGTAAGAATTAATTATTGTGATGGATTGAATGAAAATGGCCCCTGAGGGCTCATATATTTGAATGCTTGGTCCCTAATTAGTTGAACTGTTTGAGAATGATTAGGAGGCGTGCCTTGTTGGAGGAACTGTATGTATTACTGAGGGTGGGCTTTGAGGTTTCAAAAGCCTTCCTTCAGGTCCAGTCTCTCTCTTTCTCTCTCTCTCTCTCTCTCTCTCTCTCTCTCTCTCTCTCTCTCCCTCCCTCCCTCCCTCCCAGTTCTCTCCCTCTGTCTGAAGATCAAGATGTAAAGCTCTCAGCTACCGGTCTGGTGCCTGTCTGATTCCCAACATGATGATCATGGACTAAGCCTCTGAAATTGTAAGCAAGCCCAAATTAAATATTTTTTTATAAGCGTTGCCTTGGTCATGGTGTCTCTTCACAGCAATAGAACATTAACTAAGACAACTATTCAGGAAAAAGGCCAATAACTATATCATGAAACATCAATGAGGTTTAACTGCTGTACTCACACAGTTAGCTGGGCACATCCTGACAGCCAAGGAAAAATTATGATCTTACTACCTGAAAAGGAAAGGATGCTTTTTTCTGGCAGCCAGTTTGTAAAGTTTAGGCCCCTGAATGCTGACATTAGCAGAACCACACTTCAGCTTATCTGTATTTCAAGCGACACCAAAAATGTCAACATTAATCCAAGTGCTGGCACTGTTCGAATGTCACTGATCCTGGCAGAGAAACCTTCACATCAGCACTTGCAAGACAGCACGGTGGGATGCAGAGGGATTTTCAAAGGAAGCACAGCCTGGCAGCAGCCTCGGGAGTGTACACTGAGGTTAGGCCTCTGCAGCCCCTCTGCAGACAGGGCAAACAGGTGGAGAAGCAGGGGGTGGGAGGGGAGGGGAGAGTGTGTAGAGGGTGGGGCTCTGGGCAGGACAGCTCTGGCTCCTAGCCCCTAAGGATGTAGTGGGAGAAAGAGGGCCTCGTGAGGGATGCCATGGGGCACCACGCTTCCCTCCGGAACCATGGGAGGGTGGAGTGGTTGTGGCTACGTATCTTAGGAGAGGCGGGTCAAGCTGCACACAACTGCCTACAGGAAGAGCTTGCATAAGCATCTCAATCTCACAAGGTCCGTCTGATGCTATTTTTACGGCCATTACACTGATGAGGAAAGTGCTGATTGGCTGTTTGCCAGAGCTATCATAGCTAGGGTCCAAAGCCACCTGGTCAGCCCTGTGGCTACTTCAGTCCCATCTGCTTTTCTGGGGGCCAGTTACGTGTGAGCTGGGCTAGCAGCTCCACCCCTGGGCTTATTATGTTGAGCTGTTCACATCACCACATGACTCCTCTACAGTGGTCCAGAATTGCAAAACAATGAGCTGCTCCAGGTAGCTACAGCACCACAAGCTGATGAGAAACCTGAAGCCTTCAGGCCTTCTACAGGTTTTGAAAGCCCTTCAGCCCTGCAAACCTGGGTCCTGCACACAGCGCGATCCACACAGAGAATCCCACTCCTCCATCTCATTCTCACTCTCCACATAAACCAAGTGAAGCAGCACCTCTGCTAGAAAATTAAACTGTGGTGGTTTGAATAAGAATGGCCCCCACAGGCTTATATATTTGAATGCTTGGTCATTGGGGAGTGGAGCTGTGTGAAAGAATTATAAATATTAGGAGGTGTGGCCTTGTGGGAGGAAATATATCACTGGGGGTGGGCTTTGAGGTTTCAGAAGCACAAGACGGGCCCGAAGGATTTCTCTCTTCTTGCTGCCTGTGGAGCCAAATGCAGAATTTTCAGATGCTTCTGCTTGAGTGCCACACAACCCTTGTTTTGTTCACGTGAAAGATTGTGCTGACTCCTTTGGCCCTTAAGGCCTGGTCCTGTTGAAGCAATTACATATCAGTTTGTATGCCATCTAAGCCTGCACTGCAAAGCTGCACCTGGCATTAGGAACAAACTCCACCAAGCTGGAGGGTTTCTCTGTGTTGCCATCTATTTAGCCTCAGTGGGCAAGGGGAGCTTTTGAGCTAGCAACCCTAGCAGTGGCATCCATGTGTGTGGGCGCCTGTGTGCTGAGTCCAAGAGGACAGTGGGTGTCCAGCTCTATCACTCTCCACCTTATTCCCTTGAGCCAGGGTCTCTCACTGAATCTGCATCTAAGCTGGTAGCTTCCTGTCATGATACTAATGGATTAGCCCTCTGAAAATGTAAGGAAGCACGAATTAAATGCTTTCTTTTACAAGAGCTGCTGTGGCGACGGTGTCTCTTCTCAGCAATAGAACACTGACTAAGACCTAAGCTAAGAGAAGGCATCATCGCCGAAGAACATCACAGAGCAAGCCTGCTATCGGAGCCCCAGAAGATTCAAACCTTCGCTGAACTCACTAACTGCTACCTGCCAAGGAGGGAGAAGCCACAGAGGAGCAGGGCACAGAAAGAATGACTCCAGGCTCAGCCAAAGGCGAAAGATTTCCACGGACCATGTTTGCCAAGCTACACAGTTTCTGAAGGATGAGTGCGCATTTCAAAGTGCATCATGATAGGAGCCTTCAGACCCTGGGGCTGTCAGACAGCTCTCCAAGGTCTCAGGAGAATGTATTTCAGAGCATTCTTTTGCTCCTGGGCAGTTGTGGGAGGCCACTGAGACGGATCTGAGAAGTGTCGATTTTAGTTTTCCAGTCAGTGGAGCGCAAGCCTCGCATTTTAGGCAGGAAAGAAAAAATGACTCTATTGATTCCATTTTCATATGTTAATGCTATAAGCCCCAGTAGCTATTAAATAAGCAATGGGGGTGTGTATGTGACAAGATGTCTGAAGACCCGAGTTTCACCTTCAGAATCCATAAGGTGGAAAGTTTGAACTTCACATGTGTTGGGGGGGAGGGGTCTTCACCAGAACAAATTGAAAATGTGTTGTTCAAAGCTCCTAGTCTTACAGATTATTCTCTCAGGTCCCTCGGGCCCCAAGGGAGCAGTCTCCATCTGCCAAGAGAGACACAGAGTGGTCACGTGACCTGTGCAGTCCTCATACCCACTCCCAACTTCCAACCCCACCTCAGACAGAGAAAACTAGGGATACAGAACAAGACCAGATGTGACCAGATAATTTTCTTCTGATTTTATTATTTTTTTGCTTGTTTGGGTTTTGGGGATTGTTTATTTGTCGACACAGGGTTTCTCTGTGTAGTCCTGGCTTTCCTGGGATTCACTCTGTAGACCAGGCTGGCCTTGAATTCAGAGATCTGCCTGCCTCTGCTTCCCAAGTGCTGAGATTAAATGTGTGTGCCACCAGGCCCAGTTTTTTTTTTTTTTTTTTTTTTTTGGTAATTAAAAAATAATATTTACCGACCTTTAAAGTAACTTGTAGCAATGATAGTAGCAATGACTCAGTAGGAAAGAACTCTCAATTTTATAATGGACATCTACAGAAAAATGTGTTTTGATCAATAGCTAAAGCCTTGACAAACATTTTGGGGGATGGAGAGATGTCTTCGTGGTTAAGGGCACATACTGCTCTTCCATAGGACTTGGAGTCAGTTCCCACCACCCTTATTGGCACATTGAACAGCACACAACCACTTATCACTCCAGCTCCAAAGGATCTGACACCCTCTTCTGGCCACTATAGGCACCTGTGCTCAATTGCGCGTGTGCACACACACACACACACACACACACACACACTGCACTCATACCCGTAATTCTTTAAAATGTATTAATCTGTCCTTCGACAATTTATAAAAGTATACAATATATTTACATCAGATTCACCCATTATCTTCTTTTTCCCTCTCCTGCTGAACCCCTTATTCTGCTAAGAAAGTCCCCATTTAAGCTTCTTTTCCTGTTGCTGTCATAAAACTCCCTGACAGAAGCAACTTACAGGAGAAGCTCATTGTGGCCCACAGTTCAAGAGTATGAAGCCAAAGCAGCAAGGACCTGACCCAATCACATCTACAGTTAGGAAGCAGAGGGCGATGGCTGCACACTGCTGCTCAGCTCCCTTTCTATTTAGAGCACCCAGGATCCCAGCCAAGGACTGGTCACACACACAATAAAGATGGGACTTGGAAAAGTGAGATGGCTCAGCAGACAAAGGAACTTGACACCACGCCTGACAGCCTAAATCAGACCCCTGACTCCAACTGGGTGGAAAGAGAATTTTCTCCCGAAGGTTCATCTCCCAAGCAATTGTAGATTGCCAAACTGGCAATTAGCGACGACCACCGCATCCACCCTCCCACTTTCATGTCTCTTTTAATTCTTATTATTGTTCATGCTGGAAGAACAGGGGAAACCAGTGAGTCTAATTATGGACGCTTGCATGAGCATAGTGGAATTCTTTGCGAGGACATGTGCAATTTACACTACCGATGAAAAATGACTCTCCTGCTCCAGCAGCCAGTAACTTCCAATGGCTCTTGAGAAAGATGGACAGCTAACTGTTCAAGAGACACTGATTCTACACTAGGACACTCAGTTGCTTACAAGAGTAAGAGGACAGCCACCACCCCTGAGCAAACACCACACACCCTCTCCTTTAATCTCATAATAGTCCTCTGAAATGGATATCGGAAGCCTCAAATGTGGAAACTGAGGCAACGTGCAACAAAACACACTCAGGTCACATGGTCAGGAAGGTGCTTATCCAGTTCTCTTAAAGCTCAAGGAATAATCCACTGCACCAGAAGGACATCCTCCTCCTCAGGCATCCTCATAAAACCTTGGTGATTACTTCCCCCATACCTCCTGAGGGAGCCTACACCCCACTCTCCCACAGGCCCATCACTGGCAAAACCTCGAGGAGCTGCGTCTCCTCCTGCCACACCTGGCTGCAGGGGGCTGTGCAGACAGTGCAGGTGTGGAAATGAGCAAGGCCGGGGAGACACACAGCTTGTTCAGCTGCAAACAGAAGCAAGGTGGCCAGGTACTGTGGCCAGAGCTGTGAGCATACCATATGCATAGGGTTGGCCAGGGCCCATCAGGCACAGACACCAGAAGCAGAGAAAGAAGAGCTGGGAAAGAACACTCAGGGTGACACAGTGATGCCAACACAGGGTGAGAGGGCTCAGGGTGGATCTTGCATTCTGTGTGGGAGCAGCTGGAGCTGGATCTGGGGCTGGGGCTGGGCTGGCCCACCCAGGACTGTTCCACACCATGGCTGATGCCTCCAAAAGGGCAGCTGGAGGAGATGGAGAAAGTTAGGCCTCCACTGTCCATCATCCAGCCACAAACACTAAGCTGCTTTACACAGCAGGATCCCAAGAAGGGGACACAGAAACAGCAAGGCCTGGCTGGGCCTTTCAAAGTATTCTGTGGGACACAGTGGACCACATAGTGAGTTCTCTTGAAATGAAAAATAAATAGACTCCACTCCTTGATACAAAAAGCGACAGGTGCCCACAGGGGTTATTGGCAGTAGTTCTTGCAGACAATCTGCCACCAAAAAAAAAAAAAAAAAAAAGCAGACCAGTCTCACAGACCTTTCTGACTTTATTTCTACTTATCCCCGCCTAGAACGTAGGTGCAGTGACCGGAACTTCAGCGACCATCTTTTGACCCTGAGGCAACCTGGGAGATGAGAGTTCATACTGAGAGCAGGAGAGAAGGAAAGAGAAGGAGGAAGGCTCCAACAGAGCATCTGTCACACCAGGTATGACTCCTCCCAGAGTTCCCTGACATGCACAAAGCTTTCTCCATTCTACAAAACACACTGTGCCCAGGCGCAAATATGAACAACTAATGGAAGGAATCCCACAGACGGCTTACACTGCATTTCCTAATGTGAAGACTCTGGACCAAGGGCCTAGGGATGTTCGGGTGACACAGCGCTTGCTTGGCTTCCAAGATCAAGCCCCAGGCTTGTTACCCAGCACCACATGAAACTGGATGTGGCGGTGCACACCTGTAATCCCAGCCCTCAGCAGGAGGATCAGGACCATCAAGCCGTTGCTCCTCAGCAACATACAGAATTGGAAGCCTAGCCTGAGCTACAAGAGAGCCTGTCTTTAAAACAAGCTGAGTTGGAGAGATGACTTAGTGGCTGAGGTGACTGCTGTGCAAACGTGAGGATCTGAGTTTGGATCTCCAGCACCCACAAAACAAAAACAACCCTGGGTTCTGTGGCATGCACCACATGCTGAGTGTGTGGCATGGGCACAGAGACAGATGGATCCTAGGACTTACTGGACAGCCGGCCAAGATGAAATCCTTCAGTGGGAAACTCAAAAAATAAGCCAGGTGAGCCAGGTGGTGGTGGAGCATGTCTTTAGTCCCAGCATTCAACAGGCTGATGCAGGGGGGATCTCTGTGAGTTCAAACCCAGCCTGATCTACAGAGTGAGTTCCAGGACAACCAGGACTACACAGAGAAACCCTGCCTGAAGAATGAATGAATGAGGGAAGGGGAGAGTGAGTGAGTGAGGGAGAGAGAGATAGACAGAGAGGGAGAGTGATAGAGAGAGAGGAAGATGGCTTAGTGGTGAAGAGCCCTGGCTGCTCTTCCAATAGATCTAGGTTTAATCCTCCAGGACCACATAGCTCATGACCATGTTTAACTCCAGGTCCAGGGGATCCAATGCCCTCTTTTGGACTTCTTGGACACCAGGTATACATGTAGTGCACAGACCAACATGTAGGCCACACACTCCTACATATTAAAAAACAAACAAACAAACAAACAAACCAACCAAATCTTTAAAGTAAAATAAGTCGAGAAATGATTGAGGAAGACATTCTGACAACAGCCTTTGACCTCCAAACATGCGAGCAAATGCACCTACACACGTGTACACACGGGCATCACACACTCTCATAAATACAAGGCCATCCTCAGCTACATGGCAAGTTCAAGGCTAGCCTGGGCCACATGATAGTTGTGTGTGTGTGTGTGTGTGTGTGTGTGTGTACTAGCTCTAAGCCTGATTAATTGGGAACTTTCATTACAGTAAAACACATTCCAAGCTAAAGGTTTGGCTGGAGTTTGGGGAGCCCTGGGGTTACAGGAGAAGACGCAAGGCAGCTCCTTTATATTTTCACACGCATTCTGCTTGAGGCAAGACTGTCTTGCGGGTTTTCAACCACACCGGAGCTTCAGCGCGGGCTCCGGACATGGCGCCATTTGGCGGGGGGGGGGGGGGGGGGGAAGCAACACGGAAAGTTCAAACCGGGTAATCAAACCCACACTCCCACCTGCCATGGCTCTCTCGCTCTCTCGCTGTCAACAAGCCCCTCTCATCACTTACCTCTACCGCCACCATCTGAGCAACTTGCCTTCTTCCAAATCCACACGACAGGCAATTAGCTGAAGCAAGAGCAGGTGGGCACGGGAACCCCCACCCCCAACTGCCAAGTCAAGCAAAAGAAGCAAGCTGGCTAGTGCAGATGAGAGTGGGGCACACAAGAGTGAGTGGGCCGTGACAAGCAGCTACTCCCCTCAAGCACCGACACAAGCGAAGGGAAGGCAGCTGAGCAGAATAGATTTCTTTTGAGGTAGCTGAACTTGGCTCTGTCATTATTTTACTCATTTTCTTGTAAAGTTTGGCAAAACTTCTGCATATATTTCAAGTGATTGAAAATTTTCTTGCCCCCATCTATTTCCAAAGAGCGCTTAGCTGTCTAAAAACAAATGGGCCCTTTCTGAATATATTTAAATATCATTAGAGAGGTATGGCTGCCGCACACAGAATTACCCAGACTTCGCGTAAACAAATTATTCATTGCGCTGTTTTGGCAAGACCTCTGGGTCTTGAAGTCTAATTTTTAACACTAATGATTTTTTTTTTTAAAGAAATTCCTCGGGGCACAGGAAAAGCCAGCACCTGAGAGCCAGCCTCCAAATCGAGCTTTGCGTCTCCCCTCTCCGTCCCGCCCCGGGCAAACCTGTTGCCTGCGCGCCGCGGCTCCTACTCCCACGGCGGGGATGACCAGCTAAAACGCCTCGGAGCTTAACAAGTGGGTCCCGGACCTGCGCGCGCTCTGGCTCCCCTGGCCGGCGCTGGTGGAGCTGCGGATCCGACCGCTTGCTTCCAGGCTGTTCCTTGGTCTAACCTCCTGTTTCCCTTCTTTGCCTCCCCTGCGTTATCTCTCAAGTCAGTTTCTGCTCCCATCCACTGTGTCTGGAACCGAGTTCACCTCTCCCTTCCCGCAGCTCACTGACCCAGGCTCTGCCACTGCTCACCACCGTCCAGCCGAGCTCCTCGAAGTAATTCTTCACGCCCATCCTAATAAAACAGCCGCTCCCCGGCCTCCCTTCGCTGACCCGGTTACTATCAGCGGGACTTTTTTTTTTTTTTTTTTTTTTTTACCGTTCCTACCGCATCCCCTGGGTGGAAGGTCCTTTCCGCAATCTGTGCCCAGAACCCCAGCCCAGACCCTTCTGCACTCACACTGCCTCGGCCCTGCCGACGTGGGGCCGGTGGACTGGGCTCCGGAGCTGCGCGGTGCAGCTGGCGCCGGCTCGCCGGGATCGCGCCGGAACCGAGGAGGATTCTCGCCGGGACCGCGCTCGGACCCCAAGAGGATGCTTACCTGGTTAGCACTGGGACCAGAACTTGGGCCCTCAGGATGACACTAGGACCCAGGCTTGAGCTCCCGGGATGGCACTCGCCTCCTGGGTCCGCCGGGTCCAGAGAATGCTTTCCGCTGCGGCAGCCAAGGAGTACGGGGCTGGGCGGTCAGCAGGGCGTCCCAACCAACTTGTCCCTCATATTTCGTTTGAGGGGAGCTGCCGACAGTCTGTGCATCATCCTGGCGGGGCCTGTCAGGTACCAGTGACTCCTCCAGGCCGGCTTACCCACCCACAGACCGGAATCTCCCGGGCATCCTCCGTTGCTTCTGGTTAGTGAGAGAATTTGCGCCGCGCGGGGATCGATGCGAAACAAAAGTACTTTCCCCTCTGCTGGTGACTGTCGGGAACTGCAGGCGAGCGGAGACCTGCAGAAAGATTTGCCTCCCCGCTGGTGGCTCGGCTTGGGGTGTTCCCTCCGAGATAGGCCTTGGACCCGCGCACTACCTTCAAGCAGTTGATTTGATTGTATTGTGTCTTGTTTTATATGGCCACATCAACACAAGGAAACTCGTTTTAGGCTTTAGAGTCACTTCTCCACCTTATATTATTTTAAAGATTGATTGATGTGCAGGGGTGTTTTGCCTACATGTTTGTGCACTGCATGCATGCCTGGTGCCGAAGTAATCCAAGGAGGACATTGGGTCCCCTGGACCTGGAGTTACAGATGGTTGTGAGTCGCTGGCCTACAAATCGAGTTCCAGGATAGCCAGAGCTACACGGAGAAACCCATCTCGAAAAGCAAACAGCCGGGCGTGGTGGCACACGCCTTTAATCCCAGGACTCTGGGAGGCAGAGGCAGGCAGATCTCTGTAAATTCGCGGTCAGCCTGGTCTACAGGGGGAGTCCCAGGACAGCCACGGCTGTTTGTTACACGGAGTAGCCCTATCTTTCGGAAGAGGAGGTGGAGAAAGTTAGAGTTCCCTTCTGACATTTTTGTCCAGAGAACCAAGGACATTTCTGGAGAAGCCATATTTTGACTTATCTTTTTCTGGACTCACAATGTGTGAGATAACTGTCTGAGGAAACGCTGGGCCTAGTGAGTCATGGTTCGAGGCTCACGGAGGGAGCCGTTGACCTGGGAGCAGAGCAGTGAGACGTGGTGGAAAGTGCAATTGGGAGTGGGGCTCGGAGGAGAGAAGTAGACTGAGCATCTGAGGTCTGTGTGGACAAACCGGAGAGTTATTTCTGGCAACTTTGCTGAGGCGGAACACAGCAGTGTGGTGCTCAGGGGAGAGACAAGACGCCAGTGAAGAACGGCGTGGTGGAAGTGTGTGTTTCCCTCCTCTTCTGCTCTACCGGCTGGTGAAACGGATCAGAGAGTCTCGAAACAGATGTGATGTGGTGGATCACATGTGCAATCTCAGGACACAGTAGGCCATGCAACAGGGTGAGATCAAGGATAGCCTGGGCCACATGGTAAGTTTGAGGTTATCCTGGACTACATGGTGTGTCTGAACCTCAAAACAAAAACATTGAAGATGAAGTGGCATTGCATTTATGCTCTGGGCTTGTCATAAGGATTAATGAGTTAGCAAAGCACATTAGTGTGTCAAGAAAAGTGCCTGGGCCTTGCCTTTAATCCCAGCAGGAGGTTAAAAACAGGTAGATCCCTGAGTTTGAGGCCAACCTGGTGTATAGAGTTCCAGGACAGCAAGGGCTACAGAGAAAAACCCTCTCTTGACACCCCTCCTCTCCAAAAGAAAAGAAAAGCACCTAGTAGTCATGCTCATTACCAATTGTTTCCCATTCTATTTCAAATGAGAAAAGGCAAGGGTATATGGTAAAAGGCCTTAACATAACTTGCTCACCATCTTGAAAAGTATCGGATGCTCTACTTTACACTTAAGAAAGAGAGGAAAAAAAAACCTGTAATCCCACTCAGGAAGGCAGGGCAGACGGATCTCTGAGTTCAAGGCCAACCTGGTCTACAAAGTAAGTCCAGGACAGCCAGGCTACACAGAAAAACCCTGTCTTGAAAAAGAGAAAGAGAAACATAATATCAGTTAAAGAATGTGTGCGCCTGGTGTGGCAAATGCCTTTAATCCCAATATTCGTGAGGCTGAAGTAGGCAGTCTCTGAGTTGGAGGCCAGCCTGGTCTACATAGTGATTTCCAGGAAAACCAGAACCATGTAGAGAGTTCATGAAATACATGAAGCTTGGGGCTGGAGAGATGGCTCCATCACTAAAAGCACTTGGTGGCTTGGTATTTAAGAGCACTGACTGAGCCAGGCCATTGTATGGCACACAGCTTCTGATCTCAGCACTTGGAAGGCAGAGGCAGACAGATCTCCATGAGTGTTTAGGCCAGCCTGGTCTAAAAACAGATTGTTCTTGCAGAAGACCCAGGTTTGTTCCCAGCACTCACTACTATCTGTAACTCCAGTTCCAAGGCATCGGCTACCTTCTTCTGAGTTCCCCCAGGCACTGCACTCAAGGGAGGCACATGCATACATGCGGGCAAAATGCTCATACACACAATAAATAAGGTCTTGTTTAAAATAATGCGAACTACAAAGGCAAAAACACCTGGATGATAGTTAATTGATTAACCTAGAAAATCTCTGACCTGATGGTTAGAAGAAGCAAGACAGGGAGCAAGTCCCTGAGGCTGGTGGAGCCCTGGGCTCCAGAGCCTGTCACCATTCTGGGTACAAGAACTTAGCTCTGTATTTTGGGGCCGCGGGTGGGGAATGGGAGCGTGGCGTGGGGCGAGGGGTGGCGGTGGTGGACGACTTCTCCACCAGATGACTTCAAACCAGATGACTTCGAACACCAGACGCCACACGGGGGAGACCGGAACTCCTGAGTCGCGAATGCGTGTTTCCGGAGGGAGTTTGAAATGCGGAGCCCTTAGGATGGTTACACTAAGAAAGCCGACTTCCGGCGTGGCATTCTTTCGCGGCGTTTCGGCGGCTGTACGGGCAAGCCATGAGGCAGAAGCACTACCTTGAAGCCGCTGCTCGGGGCCTGGTGGAAAGCTGCCCGGGCCAAGCCCGCTACCTCCTGTAAGAGAGGGACATAGGGCGGAAGGTAGGGAGGAGGGTCGGGGTAGGGAGGGTGGCCACGGTGCTCGGCCTCACGTCCCGTTCTCTTTTGCAGCTGGGCCTACAGTTCGACACACGGTAGGAGAATGCCGGCCGCGGTGGCTTCGTTTCTTGTCGCCCCAGAAGTCCAAAAGAGAAGGCTGACCAACTTGTCACATTTAAAAAAAAAAAAAAATTAAAAAGTCTTAGGCTTCTCAGTTGCGTGAAAAGCTCAAATTCTATAATATCTTAACTATTGGCACTTGGCACACTGATCGGTCCTTTTTTTTTTTAATTTTAAAATGTGTTTTGGTGCTTTGCCTACGTGTATATCTGGGCACCACGTGCATGCCTAGTGCCACGGAAACTATAAGAGGGCATGGAATCCCCTGTAACTGCTGTCTCAACGGGTTGTGAGCCGCCGTGTAGGTGCTGGGAATTAATTAAACCCGAGACCTCCACAAGAGCAACAAATAATCCTAACCCCTGACCCATCAGATCTTGGGTCCTTGACCAGTTTTTTTCTTTTTAATTTTTATTCTATTAAATGTATACATTTTGCCCTCATGTTTGCATCATTTGGAAGCCTAGAGACCAGAAGAGGGTGACGGAATTCCCTGGAAATGGAGGTATAAACAAGTATGAGCTGTGCAGAGAGGGTGCTGGAAATCAAACCTGTGTTTCGTAGAAGAGCCGCCAGCAGTCATAACTACTGAGGCATCTCTCTAGCCCACACAGTTTTTGTTTGTGTGCCCAAGAGAGTGAATGCCTGGAGGCTAGAGAACAAGTTTTTGGGACTAGATTCTATCCTACCAGATGGGTTCCTAGGGATGGAACTCAGGTTGGTCAGTGTTTCAGAAGTAATTTTCACCTGTCTTCCGGGCGGGCTTCTACCTCGTAATCCCGTACCTCAGTGTACTTTGTTGGCTCTCCTAATCTTAGAAGATCTGAATATTGTTTGTGTCCCAGAACTCAGTTCTTGGATGACAGTTTTTCGTTCAGCCTTAGAGCAAGATACAGTATACTGAGACCTCCCTAATTCCGGCCTGGATTTCTTCTCCAGATTCTACACTGTATTCTTGACTTTTTTTTTTTTTTTACGACTAGATAGTTGTTTCTGCCTCATTAAACAGTGATCCTGTCCTTGGAGCCATTCTTGACACCCTAATAACACCTCCTCCTTGTGCCAGCAAATCACATTGGCTTTAACATACCTCCCAAATTGACTCCCTCTTACATTCACTGCTTGCAACCTGGTCCAAAAATTAGTGCTTCCCTCCTCCGCGTGGATTACTGCTAACTGCTGGAGGCATTCTGCAATCTTTGTCTAAGGCAGCACGCCACATAACCTCTCTGACATACTTCCAGTTTGTTTACTCAGCACCAGCCACACCAGACCTGCTTGCTTTTGTGTTCCAAAAGTAAGACATTTTGTGTCTGGAACACTACTTGCTGGCTGCTGTTATTTCTCTGTAAATGTCATTTGATGAAGTCTTCCCCACCAGCCTCTGATCCCCTCCCTTAGCCCCAGCCCCGCCCCAGCACTTAAAATGTATGTCATCTGGCTGTCCTTTGGTTTTGTATAAAAAAAAAAAAAAGCACTGGGTGTACTACTTTTGAAAGGAGGGGAAAAGGAAGGGAAAGAAAAATCCCTGAGCAATTGTCTTTGTGGTAAATGTGTTGATAACTAAGAAACAGATGAGCAAAGGAATAAAGGCCAGAGACCTGCCTATCTGTTGCTGAAGGAGTGTGTTAGGATATCAGAGAATTCTTTAAAGCACATTATTTCCAGTTTGCTTTTATATCTGGAGTTTGCTTCATGTGACTATCTGTTGATACCATCAGTATGTTTTTCTTTTTCCCATTTATGATACCAGTTGTTTGAAGTAACAGAATATTCTGACTTGCTGAACTGTGGATTTTATGTAATTGTAGAGGAAAACAGCACTTTTCAAGAAACATGTCCACACTGCTTCCAATTGTTGGTTCTGGATAACTCTAGAGTGCGCCTCAAACCCAAGGCCAAATTGACACCTAAGATTCAGAAACTTCTTAATCGAGAAGCAAGAAGTCAGATACTCAGTTTTAAAGAAGCAAAACTGTTGAGAAAGTACAAAGAGTCCACAAGTGTGCTGGTAAGGATGCTGCTATGGTGCATCAAAACAAGCTGTCATTTTGTCTTTTTTTCTGTTTGGTTAAGAATCATTGCCTTGCAGAACAGGCCTGTAGTAGTACATTTGGACTGTAAGATTGCACACATGATGTTTCTGTGATAGTGAGTCACTGAGGGGATAGTTTATATTTTGTTTATTTTGAGACTTCTCTGTGTTACCCTGGCTGTCCTAGAACTTGCTTTGTAGACCAGACTGGCCTCAGACTCAGAGGTCAGTCTACCTCTGCCTCCCAAGTGATGGGATTAAAGGCATGCATTACCGAGTTGGCTAGTTTATTCTTATTTTGATAACTGCCTAAAAACCAAGGGCTGATACTCTTAACCTGCTCTTAGTGCTACTGTTGAGCACAGTATTTTTAATTCTGGGAAGTCCTTGTGTTTACCAGTGTAACACCACTGGTAAAATCATTTCTTCAGTGACAGTTACTTTTGCCACACTGACCTTGTGTATGAAGCCCCAATGTCAGTGTATAATACTTGTCCACCCAGCAAAGTGTTTAGTATCAGGGTATAAAATGGAATAAAACAAAAATGCCAGTATCTGATACTGGTGGAGGCCAGTATCAGATATATTTTATATCTTGCATGCTCTGTGTGAACATTATCAACTTACTCAAGTACATGCAGACACTGAGATAGGGTCTTGCTTTGTAGCCGAGGCTGATCTCACCCTACGAGCCTCCTGCCACAGGAAATTGTTAGAAAACATTAGTGTACCATATTTAGGAAATGTTCCTAGAGGAAGATAAGTGTTTTGATGCTTTACTTTGCTGAAGCTTATACTCCACATATTTTAGTTAGAGATCACTAGAAAGGCAGGCTCGGGATGTTTTGCTGATTTATCTTAGTCTGTATATAGCCTTTTTCCAAAAACTGTAAGGCAGAAGGCCTTTATACAGATTGTTGTAGTTTTCTATTGCTGTGATAAAACACCATGACCAAGGCAACTTATAAAAGTGTTTAATTAGGCTTCCTGTTTCAAAGGGCTAGAGTCCATGTTGGCTGAGTGGGGAACAGCTGAGGGCTCAGGTCTTAATCCACAATCTTGAGGCAGAGACACACTGGGAATCACGTTTTAAAACCTCAAAGCCTGCCTCTAGTGACAAACCTCCAAGGCCATATCCTAATCTTTCCCAAACAGTTAGTTATACTAACAGGGAACCAAGTGTTCAAGCAGAATGAGTTTATGTGGGCGATTCTCATTCAAACCACCACGTAGATATTCATTTGCACTTTTGTCTCTGAGTACCTCTCACCTAACTAGTTTACATTCTGCTGAGATACGGGCTGAAGTCTGAATGAGCTACGTAGACAAGGCCTTTCTGTACAAAGTGGACCCTGTCCTAAAGCAACCTGCTGGACTCGAGAGATGACTCAGCAGCTAAAAACACTTGCTGCTTGTTTGGCTCTCAGCAGCCATTCCCATAGCCAACACTGCCTTCTGTACCCTCTTCTGGCCTCTTGAGGTCATGCACATGTTGCACATATTCGTGCAGGCAACATCCGTACATAAAATAAATACTGATGGGATCTGAAAGGTTTTATTAGTTACACCAGCATTTACAGAGCCACTACAGATTTGGAGGTGCTACTTATAATGTCAGTCATCTACCATGTCTTACTGGGAAAAGAACTAAAGTTCAGCTAGAAAATAGTCAATATCAAAAAAGAAAATAAAGCAAGGTGTGGTGGTGCATGCCTGTAATCCCAGCACTCTGGGAGGCAAAGGCAGGCAGATGGCTGTGAGTTCAAAACCAGCCTGGTCTACAGTTGTCCAGGACAGCCAAGGCTACACAGAGAAACTCTGTCTCAAAATAAAATAGTCAATCTCTATTGTTGTTACAAAGAAAATCTAGATGTTAGTGTGTGCTCTCATCCCAGTTCCCATACAAACCAGTTTCATATTGAGTAGAGACCATCACCTTTTCAAAAGTTACTTTATTTTTTGAGATTGTAATACGCCATTTCCTCCTTCCCTTCTCTCCCTCCAACCTCCCATAAACTAGTCATTGCTCTTCCAAATTCATGGCCCCTTTCTTTGTTACATGCATGTATTTATGTACATCTATATTCCTAAATATAAGCTGCTCAGTCTAGATAATGCTACATGTGCATATGTTTTCAGGGCTGTCCACGTACTATTGGATAGCCAGTTGGTGTGCTCTTCCCTGGGTAAGACTGTTTCTCCTGTGCTCCACATTCCTTAGTTGCCTATAGTTCTTTGTGTAGAATTGGGTTCTCGGGGTCTCCTCTCCCCCAGTCCTGTTGTCTCTTTTTTAAAGTATTTATAATATAAATGCTTAGCTAGAACCTTATTGGCAATTTTGTTGTTTTTAACTTGTCTTGTCTGACTCCTGTAAGCTTCCAGATAGTAGCCTCTGTGCTAACTGGCCTCTGTCATACAGCTGTAGGAACTGAGGAAACCTGTGGTTTATTGGGTTACATTACCAGAGAACTCATGGGACCAACTTCTTTTTGTGATAGCTGATTACCTGCAGAACATGCAACAGAACAGTGAGACACCATGGTAAGAGTAGAAGCTTCCTGTCAGCACTGAAGAGCAACACTGCCCCTGCTATAAATGAAGCCGGCTTAAAGACACCAAAGAGAAAGGCTTTGGGCTCCACAAACCTCAGTCAAAGTATGCCTGGTTCCAAAGGCAAGAGCCCCTCCTCAACTCTCAGGTACCTTAATTTGTCAGCTACTATGAAGTATTCATTATCTGTTTAATGTACACTCCTGAGCAGCCCTTGGATTACAGGACTGACACATTTTCTTCCAAGTCCTTTGGTTGCCTGCTGTTTCTAATCCTTAACTTAACGTCAGTGCATGTGGCTCTAGGCGGTCTCTCCAGCCCCTGGCACCTGGCACACATCTACAACCAGCTACGAAGTTTTCCTTCCTCCTGTTTCTTAACTGAACAAAATGCCCTTTTATACATCTTTACCTAAAATGGCAGGAGGGGTTGGCAGCTTCTACACTGTAGTCTTACTGCTTGTTTCAGTGTTTTCTTTTCTACTGTTGCTGACCTGGGCCAAGTCCTCAGTGACCTTTTGTCAGGACAGTGATCTAAAGCGCAGCTCTTTTCAGCCCCTTTAACCCCAACTCTGTGGCATGGCATAAGTATGTGTCTGGATTATTTCCATTTAATGGTTGAAATTTTAAATTGCACATGAAATTTATGATCCTGAGTTAAAATGTCAAGTCCAGTTTTCTGTATATTATTGATTTTAAGTCAGTATTTGGTATAAGAATTCAACAGAATTTTTCATTTTTTTGCAAATGTGGATAAAAGAAAATTTGGTGTATTTAAAACAGTTTAGTTGCTTTTAGGGGCACTGGGGAAAGGGTTCAGATGGTAGTCCATGCTGGCTAAACACAAAAACCTAAGTTCAGATTCCCAGTGCCCACATGAAAGCTCACACCAGATGGTGAATGGCTTATTCTGTGGGTGTTTGTGGAGTATGTCCTATGCACCTAGCACTGTCCAAACGTACCAGAACATAGACCTAGTAGGTTGGTGCCTGTCCTGTGGCCCTGCCATCCTCGTGGGAAAGACAAAGTTCTCACTTAGAATTGTCATGAATGTTGACATCCAGGTGTAAATCAGTCTGATAATACTTTACTTCCAGGTTTATCTTTCTGGTATCATGGGAGCTTCTGGAACCATCCAGTGTGCTCCTAAATGATGCCAGAATCAGATATTCCATGAGGCGTTTGTTGTTGTTGATGAGAATTACTATGAAGACAGCCAGTGTCCACGCAGAGCTGTAATGCAGAGTGTGATGGGCAGAGTGGAAGATGCTGGGAGCAGAGCTCTTAGCAGGAGGAGCATTTGTCCTTTGGCAATGTGATTGACAGCAGTCTTTCTCTCATTTCAGAACACCTATATCTGGACAGTCAACACCCATTTGTTCCTCAAGAACCGGGAGCAAAAGAAAGAAGCACTTCTCTCAACTGAAAGCACTGCTTAGTCAGAGTGAATCTGAGAAGAGCCCGAAGCTGGACTTCAGGCACTTCTTATCTTCTCTGTGAAGAGAATGACCTTAGAAAACAATTGTGTACTCATTCTCTGAAAACAAGTCAGTTAACAGCTTTTGTCTTCACTTTGAGGTCCAAACACATGGAAACTAGGACCAAAAGCAAGCTGTTATTGGCATCCTTCAGTGTTTGTGGAAAAAGTGTCTCATTAAATCAGGTGACTTAGGCCTCTCTGGGTGAGTGTGAAGATCAGAAAACAAATGACCAAACCAGAGTGAGGTACAAGGATAAATGTACTGCTGCTGCCATGCCTAACAACCTCTGTGCAGTTTCTAGGAACTACAAGGCAAAAAGAACCCATTCTACATGTTCTCTGACCTCCACACAGAAGATGAACAAATGCAATAAAGTTTTAAAAACTGACAGTTTTTATGGTGAAGGTACAATGGATACTGAATGGTAATGTTTACTTTAGCTTTTATAGTTGCTAGGATTTTGGAACTAAACCTGCTCCTGGGTTGCCTAGCAACTTATGATGTCATCATGTCACACCTGGAAGGCGTGGTTACCTTGCCCCTTAAAGGGACAACCCTACACTTGGTCTCTCTTGGTCCCTCTTGCTTCTCTTGCCCCTTCTTGCTCTCCCCTTCTCTGTCGGGGTGTAGAAAAGAGTCAAGTGTATTTCCTCAGTCATGCATAATAATACTAGTAAACTATGAACATTTTTTTCACATTTTGAAAGCAAAAATAAACACCTACCTGTTCTGGAGATTAAACTCAGGACCTTGCACAATAGCACTGTACAAAACTAAGAATTAGGCCGCAAGTCTTAAGCACTGTAGCAGTGGTGAGCCAAGCCAGGTACTCCTTGTGCCTATAGTCTACCCTGTCACTGCTGAGCCTCTCAAGACTAGATCATGAATTGTGAAGAGTGGAGAAGGGATTACGCAGTATGACTTTAGACAACATACGCCTCCTTAGAGATCAACTGGTGCCATCTTGAAATTAAGCACCCATCAAGCTTTTCACCCAGACACAGTGAAGAAACACATTAGTTCAGTTCCAGCTCCACTTAGCTGATGGTACTACCAGAAGGGCTGCATTTATTCATGGGAATAAAGGCAGATATGACATTTGGTCCTTCTAAGGGGAACATGGTGGGAGTTGAGACAATATGAATAGCTAGGGAGCTCTTCAATGCATTATTTTCTAGATTCAAAAACACTATGGGCGATAAAATTTTGAGCATTAGTTTTATTGGATCTTGGGGATGATAGGAAGTCTTAGGAAGATTGAAAAATCCCAACACGTCTGCAAATAATAACTGAAGAAATGTTGCGAATTTCGTTTTCTAATAGTACACTTGACAGAGGGAATTTTAGAGAGCATAAATAGGAAGGACAATTTCAGCAGCATACAAAAAACATTTAAAAAACACCTTCTGAACTTTTAAAAGCCAGATTTCTAGTGTAATATGACTGTCTATCCACACGGTGCACCAATGGAATGACAAGTCAAAGCAAGAAAAATCAGTACCCCCTATACAAGTGTGATAGATGTGCAGCTTGGTCATCATGTGGGTCCCCTAACAATGGGAATAGGGGCTGTCTCTGTTGCCCTGCCCTTGGATCCCTTTACCCTAGCAGGGCTGTCTTGTGTGTGCTCAGTGGGAGAGGATGCACTTAGTCCTGCTGTGACTTGAGGTACCAAGGTGGGCTGGTACCAATTGGAGACCTACCCTTCTCTGAGGGGGCATAACGTTATTCTGTTATTCAAATGCTTATTTATGTAGCCCTCAAATCTGGTTGCAAGCCTTGTTCTGAGAATCTCCTGTTTCAATGTGGTATAAATTCTCCCAATTGCCAAAAAAGCAGCTTACAGCCAATTGCTTAGCAGGGGAGAGAACAGGGCTGGACTTTCTGCCAGCCATGTCTTTTAAATATTGTAACTACGTGGTATGCTTTGAAGCGTGTATTAAGTAAAACTGGTGTAACCCCAGCAAGTACACCATAAAGTGCTGAAGAGTATACGCACTGAAAGTGCATGCTGATGAACCAATCTCAGTCGCTGAAAGTTAGCTTTCTACAGGTTCACAGTGGGGAAATTAGACCTACTTTTATGATACAGATTTAAACTTTTACTACATCTATAATTGTTCTGCCCCATGAATGGGCATAAAAGGAAGCAAAGAGGCAGGGGCGGACAACTACAGTATGTCTTCTTAATGTTAGTCAAGGCATTCAGACCAAAGGCTCAAACAGTGAAGAGGCTAAGCATCAGTGACATCTGTTGCTAGCTTGGGCATCTACACCTAGTAGACAGGGATCTGATAAACTTGTGATGCTCACCTGAGGCCCCATAGTACTCAATTACCAGTTCAAAAGCAAGGCAAAGAGCGTTAACTGCAGCTCAGATTTGAAAACCACAACCCAAACCCAATTGCCCTATTTATGGCAGTAGAGTGAATACAGTGAAATTACACAGCCTAAGACTTGTGAGTAATCTAATAGTTTAGTTCCAGAAAGATTTTATTGGACATGCCTATCCATGTGCATGCCTATAATCCCAGCACTCAGGCAGACTGAGTTCAAGGCCAGCCTGAACTCTACTGAGACACTATGCAAAGAAGCAGTAATAAAAAGAGATCACATAGACAACCAATGACAGTATTATTTGGGAAAAGCCGTATGTTAACGTATGATGCCCCATTCCCCCCCTCAACTTGTACTTCCAAATAAGTAAAGTTGTATTCACCGAACAAACGAACTTGAATATAGCTTAGTGGCAGAGTGAGTGGCTCTCATGGGCAAGGTACTGGCTTTCATCCCCAGCAGCACACACACAGGAAGACAGAATTAACTAAATGTAGCAGTATTTCTAGATATCTGAATTAGCCAGTGGTTCAGAATCACAGAATTACTTTAATTCAGATTTTCAGTTTTGTGTTCTTCCACGAAGCACAAAATTCCAATGTGATAATTCTAAAATCTGTCACATATCCTACTTTAGCAAGTGATCTATCTAGATGCTTAGGAAAGAATGTTCGCGGTGTGTTTGTGTGTGTACATGGTACATGCACAGGCAGAGGCTAGACGAGCTGTTGGGTTTTCTTCCTCTGCTGCTGTCTGCCTCACTGTCTGGAGACAGGATCTCCACTGAGCCTGGAGCTCTTTCAGCTATGCTAGCTGGCCAGGGAGTTCCTGCAACCTCACTGTCTCCACCCACACTGGCACCTGTGGCCAGGCCTCGCTTTTTATGCAGGTGCTGGGGAATCAAACTCAGCTCCTCGTGTTTACACAGGAAGAAAGGGCTCTTACCCACTGAGCTATTTCCCCAACCCCTACTTAAACAAGAATCAAGTTGGTGCTCAGCCATCTGCAGTTTATTAAGTGCCCCTCGTGATACTGATAACCCCACAAGTCTGGACTACTGGCCAAGTAAAGAAACCCCTTTCTGTAGTTTCTGCTTCAATGACTATTTCATGACTCTGCCAACTCCCTTCCCTTAGTCCCACACCTTCCTGTCCTTTATCCAATGAATTGGAAGTCACAAAAATAGCACACACAAAAACTCTTCAAAAACAACATAAAACTTTATTAAGATCTTACACTGTCATCAGGTACAGCCAAAGAAAGGGGTTTGTAAAAGACAGGGAGAATCCTCTTCCCATGTGCTCCTGCCATCTAGACTGTTGATGGCAACAAATGCGCTATATAAGTCAATCCATTAAGTAATCCAATGTTCCCTTTCTATACAGAGAAGAACTGAACTCACACTGTTAAAAGCTTTTATAGCACAATTGAGAAGCAAGGCTCACCTATAGGAATAACTCCTAACAGCTAGAAAGCAGCGCAGGGGCTTTGTGTTGCTTCACACCCCAATTTCAGAGTGGGAATTCAGGAAGGCCCTCCTACCTCCCAGTCATCGTCCTTCTCTTCAGTCTTCTCAGACCAGTTCATGAATCACACACCGTGAAGTTGTTCACCACAGTGACAGTGGACAACATTCTTTGAACTTTAAAAATCATGATGGCTGGGATCACCCTAGCTTTTGTTGATTCTAAAATATTCCTTATAGAAAAACCCTGATTCAGAATGCTGTGATGAGCTATCCCAACAGCTGCAGGCGGGATGGTCTTCCTCAGGGAAAGCTCACTGCAGAGCATAGCTCATTTCCAGGCTCCCAGCTCCCCCTGTGGTTCTTTTACTTACTGTAGTGTTGCAAGAGCAGAGGGAGCATCGGGGAATCTGCTCCAATTGCCACTCCGACAGCTCTCTGCACTGTTTGTGGAGAAAAGAGGAATGGTGTCCATTCACAGCACGGGACCCTGCTACAAATGTGACACGCTTTCCCCTGAGGGCTAGACCAGGCTGCTCTCTCAGGCACATGGTAGAGAAAATGTGCATGATTCAGAGTTTGGTATTTTATACGCCTCACCTAAATACATTTCTTTCTTTCTTCTTAAGGCAAAGTCTCACTATCTACCTTTAACGGCAAAGACCTCACTCTACAGAACACACTGGCCTCGAATTCAGAGATCTTCCTACCTCTGCCTTTCAACTACTGAAGTTAAAGGCATGCACCACCACACCCAGCTTAAGCCCACTGTGAAAGCTTCCTTTTAGGAAGACAATCTCCTAATGCTTACCATGTTTATTACTGTAAGGCTGAAAAACTTACTTCTAAAATAAACTGTACAGTTTGTATTCAGTTAGTGAGCTAACCAACAACTTGAGGTTTGTGGGGCTCAGGTTTTGAGTACTAGCATTTATCACAGATCTCATCAAGCTCTTTAAAAAAATAATACATTTTATCATAAATATTTAGATCAGATACTGGCATCAAAAGAGTATCTAAGTCTGTCTTCATGGTGAAAATATTTCAGCAAACTTCTAAAAGATTTTATATCTTCTCAAGCGTATACCATTTATAAATTAGTTTTAAATGGAAAAGTAACTATTTTAGATTGACTAAATTACCATGTCAACAAATCATAAATAAGGTCATGATAGTGAAAATAAGTTAATACACAAAGCTTTGCTTTTAAAAACATCAACAACAACTAACTTGGCATACTTTAAAACAGGCCTAATCAGGTGTGCACTGTGCGTCTGCCCACCTCCTTTGCTGAATCTTTTCTTCGCTCCCTACACCTAGGGAAAAAGACAGCAGCATTGGCAGACACCCAAGTGTGAGGGTCTGGCTGCCGCACACTTACTGTGACAGACAAATGGGGCTCAGAGTGTGCCATGAGCCACTCCTCAGCCACGTTACAGTACATCCATGGTCAAGTGGATTTGGCTGCCAGCTGAGCTTCAGGGGTATGCACAGAACTGCTCTAGGTTCTGTCAAGAAATGTGTCCTAACTTCCAAAAGTTGTCTAAATCATTGAAAGATAGGACAAGCAGGGATGAGATGATGCCATTCATATAACTGTTTTGGAGAGAGGTCAGATTGTTAAAAGCACTATTTCCCAATCTACTGGCTAGTAAAGATAAATTACCTGTCGTTAACTTCACATGTAAATTCTCTTCAACTATAACCTCTAATAGTGGGAAAGAAACAGTGAAGCCATTCAGAGAAGTGAGTATAACTGGCCTGTGAAATTTAAAAGGTGTTCTATTAACTATTTAGTTTGACTCTGATTATAATGAGAAATGCAAAGCAATAAAGGAGAAAAATATCCCCCCATCGTTATCAAATACAAACCTGCAGGTTCACAATTAACTTAAAGAAAGCTGGAGAGCATGCAGCTGCTCTAACACACCGGGTTCAAGTAAAGGTAAAGGGACACTTGCTCTGTATTTACATCTGTAAACATACAAATATAAAATTCACCACATCTACCCTGTAGTATAGCATTGCTTAGTTCCCAATTACAGTCACTCAAAAACCTCTAGGAAATAAAATGCCCCAGGCTACATAACTGAACATTATGGATACTGAGTTCTTGAGGTACTCAAGCTAAGTGCCATTGCTTAAGTTATATGGACAAGGGATGAAGCATCTCATTGCCTGAGATGCTTTCCTTTACTCCCCACACCTGGCGTTTTATTAACAGGATCAATGATGTAAGAAGATTGACCTGACAGAAGCAGTCAGCTGTAGAGCTGGAGTTGTCCTTGTGGTAGGACGTCAAAACTTACAACATTCTTAAAACATTAAATGCACTTAAGCTCTAAATAGTGTCATCAAGGAAGTCTCTATTATACAGGCCTTTTATTCTGGATTGGCATTTGGAATGGAATTACTATAGTGCTACCAGGGAAACATTCTGTAGGCTTTAATTTGACCCTCTAAGTGGCATCCATGTCTAGTGTTAAAACTCAAAGGCATGAGGACAACAGAACCAATACTTGGGTGGCAAGGATAAACGTGAAGTTGAAACATTTAGTCTCTTCTATAATCAAGTCCTAACAATACCATAATACAGTCTCACATCAGCTCCTGATCAGTTCTTCTCTTTAGGAATTAGACAGTGTACAGTGATTAGATACTGAAAAAAATAAAGAAAAATAATTGAAAATACAAGAAGAAATAGAAACATGGAATTTCTCACAAGGCCTTGGATCAAAAAAAAAAACTTACAAAAAGATCTTTTGAAAATAATCATTCTTTTTAAGCTCATTAATACACAGAAATCATCACTTGGCTTTAATTCATGTTAACTCACTAATAAAATAGTAAACAAACCAACATTTTAAACCATTTTTTATAATTCCTTGTCATTTCTTGTGTTAGTACCATTCTCACAACGTACAAAAATAACTCTACAGGACTATTCACCTAACCTGTCTCCATGTCTGGCAAAGTCCTGGCCCTGGAGGAGACTGGCCATCAATCTTCACTGTAGATGTCCCCAGCAAAAGGTAGGTGCATGTGACTGCCAGTAACATTGGGCAGTCGAGATAAATCTGGCAGGCTCTGGATCCGGGCTCTGAGTTCTTTGCGCACCAGGGAAACTCTGGCTAACTTGCGCTTGTATTCCTGTGACAACAAACCACTCTTGTTAGCTTTCACACTGAAAAAACAAAACAGCTTTTTGCTAATTCTCTGAAGAAAACTTTTATTATTCAGTTAATGGCAAATAAATCATTTCACTATGAACTTTAGTCAAAAGGGCTATAGAAGTAGGAGAGGAGGTGAAGATAAAAGTACATAATACCCATGCATGAAAACAGCATGATGAAACCCACTTGAATGTGCGTATGTTTTCTTAAACTTGAGTTTCAAAGTGTTTTCTGTGATTGCTGGCTATAAACCACTGCAGCATTATCAGTAGCTGGGACTTTGTCTCCAATACAAACCTGCTGCTTCATAATAACACACTGTAGTTTCACTGGTGGTGGTAGGTTTGAGACAGTTCCATGAAACCGAGGTTGGCCTTGAATTCAGTATGTAGCTGAAAATGACCTTGCAATTCTGATACTGTTGCCTCAACCTCCTGAGTACTAGGATGACAGCCATGTGGTGCAAGAGATGGAATGCAGGGTTCTGTGTACATTAGGCAAGCAATCTACCAATGGAACTACAGTTTCAGACTCTAGAGTCTTTATTACTATCTCCAGTTATTACTGCCTTAAAAGTTAAGGTCATAAGTATGCCCCCACTGTTATTAATAAAGGTTTCAGCATTATGCACATTTTGAAATTCTAATAGCCTCACTTCAATGCAACTTGCAACATTTGTAATGGTATACATTTTCTTTGATGTACTTAACCTCAAATGGGGAACACAGATCAACAGACTAGGCACCAAAAGCACAAAAATAGATTTTAAAAGGCTGGCATCCGATAACCCAAGGAACAAAATACAAAGTCAATCAGGATCATCTTTGGTTCAGCAGGAAGAGCCTACAGTCTGTAGTAGGCATTTCTCACTCTAAATGAAGGCTCAGATCCTCAGTTAAATCCTCCCCAGGAGAGCACATGAAGTTCCCATACTCCTTTAGCCAACAGGGATTAGGGCTTAGGAGGAGCAAAAGGTGGGTATCTAGAACCATTCTTCAGTGTACCTCAGTGCTGGCTGCACACCTCTATCTCCTTAGGGATTTCCAAGAACATACAGTTTGTTGGGGATTTTGTTGTTGGTTGTATGTTTGTTATGAGAACTATTGGCCCCACTATACATCAGTATCTGAGACTATCTGGGAAAGGTCCAGACCATGTAAACTGTGTAAAAGCCTCCCAAATGAGTGTGAACCACTTGCCTGTATTTTTGATGTCCAAAATACTATCAGTCAGGGAGTGTCTTCCTATTTCTAAGCCTCTTCTTTAAAAGTGGAGTTACCCTAGCAGGGCAGAGGACTTGTCAGATGAGTATAACCCACGCTCTAAAGAGGGAGGAAGACTCGAAAACAAAGACCTGGGCATATTAGCTGCAAAGCACAGGCAGAGCCACACACATGAGCTATCAATATTCTTGCCTTTTCAACCAATTCTGATGCCAAGGTCCACTAACAGACACCTCAAAGGCTCTACAGTCTCATGGGCTGACTCCCTTCTCACTTTCATACTCTTTCCAGGCTCACCGTTGTAAGATGGCAAAGTTGATTCCTACCACAGAATCTCAAGCGCTATACAGACTTTAAAAGCAGGGGAATAGGCTTCTTTGGTTTAACTATACACTTGTTAACATCAATTCTGGAGAGGAAAGGTGTACCTCAGTGATAGAGTGCTTGCCTAGTATGTGCAAAGCCGTGGGTTCACTCTTCAGCAACAGGTAAAACAGTATATCTGAAGGGAGATGTACAATGAACTACCAGAGCATCTTGTTTCTGAGACCATGTAACACAATAGAACATATGCTTGAAAGAGGATCTGTGTATGAAACCAAAGGTAAGAACTGAACAGGAGCAATAATGCTGACATTTTTGTATTTAACATTCTGGGGTTTTATAGCCCTAAGTATTAAAGAATTTAATCAAAACTGAAAACATTTTTCTACCTATTAGTATAACCAGCTTGTTTCTTTTCTGTATGTGCTATTACTCTACAACCTTTGTCCCACAAACTGTTCTCTGACCTCCACATGTGCAACACGGCACACAAATATGTGCACATACAGATTATGTTTAATTTTGAAAGGATGTGGGCTTTTTCAGAACCCGAGGCAACTTCCCCATAACATTTCTCCATAATTTCAAATCACTGTCAAACTTTGGCTGTGTTTTATGTCTTTCTCAAAAAACCATGCATACCACTATTTACGTCATCTGTCTAAGCTAACACACACACACACACACACAAATCTCCACTGTAAGAAATAAAACCTGGGAGAGGGCTACAGCAGGGATACAAAGTAATAACCTGTGATTAATATATAAAAAATTAAATGCAATGGCTTAGATTAGCCAGAGACAAAAAAACAAAAAACAAAACAAAAAAAAACTAAGCAAAATGAGTGCTAATTTGGGTTTCAATTCACACAGTAAGATGAATAGAACTGACACCTTCTCAAGCAGCCGATAGCATGGGGAACTACTCTTAACAATTTTTTTTAATATTTTATTATTTAGTCAGTATTCTCTCTGTGTGTGTGTGTGTGTGTGTGTGTGTGTGTGTGTAGCCAGCAGGCCAGAAGATGACCCAAGATCTCTTTATAGATGGTTGTGGGCCATGTAGTTGCTGGGAATTGAACTCAGGTCCCCTGGAAGAACAGCCAGTGCTCTTAACCTCTGAGCCATCTCTCCAGCCCCTTAACCTTGGTCTTTTATGTCTGCACCAGTCTGCTATTCACTTGCCCAGCTCATCCCCACAACCCTAACGCTTGCAGTCTTTTCAGTCCCAGTTTCCATTAAGCTCACTTGCACTGGTTTAACCCATGCCTCCACTTTTTTTTTAAGGTTTATTTATTTACTATGTATAGCAAATAAACACTATGTACACCTTCACACCAGAAGAGGGCACCAGATCTCATTAGAGATGGTTCTAAGCCACCATGTGGTTGCTGGGAACTGAACTGAGCACCTCTGGAAACACATCTCTCTAGTCCCCATGCCCTCCATCCTTAAAATTTTTACCCATAATCCAGGAGTGGTGGTGTTGCACATCTTTAATCCAAGGACTGAAAAAGGCAGTTTGAGGACAGCCTAGTCTATGTAGAGTTTCAAATTAGGCAGAGCTACATAGACAGACACCATCTCAAACATACAAAGGGTTGGGAGCCGGAAGAAGGCTCAGCTGCTAAAGGCTAGGCCCACAACGATAAAACAAAGACAGATAAAAACTTACCCATATTTTATAGAGTTGTTTCACTGCCTAGAACATTTCTTTATCCATCCTTCTTCCTATGCACTAATGTATGTCTGTCACCTTTGACAGCAGGAGCCTTCCTCTTGCCATGCTTCAATACTGAGTTAAGGTTCAGGTTTAGTTCAGAGGTAAAACAGGCCTGGAGGGCTCAAGCCTAGCACAAAAGGTAGTAGTAGTGAAACCAGTCCCTTAGGTGATACGATCAGACTTGTAAGTCCTGCCAAGAGAGTTGGGACTTCAAACTACAAGTAGTTTGCCTTGCAGCCAATGTTTACTGTCTTGTACATCCCAGAAGACTTCAACACTCTCCTGACCAAATACAGCCACCAACACTGCCTACTGGCTACTCCAAGCCTCAGCTGACCTCTGTGCTATGCTCGCTCTTCAAAGCTTCATATCTGTGCTGGGGAGGAGTGTTCTGGGGAGGAGTGAAGTGTTCCTGATTCAACTTTTCTTACTGTAACAAGCAGAGCACTGCAAGTCGGGAGACTTCAGATAAACTGCCTCCTTAAACTTCTACCTGCATGACATTGGACAAGGAATACCTTTGATTATCTGAGTATTGTGGTTTCTTTAGGGAGAGTGTCTATTTTAGAGATCCATGATGCTTAAATACCCTCAAACTTTCAAATCATAAAAGTGTTATGTAACTGTGATTACTTTCTGGAAGAGCATCTGAATTAGCTCAAAACCTGTAGCTTGAACAGTGGCTCTCAACAATCCTTCAAGGCAGTTCCTCATGCTGTGGTGACCCCTAAACACAAACTTATTTTTGCTGCTACTTCATAATTTTGCTACTGTTATAAATTGTAATGTACATATCTGTGTTTTCCAATGGTCTTAGGCAACACCCCTGAAAGAGTCATTCGATCCCTAGGTTGAGAACCACTGAGCTATAAGAATAAACTTCAAAGACTGGGTCTGGCCATACACACCATAATCCTAGCATTTGGAAGGCATAGGCAAAGTAGCCTAAAGTTCAAAATTAGTCTGGTCTATACCGTGAGTACCAGGCCAGCCTGAGCTAGAGTTCTGGAAATCCTGTCTGTCTTAAGAAGAAAACAGAAAATAAAATAAAATAGAATAAAAATCAAGAGTTAATTTAGCCTTCATAAAGTTGTTCAAAAACTCTCACTGATTTAAACATTTTAAAACTTGTACATTTATTCATGGTTTCTTGAAAATGCTCTTATTCCTATCCTCTTCTCATACACAATTGTGACAAACAAAACAAAACCAAAAACCACAAGAAAACTAGGTGTAGTGCCACATGCCTGTACTTTCAGAACTTGAAAGGAATGAGGCAGGATTGTAAATAGAAGCCCACATGAGCTGGGGATATCTAGTCTCAAAGACCTAACTAAATAAATACATATTAAAAAAAAAATCTACCAAAACAAACATGGAGAATTTCCACTGCATCCCCCAGATGCCGGGAAGGCTCAGCAGTGAGGACTGTCTATTAGAGCCCCACCCCCTTCTTAGGACCCTTCTGCTGTAGCATAAGGAATACTACAACAAACCAGAAACCAAGGATGATTCTTGTGAGCTGGTTTTGTGACCGGGTGGAAGCAACTTGAGTACATTTCAGAACGCTTTGAAAACAGCCTTAGACAAGTCACAGCTCCCCTATAGAACTATAGAAACTATCTCTATAGTTCTGTAAGTATAACACAACTATACTGACAATACCCAACATCAACATCTACTCTTTCAGAAGTGACATCCTGGCATGGTTGTCAAAGACTTTCCTTTCCACAAAATTTCTTAAAGACAGAGACAATGGAACACTATTTCCATAGAATTTCAGAAGCGGCATCTATGTAAATATTCAAACAGCTCTGTGTATATCAATTAAACTGATATATGATCACTTAAATTCTACTGTGAACTCAAGATATTACATCTAGTATACTCTAACCCAAACGAAAAACGCCAATCATTCTTCTAAACACTCCATTTAATTTCCACACATAGAAACTACATGCTATACATGATGAAACTATATCACAACCATTAAGAAACATCACTCAAAGTCAACAGAAAAATGAAAAACCTATACAGACTGGCCCAGTCCTTATGCTCACCCACTACGCCAACTGGTTTCTTAAATCCCAGAATTAATTGAGCAGTGGGTATTCTGAAAGTCACCTAAATCACCTACTGGATCACCACTGAAAAGGGTTAGCAGTCATGACTTCCCAACTCAAGACCCGAGGAGAAAACTGTGATTAACACCTTTTTGTGTTTAAAGGCCTGTCATTAAACACCTTTGGCTGTTCAGTAGCAGAATCACCATTTTCTCCTATACAGATATTTAAATGATCTTTTACATTCAGTGACAGAAAAAAATTATAGAAAAGGTGATCAGGGGCTAGTTAATCCAGAAATGGTGCCTAGAACTCCAGGAAAGCTCAATCCATTGCTAGTCTGTTTTAACCTTAAAGGTAAAGGAACAGAGGTGTTGTTAAGACAGGAGCTGACAAGCAGCATACAACACTCGTGGCTTCTCCACCAACCAGGCAACCTCAAAAGCATAATGATGCAACTTAAAGAAATGACCTACTTCTACACATAGCAATAAATAGAGCTGACAGAATTTGTTAGCTTGAAATTTTACTTTGTGTCTCTTTAGTCGCTCCCTTAGTGTATTTTCTAGTTACTACTAAATCACAGTACCTTAGGATTTTTAAATGTCATGTATTATGACATCTAAATGGAATCTTATTCCACAGCTTTAAACAAGTATGCCAAAAGCGAAGCCTGTTTTGGAATAAGTTTTAATTATTCCAAAACAGGAATAATTAAACACTATAATTTATATAGTGGCTTGTGCTACATCTGTTCTAGCCTCAGCAGGCTGATACCAGGAGGTAAGCATGAAGCTGTCCCCAAAGCCAGCGATACAGTGATACATTTAGGTCAACAATGAATCCAACTCTCCCCTCATCCTGGCCACTTAATCCCATCATTCCATCAACTCTTATCAGTACTCAGCTTTCAAATGTCTTCTGACATAAAAGCCCGTATTGATTTTTCAACCATAGCTTTCCTGGAATGTTGGGCATCGGTAGCCTAACACTCTTCCACCTTCTTGCCTGCACAACTCTGTTAAGTTCACTGCAATTTTCTTGTTGCGCTGCAGATGTTTTCGCCTTGGGGTTAAGGTTTTATCTCTGGTGTTCTCCATTGTGGAGGATTTGCGTAGGTTTAGACTGCATTTTGTTTTCTTGATCTTGCTTGGCATTCTAGTTCCCTTAGAGCAGGAGTTTGGTTTCTGCCATTCATTCTGGAAATCCTTAGTCACTGAGGCTTCACATTTTTTCCTGCTTCTCATCTGGTATTCCATACACATAACAACTGTCTCAATTCTTGGATGTACTATATACTATTTATGGGTTCCACTCTGCATTTGTTTAGAAAGTTCTCATTGATCTCTCACAAGTTCAGTTATTTCCACAGCTGTCCTGAACTGTCAAAAGAACTAGGTGAAATTTTCTTTTGTTTTTATCTGGGACATCTTCACCTCTCTACGTACATTACCTGTCCAATTTGGCATGGTGTTTTATCCACTAGAACCCTTAGCATACCAATCATTTATGTTACATTCCTGACATGATCATTTAAAAAAATTGTCACAATTTGGTTGACTCTTGATTTGTCTTTTTGGACTGCCTTTTAGTGATCAGTATGTTGTTTTCCTGACAATGAAAGAATGTACCAGGCACCAGTGAAGGGAACGTCTAGTGTGTGAAGTTTTGTGTTAATCTCATGGGAATGAGGCTGTTTAAGGCTGAAGATGTAGGTGTTGGCACAGCAGCAGTACTGCTTCTGCTGCTCTTGGAGGTAAACTAAGCTCTTGTGAGAGCTTCCAAAGCACTGGAAGGCAAGTGTTAGCACACACGTGCCTTTAGTCCCCAGCACTCACTCTCCTAGTGCTCTACTCTAAGGAATTCTGTTTGCATGTCCCCTGGCCCTGGTCCTGGGTTCTGCTTCTGGATAAACTGGACAGCTCATTTGGTAATGCGGAATCCCACATTAGTTCAGCTCAATGCCATCTTATCTACATCATCTAGCTAACAGCTACATTGACCAGTGCTTCCCCCTACTTGGTATTAACCTAGTAAATAACAAATCTTAATGATGGGTGAGTTGGCTAATCTTGGGTGAGTTTTCAGAGAAAGCTCTGAGCAACTTGCTATGTAAGCAAAAGCATTTTTCAAAGCAGGTGGCAACAAAGAACTAGCTATCTCCTAATTATTCTATAATAGGTTTCTGAGGCTGCTTAGGTGCAGGGTGCGTATCTTTTTTCTTATCCAGAAAATCTAAACATAGTTACATTCTCAACAGTCCACTAACTAAAATATTCTTTGAAATTAAAATAATTTAAAACACTGTGGCATAATAAACACGAAATTTTTATCACAATCAGTTTCTACTTAGTTCCACACTGTGACATGTGAATTATCTCAATTTTGAAGTATACTGATTGTTCCTATAAACTCCCAGGCACTAATTACATTATATTGGAACAAGAATGAAGCAGACTTTGTTCTGCAGCAATTACTGTTCTAGAGACTGACTACAGGCCAGTAGGCCTGATCAAATTCTACTATGACATTCCATTACTCTAGATGTCGCCAGGCTGTCCTTAAATGTTTAAACACTGTTTAAGAGCCAGCCCTGGGACACCTCCTCATGAGTTATTGGTCAGAGGCCCCTTAAACACAAGCTGTTGCCATCACTTTTGGTTGCACACTAGAACCAGATTTTAAAACCCTAATGCTGAAAACACAGCATATTTTGGTTACAGAACAAAAAACACTGTACTGTTAATCACTGTTTTGTTCCCTTGTCTCATCCTACTTCCACTATCAAACTTCAAAACTACCTACCTGTAGCCTACTTCCACATATAGTTCACTATGCTATAGTATATACTAGTATCAAACAGCTTCCTGTTCCTGTCACATGTGGATTCTATACCTCACACTTCAGTTCTACACAGCAGGCTCTATGGATTGACTTATGAAAGACACAGTGACAACATGAGTAGCAAATGTTGGTCCATTCATACTGACTTTCAGCTGCTGATACTGTGTGCCACACCACAGGAAAAAGTATGTCATATATGTGAACTGGCTGCAATTCAGCATCAAAAAAATTCCAGTAGCACAAATGGAAGGTATTGTGGATTCAAAAAAGAACCAAGAGATGATTTCTACATCTTTTGTTCGGCATATAAATTCACAACAATGACATCAAAATCAGCACACAGAAACATTTAATCCACTAAAAACTGCTCAATTTTCCTCTTCTTTAACTCCAAGGGGAAACTTTTAAACTACATTTCGGCATTTTGTAATTCACTTACTGGGCGTACAAAATTTATACCTTGAATACTAAAGAACTTGTAAGTCAAGGTAATTAAAACCTTTTAAAAACTGGAAAAAAATATCCAGTTCTGTTTATCATACACAAATGTTGATACACTGTATTTTTTAGAAGGGGTCCCATATAGCTCAGGCTGGCTTCCAACTCACTATGTGGTTAAGCATGACCTTGAACTTCTGATCCTACCTCCACCCCCCAGTGCTGGCATTACAGGTATGTACCTTTGTGGTGCTCGATCAAACTCAAAGCTTCATGCATGCTAGGCAAACACACTACCAACTGAGCTATACCCCCAGCCTAATAATTTATCCATTCATCCATCCATCCATCCATCCATCCATCCATCCATCCATCCATCCATCCAGAAGGGGGCATGCATGTACCAGGACATAGGATTCAAGGACTTAAGACAACTTGAAGGCATCAGCTCTTGCCTTCCTCCACATGGGTTCTGGGGATCAAACTCAGGTCAAGCTTAGCAGCAAGTGCCTTTACCTGCTGAGCCCTAACACTGATCTCCCAATACTTTGATTTATACACATTTCAAGGTGTTTTTAATGTATTGTGTCCATTCGCTTGTGGATATCAGAGGACAACTTGTAAAAATCAGTTCTCTTTCTCCCATGTAGGGACCAGGGGCTAAACCCAGATTATCAGGTGTGGCAGCAAGTGGCTTTACCCACTAGACCATCTTGCCAGTTCTTTCTAAACATGTTTGTAACTGTATCAAGCTCACAGGTAAAAACAACCATAACATACTAACTCTACTACAAACCCAACCTTGTCTCACTTTGCTGTGCCATGCCCTGTTCTTAGGTCACAGCCATTATATCTTTACTGCTGTTGCTTATATTTTTTCTTTCTTGCCTTATCTAGAATTATTGAAAATGCCTTTGATGATCCAGAAAAAAAGTAAGACATTTTCTCATACATAGCACCTATTGCATGTGTCTTATGACGGACACTAACAAGTTAGGGCATCTCCAATGGTTACTCAACTGTGACCATTTTTACTCTCTACAACCCTACTCTACCAACTCTCACAGTACTGAGATAACAGTGGACCAATCCTAAAGCCTCATGCATGCTAGGCAAGTTCTGTACCACTGAACTACAAACAACTCAGTGCCCAGATAATTGCTGCCAAGGAAGACACATATTCTTCAGTACAGAAGGGAGAAGAGGGTAACAGAGATGAATATGATCAAAATAATTGTATAAATGTATAAAATTATCATAATAAAACATTAACAATTTTTTTAAAATACCTTAAATTATTTTGTCATAGAAAAGACTTTTTGGAATTTGTTGAATATTCTCTAAAAAAACAGAAAGATAATATTTCACAAATTTATTATCCTAAGATTTTTTTTTCCCTCAGAGGCCATAACTTGTCTATTAAGCATGTACTTCAAAATGTTTATTTTCCTAATTATTCAGTCCATGGATCAGGAAAATAAAAGTGGTGCTTGGCAGAAGCAGATGGATCTCTGCAAATTCAAGGTCAATCTGGTCTACATATTGAGTTCTAGGACAGCCAGGGCTATGTGGCGAGACCCTGAGGAAAGGAAAGAAAGAAAAGGAGAGGGGAGGAGAAAGGAGAAGGGAGGGGAGGGAATGGGGAGGACAAAAAAAAGAAAAAGAAAAAGGAAAGGAGAAAGGAAGGAAAAAAAGAGCACGCTTTAAACAAGTACATGATAGCAATCAAAAGCCTAAGGAATTAACAAACTCAACAAGAAGCACATACTCGCATTTGTAGAAAATGCACAGGAGCTAATTAGTAAGTTTTTATATTTATGCTGAACAAGTCTGACACTGCTGTGATCTCTGCCAAGCTCCGAAGGTCTGAATATTTTAGTCACGGCAGATATTCATGATCCTTGCTAACTCACTTCAAGTCATTTTAAAAAGGAAGCCTGTTTCCTGTGGCTCCCCAAAACAAGGTAAAATCCCACAGGCTATGACAATAGCGGGCATACTCGACAGTAGTCAGCATACACTGGGAAAACCCACTTCCAGTCAGGTCTCAGGTGTGTCCAGAAGTCCTAGTCCTGACTTTCCGACTACCTCTTCACTCACCTAAACAATAATCAACAAACTAGTTAAACCTGTGACAGTAAATCCTTTTCCTCAATGCAGACCTGAAACAAACCTACAAAACCAACTCTCTCAACTTTAATCTAGGCATGGTGGAAAATGCTTAATTCCAACACTTGGAAAACTGAGGGGGAACAATCTCCCATTTCAGGCCAGCCCATGCTAGAGACATCTTATCTCAATGAACAAAAGCAACAGAAAAGATGAGATGACGCCACAACCACTAACAACAACAGACAAACAAAGACTGCATTCCAGAAGACTAAGGCAAAAACCATCAATAGCTTAATAAAATATAGAAAAAAAAACATTTTAGAAATGGTTAAAATAGGAAGACTAACATCCTGGTGTGTGCATGATAAAAACAAAATCGAGCTTCTAATGCAGAAAAGTAAAGCTACTGTTTACTGAAGAGAATTTTGACATAGTCAACTAGAATAACTGTTCTTTCTTTCTTGTCTCTTTTGTTGAGACAGGATCTGTGTAGCTCTGGCTGTCCTGGAACTCACTATGAAGACCAAACTCAAAGTCAGCCTCAAACTCAAAGAAATCCATCCACCCACCTCTGTCTCCCAAATGTAGGAATAAAGGAGTAAGCCACTTGGCCTGGCCAGAATGACTTTTCAAGCCAATCAACAAAACAATAGAATGCCTGAAAACTTACCCTTTAAACATCAATAAAAGGAACTAAATTGTTTTTGACAGGCTGTAGAATAGATGGACCTAGAAGTTGTAATGCAAATTAAACAAGCATTTCATTACTCTAAAAATCAAGGTAAAAGTCAACCTAAGTAAAAGGAAAGCATGGAAAACTTGTTTCCTGGGTGAAAAGCTTCAGATTTGCAAGAAGAGTTCTAGATGCACAACATGCAACAATGGAATATACATCAACACTACAGAAAAGGCTGTAAAAAAAGATGAGAGGCCTTGCAAGCATGATGAACTGGATTTGGTTTCCAGAACCCAGGAAAAAAAATCTGAATGTGGTGAGGCACACTTGTAATCCTATCACCAGGAAAAATCAGAGACAGGAAGATTTCGGAGACTCATTAGCCAACCAGTGTAGCCTACTTGCCAAGTACAAAGCTAGTAAGAGATCTTGTCTCAAAATTACTAAGTCAAAGGTACGAGGGAAACAGAGGCTGATATCCAGCAGCACACACACACACACACACACACACATAATACCATGTATTTTGGGCTGGCGAGATGGCTCAGAGTTTGTTAAGAGCACTGACTGCTCTTCCAGAGGTCCTGAGTTCAATTCCCAACAACCACATGGTGGCTCAAAACCACCTCTAACTAGAAAGGGTGCCCTCTCCTGGCCTACGGGCACACATGCAGGCAGAATACTGTACACATTGAAAAACAAAACAAAACAAAAACATTATTTCCTATTGGCTCACTTTTTTTCCTCATAAGCACTTGAAACTACCAGAAATAAGCAAAGATTTAACTTGAAAGAAACTCGGAGCAGGATTTTCTAACATAAAGTTGAATTTAACAGACATCCCAAATGTTATTTAAGCCAGTAGTTTTCAACAACAAACTGAAACAATGCAGGTGGACAGTTAGTTACTAATCTGTAAAACAGGATATAACCTGGCTATTTTTTTAATTAAATTTTTGTTTTTTTATGTTAATTAGTTTATTTACTTTGTATCCCAGCTGTAGGCCCCTCCATAACCTGGCTATTTAAAGTCAGATTGGTAATCAAGCAAAGAGTATATTGTAGAAAGCTTGCTTAGAATGGGCAAAGTTCAGGGTTTTTTATTTTATCCCTTAAAATAAAAGGAAATGGGGGGGTGATAATTATATGGAACTGTTTATAGTAAATGTGCAAAATAAGACAACAGTTGTGAGTACAACAATCTCATCCTTAAATTCTCGTTAAAAGGAATAATGGAATTGTAGGTAGCATCTATGCCTTTAGCAATTGGTACAAAACTATGACCACACACTATCTTTACAGTAGTAACAAAACTTTACCTCTAACAGGCATGGTGGTGCACACTTGTAAGCAACAGAGGCCAGCCTGGGCTTCAGAGCAAGAACTTGTCCAACACTTCATTGCTACTACTCGGGCAGCTCAGACCACCACTGCAGGCATACTAACACTTTAGATAAAGCCCTGTAAGGCTCAGCGTCGCTCACCTTCCCTCTCTCGTTCACTCAGCAACCAGAGTACCATCAGTGCCACTGTTCCTTCCTGCACTATGAACTTTTGTAACCATCTCTTCGTGGAATTTCAAGTGCCTTCCTCACTGCAATTCCAACCTACTTTGACTTTCATCTCACTCCTAAGAACCCTCAGCTGCTAAAGTGCTAAACTATAGGTGGCTGACCAGCTAAGTGCTCTGCAGGCAGCACACCTGTTCACCCGCACATGCTCTCTGCCCCATGCATGAGTAAGGACAGAGGGGAATTCAATCCCAAGAATCCAGATGCACTTGGCACTGTCCTCTTTTCAGCCCCAGCACTGCTCACTGCCCAGCACTGGCCACTCTGCTCCTGCAGTCTTAGATCACTAAGGTGTTCCTCTCTTTAAAGGAGAAAATAACACTTTCACAACGTAAAAAGTGGCCATTTTCTCCTTTGTTCAAACCACAGAGCCAAATTTCTGGCGGTCCTCTTCCCAGCTTTCTCTCTCCACAGTGTCAGTCATTCTCAGCCACCATGGCCCACAAATTTTACTATAGCAAACCGAGGTATCGAGAGGAAGAAAAACCACGCTTCATATGCTTATTTCAATACCTTATTTTAATTATTGCATTGTTATTAACTCCTTATTCTATCTACTTGTAAATTAAACTATCTCAGGTACTAATGATAGGGAAAAAAAATGACCCATGACATGATAAAAGAATGAGCATTCCCAATTAAAATGCAAAGCATGAAAATGAGGAATAAAATTTCATACACAGAACAATGAAGATTAGTTGAAATGACAAACATGAACGATGAGAAAGTGATCAAATTCACAATGTTCACAATTAAATGCAAGACTTACAGGTCAGTATGGACATGTAGGAATTAAGTTTTGCGGGAATGGCATTTCACAAGACTAGTAAAAAAAGAGTCACTATTTTGGGGCTTTAGGGGAGAAGGCTGGGACAGAATCTCACTAAGTAGAGGCCACCCTGGAACCTCCTCAAAGACCAAGCTGGCCTCAAACTCATGCCTTCGTGCTTCAATCTACAGTGTGCTACAATTAAAAGAACCAAAAGAGAGAGAGAGAGACAAGAAACACTACACCTGGTCTATTAATTATTAATCAGTAAAGGAACACTTAACTGTCACTTAAAATTTGTCACACCTCGCTGGGCACAGTGGCACTCGACTGTAATCCCAGCACTCATGGAGGCAGAGGCAGGTAGATCTCTGAGTTTGGGGCCAGCCTGGTCTACAAACTGAGTCTAGGACAGCCAAAGCTACACAGAGAAACCCTGTCTCAAAAAAAGTCACAACTCTGTATCATATGCAAATTTCAATAAAATTACTGAAAAACAATATAAAATATCAGAGGATATTTACGGCATATATGGGAGTTATATATGCATTTATGTATGTAAATATGTATATGTACATATGTATATACACACACACACAGGCAAAGACATGTGAAGACATAAAATCAGAACCTAAGAGTGGTGAAAAGATATAAGAATTATAGGAAAAATAAAGCAAACACTTCCAACCAATCAAACATACAACCACCAAAAAGATTACCAGTACTCAGCACAGGTGAAATTACACACAAAAAAGACGTCCTCATGCTGCAGGCTTTAAGAGTCTGGCCTGGAAATGCAGCTCAATGGAAAAGCAGAAGCCTAGCATGAATGAGACCTACTGAGAGCAGATCCTTCGAAGAAGAGTTATATAGCTATGCAAACTTGCTCCATTGTTCTGCCCATAGCAAATTACTATAATGAATGCAAACAGTTTAACAAAGGCAACATGACAACACCTCAAGAAGGAACAGCTTTTGTGTCTGAGCACAAATGCATGTGAAAGACAGAGGTCACAGTCAAGGTATCTCCCTACACTGCTTCCACTTTAAGGGTCTCTCACTGGACCTGGAACTCAGATTCAGCTATCCAGACTGACTGGCAAGCCCTAGGGGCTCTGTCTCTGCCTCCTGGTACTGGGATCTTGGGTACACATCACCATGCCCATCATTTCCATAGGGGCTACAGATCCTAACACAGCTCTTCAGGCTTACCTAGAAAGCATTTTACTCAGTGAGCCATCTTTCCACCCCAGAATGAGCTTTAATAGCCAACATTCACACAATGACTACTATGCTTTGTAGAGCAGGCTGGCATTAAACTCAGAGATCTGCCTGCCTCTGCCTCCTGAGTGCTGAGATAAGGGCATCAAGCACTTCATAAAAGCACATTCCCTTCCACAAACTATATTGTAGAAACTGAGCAATCAAGGATCTTATTGATATGAAAGAATTTCCATCTGTACATTGGTTCCTCTCCAAAAACATCAAATGAAAATGTCACTTTAAATCATGTTATAGTGGTAGACACAATCCCAGTGCTCCTGAGGCCAAGGCAGGAAGCTTGAGATTCCAGACCAAATCAAATAGTATCACCTATCAGATCTATCTACTTACTATCTATCTTTTCCTGCCCCTTGTCAGACAACTGCTATGTGACCCCAGCTGGTCTTAATCTCAGGATCTCCTTGCCTCAGCCTTGCAAGTACTACACCTGATGCTAGTTCTATTCTCTAACTGTTATCCGATAACAGTCTATTATCTGTTTACTAACCAAAGTTAATAAAAAGGTGATTACCAAATACACCAAAACTGTTATGAACACTTCATGCTTTCACTGATATCAAATGCTTTAATAGTAGCTTTCTCAAGACTGATACTTTTGTTGCATTTTAACTGAGACTGCTAAGGACTGTGACTTAGAAAACCACAAACTTTCAATCCTCAGTCCCTGCTTCAGGGTGTTGATGCCAACTAATACAAAGCATGTCTAAATATCTGATTTCTTCTCAATGACAATGTACAGTGAGTTCTTGCTATTTGAGCATCTTTAAAATATGATCATGAGCTGAGCATGGTGGCACACACCTTTAAAGCTAGCAGTCAGAAGGCAGATCGCTGAGTTCGAGGCCAGCATGGAACAGGACAGCCAGAGTTACACAGAGAATCCCTGTGTTGAAAACCCCAAAAGATTTTTAAATAAAAAAATCTGATCATAATTGAGGTGGTTTCTTCAATATAAAATTCAATCATGTGGGCTGGAGAGTTGGCTCAGAGGTTAAGAGCGCTGGCTGCTCTTCCCAAAGTCCTTAGTTTGATTTCCAGAAACCACACCATGGCTCACAGCCTATCTATAATGAAGTCTGGTGCCGCCTTCTGGCCTGTATACATAATAAATACATCTTCTAAAAAAAAAAGAAAAAAAGAAAAAGAAAAAGAAAAAAAAAAAAGAAATACATGTGACTCAAAAAAAAGGAGGAAAAAAGAAAATCAGTCATGCTGAACGATAAACCTCCCTCTAAGACTTTATTTTAACCCAGTGATTAGATGGAAAAGGAAGGATTAGAAAGCTGGAGAAATAAGACTTGTGATTTGGCCACAGGGTATACTTCTTCCTGTAAGAATAGGAAGGCAGGATGGCTTTTGAAGTAGAATGCATTGATGCGGGAGGCACTGTCTGGCCTCTCCTAACAATCCGAAAGTGCTCTGTGAAAGCGCGGGAGCTACTTCATCTCCTTATGCCCTACACCCGTGACTACAAAGTGTGGATAATAACACACCCTGCTGTGTAGGACTGAATGAGGTGATTATGTGAAGTGCCTACAACAGTACCCCTGAGACATGGAAAATGGTAGCATTACCATCATCAGCTCTGTGTATGACTATGAGGTAGAAAATTTAGCTAGATCGCACCAGCCAAAGGGGCGGGGGTGGGTGGGTGGTGATCTATTTTCTACAGTTGCGTGTCAAATATAAACGCTATTTTCAAAACCAATGGTAGTCAACATCAAAAGTGAGAAAGCAGGTATATTAGGTAGAATAATAAAGCTTCGTGCTTCAATTTTCAAAAACATGAGACAATACAGGCTTTGGAGTTTGATGTTTATTTTTAGCTGGAAGAATATGCTATTGGTGATGGCATCAATAGAAGATACGCCGTGTCCAATATCTGCAACAGAAGCTCGACAGAAGTTAAAGAAGCTGTACCAAAAGGCTGAAGACAAAAACCATTGACATACTCACCCTTAGTGCTGCAAACAGTGAAACAAGTAATGGTACATCAGGATGAAAGGCCACTACAACATCACACACAGGTAAGTCAACTACCAGATTCATGTTCTAAGAAATTCCACTGCATCTTTTCCATTTCAATTGGGCAACCTCTTCCAGGACAGAGCATAGTGCCAATAAATGAGCAAGTTTACGTGAGCAGAGGGAGCAAACTGAAAAATGACAGTGCACAATAAGGAGCTGAGCACTTGGGGTGGAATAATCAAACAGCTCTCAGAACTGTAATAGCAGTATAAGCCAGTCTAAGCACCTCCTGGGGCTTACTGGGGCACCAAGGGCTAAATAATAAAAAACAGACTTAGGAGGCAGTACCATGATACACCTACAAACTTAGAATGAGCTGTCTTATAAATAAAAGGCAGGACAATCTTACATAGCATTGGAATTAAAACAGTTCAAGTAAGAACCAGTCAATCCAACAGTCTGTTTTCAAATAAAACCAAACCCAGCTCTCCCATGCCAACAAGGTTCTCTGCTCAAGAATAAGGGGCTGCTTCTTTATTAGGTCCTGAGCCTCCAGACTTGTCCAACTGTAACAACTATACCTGATCCATCAATTACCTTAGAAGAGCATGTGTAAGCCCACAGAGTATACATGTTGAGGAATATGTTAAGTGTGAGAAACAACAATTGGAGAGAATAATTTGCATACTTAATGACTGACCTAAAAGAGGATACATGCTAAGAATAGGAATGCAATAAACCGAACCATTTATTACCACTAACACAAGACTTCATTAGACTTGTTATTTTCCTATTATTTTTGTGCTTGAAGGGTTTAAATTTCTACTACTACATGGAATTTCACATAAATAATTTTCAAATATAACAAATTCTTCTAATACCAAAATTTCAGGTTTACTTAATCAGGATGCTGTGGTTCAAGTGCAGAGAAAAGCTCTTGATAGCAAGAAAAAGCTTACCTGGGCCACTGCCTAAAACAGTCCATAATGCAAGAACTTTAAGATACACAGACAAATTAAGGCATATGAAAATTAAATTAAATTAAATTAAATAGGCACTAAAGAAGGAAAAGGTTACGCACTTCCAATTTATGTTCTTTCTCTGCAAGGGCTTCCTTTTGACAGCGAAGAAAATCTGCTAACATTCGGGTGAGCTGCTTCCTATCATCTATCTCTGCCGCCAGTCTGCCATTATAGTCTGCCAGCAGCATACAAGCATCCTCTACCATCTTAGAAAGCCTCTCTCCAGATTCCTTATCTAAGAAAGGCGGAGAGTAGCAATTATTACCCGAGAAAATGACGACATGCTGCTCCCATACCCTGCCTCCCAAACAACATCCTGGATCTCACTTTCTGTCCTTACCTGTTATTTTCTCAAGCAGGGATACTTCTTGAACTTCAACAGGCAAAGAAGCGATCCTTTGATGGACTGCTGCGTCACCTGAGGCTGCATTTTCTAAATCTTGTAATGCTCTAACAAGGTCGAGAGTCTAAAAAATTATACAACTTCAGAACCAAAAAATAAAAAATAAAACTAACAATATAAAGGACTTGACACCTCTTTCATATTCCTAATCCTTATGAAGTATTCACTAGCAAGAAGTCCCCAAAAATTTAACACTTTTTAAGGCAACCTTTTTAAAAATAACATTTTAGACTAATGTTTTTCATATGTTTTGTCTCCATGTGTATCTATTTGTGCAACAAGATCATGCCTGGTGACCCCAGAGGCCAGAAAAGTGTGTCAGATGCCCTGAAACTGGATTACAGATTTTGTGAGCTACCTAATGGGTGCTGAGACTAACTCAGCTTAACTGAGGTTAAGAGCAGCAGTGTTTTTTAACCAACAAGCCACCTCTCCTGGGTCCCATCCTTTTTGATATTTTAAGTAAAGAAACTAGCCTGGTGATGCTGGTACGCGCTTTGAATTCCAGTAGTTAGGGGGCTACTTTAACTGATGGTTAGAGGCCAGCCTGGTCTATATAATGAGTTCCAGGGCAGCCAGGCTACACACAAACCCTATCTCAAAAAACAAACATAACAAAATCTTTCAAACCCCCCCTTATACACACAAACACACACATATATACGCACAGCATACTACTTCAAAGAAAAGCAATTTGTTAACCAGAAAAGAGATTAATTTAGTGCCTTTCTTGTACCCAGAACACTGAATGTGTCAAAGCCCAAAGGTCACAGAGTAAAATCCCAGAGCTGTCTTGAGTTTTTACCTGTGGTGGTTCACTTGGGGACCCTAGAGAGGAACAATTTTCATTCTCATCCACCTTTATTTGCTCATAAGTCCTCTTCCTCGTCTTCTTATCTCCATCTGATTTTAAAAACATGAAGTTTTAATGAGCTTTTTTCCTGAGAGGATCACACAATGAGATCAAGAGCCTATACTTACACAGGGCGTGCTTAAGTTGCTCTAATACATCATTTTCATAAACAGATCGTTCTTCCCAAATAGATAACACTCTCCCAAGGTGCTTCTTGCAACTTTCATCAGTTTCACTAAATTAAAAAAAAACAAACAATTAAAACACTAACAGTAAAACTGCACAGTGAGTGCCACCACAAAGTAATGGTATTTAAAACAGGACCAAAAACTAGCTCCCAACGGACGTACTCAGGCGGGATGTGACTGCAATACTGCCCTCACTTCACTCAGTAACACATCAAAATGGTTTTAATTGTCAGTTTTAGGAACAGGCACTAGGGCTTTACAGAGACAATGTTCCCAAGTAAAAGGAGCTAAAATACAGTTCCAGTACACTTTTAAATGTACCGAACCTACCAACATCTTTGTCATGGAAATCAAATGAAGCTTTATTACAGCACCTCTAGTTCATAAGCACTATGAATGAGAACGTGGTGCCTCAAATAGCACCCTGAGAGATGCAGCCCGGTTAGAGATCAGGAGGATCTGAACAGTAAGAGCAAATCTGAATACTGGCCTTAAGGAAAATAGGACAAAGTGACTTTCAACCATTTGCCATTTCCTTCAGCACTACCTCACCTGGGTTTTGCATTTGTCTCACGAACTCAGGATTGTACAATCCTGAGTACAATCCTGAGACCCACATTATAGGAAACAAACAAACAAAAAACTCTAATCTCCATCTGTGTGCACTGGTACATGTACACACACACAAAAAAATAAATGAAAGAAACATTTTAGAGTGCATAAACTAAAAGATTTCCACACACAAAATTACCTCAAGCAGACTGATACTCCAACCAAGGACCATTCATGGAGATAACCTAGAACCCCTGCACAGATGTAACCCATGGCAGCTCAGTCTCCAAGTGGGTTCTCTAGTAACTGGAACAGGAACTGTCTCTGACATGAACTCAGTGGCTGGCTCTTTGATCACCTCCCCCTGAGGCGGGAGCAGCCTTACCAGGCCACAGAGGAAGACTATGCAGACAGTTTTGATGAGACCTGATAGGCAAGGGTCAGAGGGAAGGGGAGGAGGACCTCACCTATCAGTGGACTACAAGATGGGTATGGGAGGAGAAGAGGGAAGGAGGGAGGGTGGAAGGGGTGAGGGAGGGAGCTTCAGCTGGGATACAAAGTGAACAAATTGTAATAAATAAATAAAAATGCACAGAAAAAAATTACTTTAAGAAAATCTTTTGAAAAGTTTATGATTATTTTAAATATTCTTTATATTAACCCCTCGACCCCCAGAGAAGGTTTTTCTATGTAACAGCCTTGGCTGTCCTGGACTCACTTTGTAAACCAGGCTGGCCTTGAACTCACAGAGATTTGCCTGCCTTTGCCTCCTGAGTGCTAGGATTAAAGGTGTGAACCACCAAGGTGGGCTCAATATTCTTAATTTCTAAAGCACTTAAAAAGGTTAAGAAATATATACACACACTAGAAAACAAAAATATTGTGATATTAAGTCCAGAATATCAGACATAAGATGTAGTTCTACAAGCATACATTTTCAGTTCAGTTCCTTGTTTACTCTCAGTGATGTTAATCCCAGCAGGATACAGCAGGACTTCTGATCCCTTACAGGAAAGCTGTAATTCATGTACTCCAAATGCCTCAGCAGCAGCTCAAAGCCTCACAGAAAGCAAAAACATCACATACTGCATGAAAGCTTCAAATAAACACATCCTGTTTATCTTGCTTATTCTAAACCTTACCTCATATATAGAAAGGATCCTACCTTGAAACATGCTTGAATGCCTCCACTATGACTGGTGCAAAATCTTTTGTGAACTCTGGTCCCTTCCTTTTGCTGTTCTGAATGACATCATTGGCCAGGTAGAGAAAAGTAAGCTTCCTGTTGGGTTTGGCTAAAAAATTAGAAAAGAAAAAAAAAAAAATTAAGATACTAAAACTATGGGACTCTGCTGGGGAAAGTCTGACATTTCAGATAGTCTCTGAGCTCTGTCAATAACTGTCAACTCCCTTTCTCAGGACGGTGTCCTCTCTATATGAACCCTAAAACCTGTAAGGAACATCACATAACCCTCAGTGAAGATTACAGGGCCCTTCCTGATAAGAAACCTGTTCAGCAAGCATGTGAGGACTCCAGGAAATACCCCACCCTATGCTAAAGAGATCCTAGCTTTCAGCAAAATGACCTTCAATTGTACCTGGAGATTTTCCCCCACCTATAGGATAATTAAATACTATGTTTTCCTTGTGATAAAACCATACCACTATATGCAAATCCAGTGTTCCCTTGCACCTCTAGTCCCATGGAATCAAAGAAATTCGCCCTCAAAAGTTTATAAATCCCTGATTTCACATGAAATAAAGGTGCTGGGTATTACCATCAGCTTTCCACCACAGCCACTTGAGATTCCTCATTTATTGGGGGGAGGGAGGGATGTTCCCCTCCTCCCTGGAAATTTGCCTCTTAACTCCTAGCAGCACAGCCATTTAAGTACTCTCCAGACCTGGACCCATCTTCCTGACAGCTGGGCCTGAACCTTGCCAGGCCTGTTTTCAGCTGCAAACCAAAGAGGCATCCCAGCTGTTAATACAGCAGCTTAGCCAAAGGGTATAGACCACTTCTTCTGATAAGACAATCTCATTTAGAAGAGCTGACTGTAACACCTAGTGGAAAACTCACTTCCACCCCCACCTCCCTACCCCACTTTTCAGTTCACACCTATAACAGCCTTCTCACACTACACAATAAAACACAAAGTGAGGGATAATTAGGCTCTAAGTTGAGCCATGACATTCTTAAGCTGCCTGTTCATGTTGCTACCAGATCCTTCTCCTGCTTTTAAAAGTTGCTGGTGTGGAACAATGTAAAAAATCTAATAATCACCAGTATCTAGTTCACTGAGTTTTTGTCTGGTTACATGATATAGCCAGTGAAGACATCAAGACCCTCTTGTGAAGAGGATTATAAGGGTTATAAGGGTATTCTCTTTTTACTTATGGGCACCCTCTCAATCATACCCAGGAAAAAAACCCAATAGTTATCAAGTTTTCACTTTGTCTCCCATCAAATGATTTTAAGATTTTATTTTAGTAATGTGTGTATATGCATTCTATCTGTGAGAGTGTATGTGACCTTATGTGCATGCCTGTAGAGGTCAGATTCCCTGGAGCTGGATTGGTTATGAGCTGCCCCATGTGGGAGCTGGGAAATGAACTTAGGTCCCACTGAGAGAGCAGTCAATCTTCCTAACCACTGAGCCACCTCTCCGGCCCAATTTGACAGTGTTTCTCTATGTAGTCTTGGCTGTGCTGGATTTTGTTATGTAGGCCAGGCTAACCTCAAACTCAGTGTGCTTCTTGCTTCTGCTTCCTAAAGACATGCACCACCATGTCCAGCCTCCATCAAATTATTTATATATATATATATATATATATATATATATTTTTTTTTTTGTCTGTTTGTTTGTTTTTTAAGACACAATTTCTCTGTGTAGCCTTGGCTGTCCTGGACTCACTTTGTAGACCAGGCTGGCCTCGAACTCCCAGAGATCCGCCTGCCTCTGCCTTCCAGAGTGCTGGGATTACAGGCTTGTGACATTGTGCCAGCTCCATCAGATAATTTTTAAAACTTTTTTTTTTCTAATCTAAGTAAGAGAGTGCCTGCGGTACTTTTTAATAGGAGCTAATAGAGGGGCTCCTTTCTTAGTTACATCATTTTTTTAAAACTTTTATTATATACTACACACTACACTAAGCAATGTGTATGTGTGTATATATATATGCATATATACATATATACATAACCCAAATAATGTAAAAAATTACTATAGCTATTTAATTGAGCAAAGAAATATCAAAAAGGCAATTTATCCATAGTAAAAGAGGTAGGCATGAGGTCAGCCGAGATCCAACATCCTACATGTTCAGCAATGGATAAAATGTGCTGTTCAGCTGGGCATGTGGCACACACCTTTAATCCCAGCACTCAGGGAGGCAGAGGTCAGCAGATCTCTGTGAGTTTTAAGCCAGCCTGGTCTCTAAAGTAAATTCTAAGACAGCCATGGCTCTGTTACACAGAGAAAACAACAACAAAAGTGATGTTTACCGCCCTTCTGAAAGCTATTCAGCCTGACCCCCCCCCAAAAAAAATCTGACAGTCTACAACTTAGACACCAAGTAGAAGAATCCAGTCACTAAAAAATAATCAAATCACTGTTCTTGTCCACCCAAAAAGAAATCACAGAGCCAGAGCACAGGAAGGTGCTGATGAGAAAGTTCAGAAGCAGAGGATATTGTTTAATTTATATCAAAACATTCCAGTTCTAAGGACTGGGAATATAGCTCCATGGAAGAACACTTACTTGGTATGCATGAGACCTTGAAGGGAGACAGGCAGAGAGAGAAAGGTAGAGGGAGGAAGAAAGGAAGGAAGGAAAGAGAGACAAAGACAGGCAGGCAGGCGGGCAGACAAAATGAATTGGATGAATAACCATGAACAAGAATTCCTAGGAAGAAAGTGTCTACAAAGCAGAGCTATGGAGAGGTTGGAATGTTGCAGGCCCAGAACCTAAGTTATCTTCAACTCCCTAAACAGCCATTCTTATCCACCTCTGTGCCAGACCTAATATCCTGTGGCTAACAGACAAGAATCCCTTGAAATGTATGATTCCCTTAGTTTTCAACAATTAAAGAGCTAAGAAGTCAGGCATGGTTGAGCATGCTTTAGTCTCAGCACTTAGGAGGCAGAGGGCAGGAGGATCTAAGTGAGTTCTAGGCCCGCCTGGTCTCCAAAGCCAGTTCCAAGACAGCCAGGACTACAAGGAGACACCCTGTCTCCAAAATCCAAACAAACAAATAAAATAAAACAAAACAATAAAACAGCTAAGAATAATGTCAGTTCTATCAGGCAGCATCAAAGGCCTGTAGTGCAGTTCTTCCCATTTTGCACCAATCTTCTTACCTGATGTACTAACCAAGGTATTTGAGAAGTATCTCGATTTTATAGTTTCCCTTGTTCTGGAAAGCTGCCTAGGCCTAGGCATGGTAGTACATGTATTTATGCACCACACTCAAGAAGGCAGAAGCAAGCAAATCTCCAAGTTTCAGGCCATCCTTGTCTATATAATGAGATCCAATCTCAACACACAGAAAAACAAATGTCCTGAGGAGGCAGGCACAAGGAGATCCCTGGGGCTTGCTGACCAGCTTGGATTGGTTAGGTCCTGACAGCAAAGCACTATTTTCAATTTTTCCTCTTGTGGAACCAAGGTTAAAATACAAGAAATTTTGAGTATTCCTTATAATGCCAGATGTGATGGCACATACATTTAATCCTAGCACTGAGGAGGCAGAGGCAGGCAGCTCTTTCAAGGCCAGCCTAGTTTACAACCAAAGTTAGTTCTGTTACACAGAAAAACCTTGTCTCGGGATGACAACAACAAGGGGAAAAAAAAAAAGGAAGGAAAGAGGGAAGGAGGAAGGGGAAGAGAGAGAGAATGAATAATGCAATGCCAGGAGTAAAATTGCAAAAATGATTTACAAATAAATTCAGACAGTTTTTAAAATAACAGCCATTCATACTTTCATACAGGCCTGTAATAGCAGGCAGCTGGGAGGCAGCTGCAAATAGACTGGGAGTTCTAAGCCAGTCTAAGATGCAGAGTAAGACTGTCTCAAAATCCAAAACACAAAACAAAAAAGCTAGGGATGTGGCTCAGTAGTAGAGTACTTTCCAAGCATGCATTAAGATCTGGATTTCTACCTCAAATTCCGAATTCCCTAAAGAAACAATCTGCCTAGTAAGTCTGACCTGGCCAGTTCCTACGCTTCTGCTGTTCACAAGATTCCCTAGTCTGCACATCTTCCATTCATTTAAACAGTTTCTATTTGATGTTTGCTTTGTGCCAAGGATCATAACTGGCACAAAACAAAAACCATTTTGTCTGCCCTATTCATGGGTTAGAAACTTTTTCAAGTTCCTCAAATACTGGCAGATTATAAACCCAACACAATTTAGTGTTAGGTTATAATAAAATGCAAGCTCCTTTTTCCTTTATTTCTTCTCTCCGTAAATACAATAACACCAACATAAAAGTAATCATAAACATTATAGCCCACTGTGTCTGTGTACTTTGCTGTATTTTTAATCAATAAAACATAACCCAACTAAGTGCCACTCAATATTCATATAATGAAATACTATCACTGTACATCCCACTTCCCTGAGCTAAGTCTTATGGTGCTCTGGGTATAGAAATATAAATTCTTCCTAGAGCCTATATATCAACAAGCGCACATGGACGCTCTGGGGGTGGGGAGTGCACACTTTAGGTCTTACAGAAAGAGATGAGGAGAAAAGTCATTATTTTGTAACAACTATCTATTACAAAGAAAGGTTTGCCACAGCCACGCTTGGTAATCCTACACTAAACTCAGAAGGCTGAGGCAGGAGGATCACAACTTTGAGGTCAGTGTGGGTATGTTATGGGACCTAATCTTTAAAAAAAAAAAAAAAATTCTGTACTGGGTTGCATGACGGATCAAAAGGTAATGACAATTGTTGACAAGCCTGACTATCTGAGTTTGATCCCCAGGGCCCACGTAGTAAAGGGAAGAGTTGACCTCTGTACGTTGTCCATGGCCCTCCACAGGTGGGGCATGGCCAGTAAACATATGTTGTAATGTTTTCAAAAGCTCTATTAAGCCAAATATGGTAGTGCTGACCTATAACCCTAGTTGTTGCGGAATACACAGCAGGATGATCTGGAACTCAAGACCTGTCCACTAAACAGTAAGTGTGAGACCAACCTGAGCTAAAAAAAAAAAAAAAAAAAGCAAGCATATAATTTTTAGTACAATTTAATTATGTTTTCTGAATGAAATTTGACAAAGGATTAGTTATAAATGATGAAAAGCTCACGCCATTCCTTCATTAATTCAGGTAATTATTTTAGTTTTTACCATATTTGTGGGCATTGCATTCGGCACATTCATGCACAAACCTACATACACAAAGGAGACTAAATAAATAAAAATGCAGTTTAACATTTTAAAAGAAAATACCAAACTATCAAAAGTTTAAGTGTCACTGCAAAAAAATGGCACTCAGCAGTTCTGCAAGTAGGTGGTGGGCAGGGCACACAGATACCTTCTGGAAAGCTCAAACAGAAAAGATTTGTATCTACAGAGGGGAGAAACTTCAGAAGTCAAGGGTCTCAAGGGAAGTTCACGGGAGGCATGCCCTTGAAAGCTGTATTTGAACAGCTTTGCTACCTCACACTCACCATGATGATGCTTCTCCACAGTTCCAAAAATCAAATCAGCCAAACAATCACAGACTGAACCATGAGTAAAAGAGTAAAAAAGAACCCCTCCTTCATTTTCGGTTTTGGTTTGTGGGTGTTAATGACATGGTCTTGCTATGTATCTCAGGTTGGCCTTAAACTTGGAGTTTTCTTGCCTCCACGTTGATTATCTCAGGCACCATGTCACAGGAGTTGCAGGTTACAACTGCACAGAGAATACTGTAAAAGGCCAGGCAAACTGGAGCTGGGATTTCTGTCTTGTTCTCCTTGTCCACATTAACCACCTCTATCAACTGCCTTCTCTTCACTGCCAAGATGTTCTGCCTCATCCAAGAGCCAAAATAATGGGACATGGGATGAAACCTGTGAGGCCATGAGCCAAAAATCTTCCTCCTTAGACACTGTTAATGTGAGGGATTCTGTGGCAGTGATAGGAAAAGCAACTAATACAGTTTGAGCCCTGATATTTAAGAGAGTGCCAACAGGCTATTTTCCCCTGTATGAATTGTATTTCAGACAATCAATGGTTGATGAAGGAGAAGTTTGCAGGTCAGATATCCAAACATGATTATGACTCAATCACCTAGAAGGCTTACTAAAGCACAAACAGCTGGTCCTACCCTGTTTCTGTCTGAGATAAAACTCCAAAAATACTCATTTCTCACAGTTCTCAGATGATACCAATGCTACCTGTCTGGTGCCTATACTTTTTTTAAGGCAAGGTCTCACCATGTAGCACTGGCTAGCTTAGATGTAGAGCAGGTAGGCCCTGAACTTGTGCTCATTCTATTGCCTGTCTCCAGAGTGCTGAAATCACAAGTAAACACCAACATGCCTGGCTGAAGACAGACATGAGAGAAATGCTATAGTCCAGAGGACACAATCTTCAGCAAATAAATTTCACGGAATAAAAAATAAACAAAAACAGGAAGGATGCGAGGCATGGTGGTTGCATAGCTTTAAACCCAGCACAGGAGAGGCGAGGCAGGCAGATCTCTGTGAGTTTGAAGTCAGCCTGATCTACATAGGTCAGCCAGGGCTACACAGTGAAATCCTTTCTCAAAATTAAACAGGGAGGGTAAAGTGAAGAAAAGATCTGTCAACCAAAATCTATGTGTGTATTCTACTTTATAATAATATTATTATTCAAGACATTTCTAAGGGAACCAGAGATACAAAACATAGACTAGGTTGGAAATAATCAGCTATGGGGCTCATAATTATGATGATGGCTTAGTGGGGCACAAATGAGCACACGCACACATAAATTTGAAAAAGTTGTGGTTAATTTTATTAGGTATGATTATCCCCTTATGATTGCATTAAAGTTTAATATAGGTCTTAATCTATGGTAAATACATCCTGATGTGTTATGATAAAAATGTCTCTATATCTGATATTTGCTTTAAATAACCAGGGAAGAATCAAGTAGCAAAATGGAGAAGCCACAGGCATGAAATAGTAAAGACACTATGTCACTAATGCTGAAACCAGGGCTGGACTCTACAGCTAAACTACTGAAACTCAACTGAAAGACACTTGCCTACCACGCATACACAAGCTTTGGGTGCAATCCCCAGAACTGCATAAACCAGGAAGTAGTGGTGCACATTTGTAATCCCAGCCTTGGGAGGTAGAGTCATTATGTTCAAATCATTATGTTCAAAATCATAAGGTCATGCTTGACTACAGAATGAGTTGAAGGCCAGACCTAAATACATGAGAGCCTATCTCAAAAAAAAAAAAAAAAAAAAAAAAAAAGATGATGCTGAAACTGGATGGTGTTCATGAAATATCTGGTCATTTCTTACTTTTGTATATGATTGATTGATTTTGATATTTCAAGACATGGTTTCTCTGTGAAGCTTTGGCTGTCCTGGAACTCATTTTGTAGACCAAGCTGGCCTCTTGTAGACCAAGAGATTCACCTGCCTCTGCCTCCCAAGTGCTAGAATTACATGCAGGTGTGTGCCACCACCACCACCTGCCCAGCGTATGATTTTGAAAATTCATTATAAGCAATGAGCTAGTGAGATATCCTCATCTCTATGCCCAATTATGGGTAAACACAGGGGAGTAACTTAGTGTATGCATCTTTCAGCCACTCTGAATACACATGAAGTCAATACACACACAAGACTTTTTTCAAAAATGAAATGCTACAACATGCCTTTAAAAAGAGCACTTCATCTAGACTTTTGTACACTACCAAACACTTTTCAATAATGTCATTTCTTCATGGCAACTGGGTCACATAATACACAGGCTTCAAATCACTGATGCCTTTTATCCCATTAACCTGAACAAGTATGAATATAGGATGGATCCCAAGATGATGTACTGAGAGGTACATTGATTTCAACCGACGTTGTCATGTCCACAAAAACACATATGAACAACACACTGTACAACCAAACTGAATACTTAAAATTTTTGTCAATCTTGTGCAACAGTATTTTCATCTGTAATTCCAAACTAGAGAGGCTGAGGCTGAGGGTTTGTTTGTTTCTTTTGGATCTTGGAGACAAGATTTCTCTGTGTAGCCCTGGCTGTTCTGGTGTCCTAGAATTCGCTCTATAGACCAGGCTGGCCTGGAACTCAGAGATCATCCTGCCTCTGCCTCCCCAGGACTGGGATTAAAGGTATGCACCACCACGGGGTAAGGCTGAGTTCTTAAAATGTTCATATTCCCTCTTTGGTAAACTTCCTGTTAATATCATGTTGCCTGGTTTCAGCTGAGATAATCACTTATTAATTTATATTTATGAATAAACTTGCCCTTTTATGCTTTAGGTATCTTCTCTGGAGTTAGTGCTTAAAATTGAAACTTGGCATTTTCTATATTCAAAAAGTTTAAGAGATTTATGTAGCTAAATTTATTTCCTACATGAATCTTGGCTGACAGCCTATTTAGAAAAATCACTGACATTCCAAGAAGTAGTGGTAAATGTACATTCTCTCATGTTTGCATAACTGCTTTTTATTCATTCACATTTGCTTTCTCCCTGCCACTGGGTAGGACAAAGACTACTTGTTAATACTCCACGGGTTCTCAAGGATCTGAGTATCTACATGACCACAGAACTCCAGACAACAAGAATACTCCTCAACCGCTGCTCTGTTCCACTCTGTACACTTCTAACTCCTACCCAGCATCCTTGTTCCAGGTAAAACGAGTTTACAGTCTGCCTAGAAACTTAAAATGGGTACTTCCACTGCCTTCCTTCAAAATGACCTAGGCTCTTTTTCCAAAGTCTACCTTTCCCAATAATCTTAAGAATTAGTTCTAAATTTGTTGAAAAAAACGATCCTGGGAGCCAGGCATGGTGGCACACACCTGTAATCTCAGCAATCGGGAAGGCAGAGGCCGGCAGATCTCTTTGAGTTCAAGGCCAGATTTCTGTGATTACAAAGTGAATACAGGACAGCCAAAGCTACACAGAGAAACCCTGTCTCAGTAAAACAAAAACAAAACAAAACAAAACAAAAAAACCACCACAACAACAAAAACCCTATGACAAAGATCCTGTGATCAGCAAGACGGCTCAATGTATAAGAGTAGTGGCCACTGAACTTGACAATTAGAATTCAATTACAGAACCTATATAGCAAAAAGAGAACATATTCCATCATGTTGTCCTCTGACCTACATAGACACACAAACACAAACACTCTTCCAGTGCATACCAAAACCCCCATGCCAGGAAACTGAGGCAGCAGAAATCAAGATTCAGGGCCAACCTGGACTATTAAAAAAACATTCTTTAAAAAAAAATCCTTACAATTTTCTCAGCATTTACAAATTAATCTGGAGATTACTATACTGACCTCTTTACAATGGATTTTTATTAAGCAATTTTGTATACTGCTTTGTTATTCAAAATTTCAAACCAAGAATTTTAGGGCATTAAAAAGTAACAATTAGGCCTGGTATAGTGGTAGCTCACAGCTGTAATTGCAATATTCAGACAGGCAAAGGCAGGCAGATCTCTGTGAGTTCAAAGCTAGCCTGATCTACAAAGCAGGACAGCCAAGGCTATACAAAGAAACTCTGTCTCGAAAAAAAAAAAAAAAGTGACAATTAGTGTTTGGCATAGTATTACATTAAATTGAATTCGCTAAAATTCAGCCAGAGATATAGGGTGTTAAGGTGCTTGCTGCTAACTTGATGACCTGGGCTCCACCCCCAGGACCATGTAAAGGTGGGAGGACAAGACCTACTCCACAGAGTTGTCCTCTGACCTCTGTTGCTCCACAGCATGAACCCCACCTTCCTGCCATCAAATACACACACACAACAATAAGTTTAAATCTTTCAATTTCAGAAAGAGCTAACACGCTGGAGAGGTAGCTCAGCGGTTAGGAGCACTGGCTGCTCTTCCAGAGGACCAGGTTCAATTCCCAGCACCCACATGGCAGCTCACAACTGTCTGTAACTCCTGTTCCAGGGAATCTAACACCCTCATAGAAACATAATGCAGGCAAAACACCAATGTACATAAAATAAATAAGTAAATCAGAAAGAGCTAACATAGCATGACAAACAGAAAGTATCCTCTGCTGACAGAGACAGGAAAACACTAGTCTGGCTGAATGTGACAGCTCACCTGTCAGACTATATCAATCTGAGGCAGTCTGAGCCACATAATGGTACCCCACGTTTGTTGTTGTTGTTTTATTTTTGTGGAAGGAAGGGAAAAGAAAAGAAGGAAGAAAGGAAAGGAAGGGACAGGAAAGGAAAAAAGAAAAGGACAGGAAGAGAAAGGAAAGGAAAAGGAAAGAAAAAGGAAAAGGAAAAAAAACTGGGCCTGGAGTAATAACATATACCTTTTTAAATACCAGCACTTGGGAGGCTGAGACAAGCAGGCCAACCTACATAACTGAAACCCTGACTTAAAAAAAAAAAAAAAAAGTTTAAGGTGTAAGCAGCTCAATGGCAAACCACTAAGTCTGATACCTAGCATACCCTCCAAAAACAATAATTAAGAAAGAGTAGTATTCTAAGAGTTCCAAACATTAGTTCAAATCTCAGCACCTGCAAGGGACTTCTGATTCTAGGGAGAAAACCCAGGCATCTCTTCTACTCCTGCTGCTAGTATAACATGACTAAAACCAAAAGGAGACAGAAATGAAAGACTGGCTTGGGATCTGGGAGCCCAAACAGCAGCAGGATACATTCCCGTTTCTTTGTAGCTCAAGGACTGAGAAACTAAAACAAATGCTGACATAAAAACTCCTAAAACATTGTCTGGTTCACTAGCCAAATCACCATGGAAAAGAGCACCTAGCAAAGCAAAAACTCTATGTGTGTATGTGTGAAAGAGAGAGACTCCAAGTACATGTGTACAAATATGCACAGCTGGCCTAAAGAGAGCACTGGATCCCCTGGAAATGGAGTTGTAAGCCCCCATACAGGTGCTGGGAATGGCACCCGACTTCAAAGAGCAGCCACTGCTCTGAACTACTGAACCAGCTCTCCAGGCCCAAGGCAGAAAACTGCTACACTCCTAGCAGAACAAATCTGTAGTCAAATGGGAAGCCTGGAATTCTGCCTTCACAGGACCTACCAAGGCCAGTACCCCTGTCACAGCAGCACTGGTCAAAGATAAAGTGAGAACCCGCATGCACAGACCCCATCCCCTCCCTAGCCATAGGCAGCACATCCAAAGAGTGTGTGTCACAGGAGTCCTGCTTGAGTCCTGTTCTCATAAAAGCTCAGCAGTTAACAGGCAGCACCCATTCCCTTTGTCCCTGTGCAGTAGGTCAGTGAAGAACCAGTGAATCCACATTAGCACCCAACAGTCACCACACCTCCCTCTTGTGATGTGCTGTGTCTGAGATCCAATGAAATCAAGAGTGAGCAAGAGGGAGAGTTTCATAATATCACACAATGAATCTATGAATCAAAAACCAGATGGAATAGAGCTTACCTTCAAACCCAGTGGGGATTAGGGGGTGGAGAAGTGGCAGGCAAAATCTCTGTGTTGAGGGCCAGCCTGGTCTACATAGTGAGTTCCAGGACAGCCAGGGCTACAGAGTAAAACTAGGTCTCAAAACAAAACAAAACATGAGTCAACTTTTAGGGGGTTGTTTCTTACATTGCTTTCTGAGACGGGTTCTCATTGTTCTTTCAACTTGGGGAGTGGTGTTTCTATTCCCCAAGGGCTGGTTACACCTGGCAGTGAATCAGTTTTTACTCACCAAAACTAGAGACAAGAAGTTCTCAAACAGAATAAAAACACAATAATCAACAGATGCCAACAGCAAGGAGAGGTGAGAATTATCTAATAAAAAGCCTTAAAATAGCCATCATAAAAATGCAAACCAGCATGAAAATGTCTTAAAATACATTTCAAATCCATGGGACACAGGTGAAGTAGTCCCAAGAGAGAACACTGAACACATTAAATGCACACTGCTCAGAGCTCAAAAATTAGGAAGGCAAGTTGCAGCACAAAATAAACCCAAGCAAACAGGAGGACAGTGAAGAGAGCAATTAAATGGAAAAGAAGGAAAGGACTGATGTAAACAAAGCCTAATCTTGAGAAAGATCAATACAACTGAAAACTCCTAGCTCTGGCTGACCCAGAACCTGTCATAACATAAATCAAGCTGGCCTTGAACTAGACCTGCCTGGGATTAACGGCATACACCAGCATACAGCCAACTGAAAAGTCTTCAGCATGAATAGACAAGGAAAAAAAAAAAAAAGGAGGAAAGTGCCAGTCATCAGCAGCATCAGGAACTATGCAAGGATGTCATTATCTGAAGAGGTCACATGGAACCTCCACTTTTAAAATGAAAATATTGTGCAGCTCTCAGATTTTAGTCTTCTGAGGTCCAATCAATAATTCATTTAATACATACCTATAAAATGTCTACTGAGCTGTTATGTAAAAACAGAGCAAAAAGTTCAGTCTTCTAATAATAAAATCAACACAGGCTTGTTAAAACACATGAAATAACTAAATGTAAGAAAGAACTAGAAAAGTGCTACCCTCCACTTAATTTAAAAGAAAAAAAATCATATGCTCCAGTTACTGTAGTTTACAGTAAGGACAGATCTACTCCTAGTGCCCTAAGGCAAAAAGAGAGTTGAACTAGTTTTGCTTTTGACACTTTAAAGTGTATGTTATGACCACAGTGTCTGACAGGTGCTTTGCTAAGATGGAAAATCCGTTAAGTCTCTGTGCATATTGTTTAAGGGGGAAACAGTGAACAAGGATTCAGTGCTACCTGTAGTTTTGGGGAGCCACGGACTGATAATTGGAATGCTTGACCTGAAGGTAAGTGGAATATTTTAATGGCTGAAAACTCTAAAAACTTGAACAAAAATGGGAATTTACAAGCCCAACCTTACTAAACACAAAGTAGGATAAACTCAAAAGAACTTACAGAGACAACTAACTACACCATGAAATGATAACAGTGCAGTCCGAAAGCCTAAGAAATGACTAAAAGCCAATTTCTCATCAGAAACAACGGTCATGAGAAAACAGAGCCAGCATAAAGTCCTGAAGGGGGTAGGAGTGGCAGCCCTAGAACCAACAATTTTGGGTAAGCACAGTTGTTTCTCCCTTTAATCCCAGCCACACAGGCTTCAGTGCGATTTACCAGAGATCAGGCTCAGCCTGAGCTATGAAACAACCCTTAAAAATATATCATTTTTTGCATGTATGGGTGTAAAACATGCATGCATGTTGGCACCACTTGGTTGTCTGGTGCTGAGGCTAAGAAGCCATTATCAGAGCCCCTGAAACTGGAGATCCTGAGATTGTGAGCTGCCCTGGGGGCTAAATTATTGAACTCAGGTCCTCCGAAAGAACCAGTACTCTTAAACACATGCCATTTCTACAGCCTCTGGAAGACTGCTCTGTAAAGATGAAAGAGAATCTTTCATGCTACCAAAGAACATGCTAAAAGGACTCTTTAGGGCTGACATGAAAAACACTAGATATTAATTAAAAGTCCTAAGAGATAATACTCAACAGTAAGGGTAAGTATGTAAGCAAACACAAAAGCTAGGATTACTGTATTTTTGATTTGTAAGTCTTAATTGTTCTAAAGGAGGGCCCACCCACTGACTCAACTAATTTACTTTTCTGTTTTGGTTTGGGGGCGGGGGGTGTCAAGATCTGGTTTCTTTGTATAGCCCTGGCTGTCCTGGAACCAGCTCTGTAGACAAGGTTGGACCTGAATCAGAGATTCCTCTGCCTCTGCCTCCCTAGTGCTGGGATTAAAGGCATGCACAGCCACCACCCAGCAAGATTTTATTTCTAACTCCATCCAATCCCTTTCCTGTAACAGCTTCCCAGCCCTTCTCCCCTCTAGGTAGCTTGGCTCCCAGGAACAAGAGGCCTGAACAGTCTTTTTTTTTTTTCCCCCAAGTTATTTACTTGGGGTGTGGAGGAGAGGAAAGAAAGCACAAGTTTGTCTCAAACAAAACAAAAAACAAACAAAAATAGTACCTTGTATCTTCCGAGTTTCACTCTCTAAAGGCTGAAACATGAGGATCGCCAAAAAGTCAGGTACCAGCATGAGCTATATATCAAGTACCAAGAAGATAGAGCCATACTACAGCAAGACTCTTAACTCAAAAAACAAAAGAATACTTTATAATATACTGCTAAGAAAACTGGATGATCTAGTAGTTTAGAATATAGTCCTTGACTACTCAAATAAATTAAATTTGTTTTAAATACTAATATAAAATAGCTCTTGAGAGGAGACAGGAGGATCAAAAATTCAAGTTCCTCAGCTACATAACAAGAAACTCAAGACCAGCTGAGTTACCTGCAAATACCAACGATGCTGGGTGAAATGATGAACTTTACTTAAGCTGTCACTGAATTAGAACTACAGCAAAATGCTACAGTTCAATGATACAATTTTCTTAATTTAAAAAAACACAGTTGACTTTTTTTCAGTTAAGTATTTTTTCATGAGGAAGAAAGAGGGAGGGAGGATGGTGAACAAGTTTGAGAACCACTTATAATAACCACACGTGTAGAAAAAGTCGTCAAACTAAAACACCCTGCCATCTGGTCTGGAGAGATGGCTCAAAGGTTAAGAACACTTGCTGTTCTTTCAAACATTCTGAGTTCGATTCCCAGCAACCACATGGTGGCTTATAACCATCTATCGTGAGATCTGGTGTGCAGGCAGAATGCTATATAAATAATAAAAACCCTGCCATCACAAAGATGTGAACTGTCTGTAAGATGGTAATAGGTTGAAATGATGCCCTCCCGAAGACCAAAATGCCTTTTCCTGCAACTAATAAGATGATTCAAAATTAATTTTAAAAAATAATAGTTTTTTAAAAATAATAAGTAAAAAGGACAATTGTGGAGTTGGAGAAGTGAGTGATGTCCTGCGAACCATGAACATCAGAGTGTGGCAGCAGTTCCTAAGAACACCAACCAGCAAGGCAGACAGTGGAGAAGCCCATGAAAGGTTTATCTAAAATGCAGCATGTTTCCCTTCCTTCCTCCAAAACAGAAATTATGAACTGGAAATGTTCCATGAAAATGTCAATGGCAAATGTCCACATTCAGATGATCAGAGCAGCTGAGGACTACACAGTGGTAAAGTACTTGACTGGTATGTGCAAGGCTCTAGGTTTGATTCCCAACAATCCGAGAAAATAAATCCTTAAGGCGACAGTATAAATCTGTATTCTTACAACAGTTTCTAATCTTAACAATTTCTAGAACATTCTACTCACTTAAAAAAAAAAAATCTTGGGCTCGAGAAATGGCTTATGCGTGGTATGTAACCTGAATTCAATCCCCAAAATCCACGAAAGTCAGAGCAAGTCAGACAGTGCATCCCAGCAACTAGGAGGCAGAGCCCTGGAACACATTGGCTAGGCAGCTTGGCCTAAGTGAGCTCTGGGTGAGACACTATCTCAAAAAACAAGACAGGCAGTTTCTGAGGAAAGACATCATCCTCAAGCTCTAGCACTGACATGTGCATGCATGTAGGTTGCACTCACATCCATGCATACAAACATAAGGCGTCTTTTATAATTTTACACATATTACATGTGTACACACGGGTATGTGCATCCTTTGGTGTGCATGGAGAGGGTGGAGAACAACTCTTTCCACCAAATAGGTAGCAGGACTAGAACTCGAATCACCATGCTTGGCAGCAAGCACTTTTACCCACGGAGCCATCTTACAAGCCCTTTTCCTAATTTGTTTGTTTTGTCGTTTTTACTTTTTTCAAGACAGGATTTTTCTGTGTAGCCCCGGGCATCCTGGACTTGCTTTGTAGACCAGGCTAGCCGTGAACTCACAGAGATCCACCTGCCTCTTCCTCTATGAGTGCTGGGATTAAAGAGACATGTACCATCACACCTCGAGTCCCCTGGGATCTAAAGAACCATCTCCAGGCGGCGGATGTAGTCAGAACTACCTTTACATTAATGCTAAATTACCCTAGATCTTTTCCTCTGTCTCTCACATGCACTCAGTGGCGCTTTACAACAGTCATGAGATGTGTGATGGAACAGACTGAATTCAGAAACAAACATGAGAATTCATTTTCCCATTAAGGCGTTTAAAAGATCTGCAGGTGCTGAGGTGGTTCAATGGTAGAGTGATCACTTAACATCAGGACACCCTGAACTGTACCCACAGCACCACAAACAAAACAGAAAGTACTCACTCCTCTTCCTAATATTCTTTTAGAAGATATACTTTCATCAAAAATATTGTGTTGCATGAAATCAATTTAGTAATTTTTAAAGACTTAGCAAATGTAATAAATATATATCCCACTTCAAAAAAACAAAAACAAAACAAAAGCCTAGCATGAAAGTATATGACTATAATCCCAACCCTTGGGTGGTAGAGGCAGGAGAATAAGAAGTTTAGGGCTAGCCTGAGCAACATAAGACTGTGTTTAAAACAAACAAACAAACAAACAAACAAAAAACCACTTAAATTGAAAGCCACAGACAGATTTATGGAGTACAGCAATAACCTGCAACAAACTTTTTGATTCTGAGGCAAAGAAAAACAGGAAGTAGTGAAAAGAAGATGACCAAGAAAACAAATAGTGGCTATATAGTTGATATTTTTCAAAAAGTAACATTTTTGTGGCTGGTGAAATGGCACAGCATGTAAAGGTGCTTGCTACCAAGCCTGATGACAATAAAAAACTGACTTCCAGACTGTCCTCTGACCATCACAAGGACGCACGGCAAGCCACACACACACAAAGATGAAGAAGAAAAGACAGAGGTTAACAGCTTTTAAGTGTTAGTAAAGACTATCTGTTGAAGCTGGGTGACAACGACATGGCATTTACATTTACTTGACATGTTTCGTGATTTTTTTTTTTCCTGGTCAGTCTACTAGTTGATTATTTAAATTTTCTATCTAAAATAATGTTACAAATTCACTTTATATTTATATATTTAAAGGTCTTATTCCTTGAAAGGGAAGTGAAAAAGCTTTAAAAATGAGAAAAAGTCACGGAGCTACAATTCAACAATTCAACAATATCTTCAAAGGTTTGCATTAGTTTGAGAACAGCAATTCTTTGTAACTATGGAAACTTCAGTGCAAACTTGTTCAGTATCACACAATACAGAGTTATCAATTATAACAATCTCTTCAAGGGCACAGATATATATGATACATATTATAAACAGCTATTTTTTTAAAGCAAATGCTGTTTCTAAAACCAAACAAACTAGAGCAGGTAATATTCAGTACTATCTAAAGCATTATCAGTGAATACAAATTCAACAAATACTTAAGAACTTCCATCAAAGGCAAACAGCTAAGCTAAAACAGCTAAAAATGAAAATAGAACAACCCAAAGAAGCCCATTATCTACTTCATATACAACAGCTCACTACTCCCCACTCAAACTCATTTTCTAACTTTTCTAAATAGCAAATTGGTCTGTACCTTGGCTGTTTAACTTAAGATTTGGTTGTTTCTTAACTTAGTTATGCTGTTTCAAGGTATTTGTTGAATATTTTTGAAGATATTGTTGAATTGTAGCTCTATCAAGAGTGCCCAAGCTTTTGACACTGTAAGACATTGTCACCTACAAAACTCACACTCACAAATCATGCAATAAGGCTACAAAGATGGTTCGGTGGTTAAGAGCAATTGTTCTTGCAGAAGACTTGAGTTCAGCCCCCAGCACTCACAGGTGCTCACAACTGTCTGCAACTTGAGTTTCAAGGGAGAGGACCCCTTACAGCATCCTTGGGTACTGCATGTACACATATAAGAGCAAGTGAAACACTCATACACATCAAATAAGCAATTTTTAAAAACTATACAATAGTGCTGGAGATGACTCAGTGGTCAAGAGAAATTCCTGCTCTTACAGAGAACCCAGATTCAAATCCCAGCACTCACATGGTGGTTCACAACTATCTATAACTCCACTTTCAGGTTTCAACACCATCTTCCAGCCTCCTCAGACACATAAATGGTGCACAAAAAACATGTGCACTCATACACATAAATAAATTTTTTTTAAATTTCTAAAGAATGATGCAACAGGGAGGGGGCTACAGCTGGAATACAAAGTGAATAAACTGTAATTTATTAAAAAGATAAATTAATTAAAAAAAAAGAATGGTGCAACAGAATGGCCGAAGATTAACAAAACCACACATTAAAAAATAAAAAAACACATACTGTGACACTGTTGTCAGACAGCATTTATACCTGGACTTGGCTGTATGGAGCCCTCCAGATGCAGAATCAACACACCTGCATTTAGTTCACTGATTAAAAACAAACAAACAAGAAACTCTGCTGGGCATTACTTATTTGTGTGACTATCACAATTTGAAGGCCATTTTTTAACTACTAGAGTGGACTGTTTTCTTTCTTTATCACACAGGACATAGGCCATACATCATCTTCACATCCCCACAGTTTTGTTTACCACCTTCAGCACGCTCATCTCCTGTAGCACAACGCTAATGGCAATCAGTTAACTACTGTGAACCGGGAGACTATCAATAGTCATGGTACTAGATAGTATCAAAGGACTGGGACTTACACTGGTTATGAAGAAAGCAATATGGTGCGCAAGACCTTGGGTCCAATCCCCCGTACCACACACACCCCAACGTAAAAGCTATTTCCAAGTTTGTGATAAGGCTGCAATACACAAATCTGCCCATGGGCTTTGTTTCAGGATCTTTTTCTAGCAAGAGAATGTTGAAGCCAACAGGCATATACAAACTTTCAGGTTCATTAGAGGTCAAGTTCATCTCTAAAGCAGGTATACTTTAACTCCTCCACCAAGCAAGCACTGTTGTTAATGCTTCTCTCTCTCTCTCTTTTTTTTTTTTGTTGTTGTTGTTTTGTTTTTCGAGACAGGGTTTCTCTGTGAAATAGGCCAGGCTGCCTTGTCTTACTTTGTAGACAAGGCTGGCCTCAAACTCAGAGATCCACCTGCCTCTGCCTCCCAAGTGCTAGGAACAAGCCATGACGCCCTGCCCAGCCCTAACATACTTTTTAATTGCCAAACTAATCAACCATTGGTCTATTTTTTTTCCTAATTACTAAATGTCACTTACCGAACTTTTCAGGTTTCTTCATGCAAAAAGAATATAAACAATACTGTCCCTTTTCTATTGATTTCCTACTGTCTCCTCCCAGTGCTGGTTGCATGAGTTTATAAATGTTTCCCCCACCCCAAAGAACCATTGCTGACTGAAATTCCCGACTTCTTAAAATCTGCAACTACTTTCCAGGCCCTATTGGTGTTCCTCAAAGCTTTTGATCCTGAGCTGAAAACCTAATTGGAAACCAACCCAAAAATCAGAACAGTTTAGCTCAATTTTTTTCTAAAATTTGATATCTTCTTAACCACAGCAAACACACAAGACAATCTGATCTCCACATGTAACCATGTCTAAGTAAGTACACACAGACAATAAATGTAAAAAGGGGGCTGGAGGGATGGCTCAGAAGAACATTTGCTCTTCTTGCAGAGGACACTTGCTGCTCTTGCAGAAGACCTGGGTTCCTGCAATTTTGAGTATTCAGTCCCCAATACTTAGTAGGCCCACAACTACTTGTAACTCCAATTCTAGGGAACTCAAAGCCCTCATCTGGAATCCGTGCACACCAGGTACACAAATAGATCACACACATACATTATAATCATACTAATTCATAATGTAAAACTAATTCTTAATGTAATAAAAACAAGTTAAAGTCCAGACACTTTATATGAAATCCATGCTGGTGACTGAAACAATAAAGAACAGTGGTACTAGTCAATGACTTAAGAATTAAGATACAGCCGGTGGTGGTGGTGGTGAACGCCCTTAATCCTGGCATTTGGGAGGAGAGGCAATCGGATCTTTGTGAGTTCCAGGCCAGACTCGTCTACAGGAAAAGATCTGTCTGGGAAAACAAAAACAAAAATTAAAACACAAATAAATAAATAAATAAAAGGCGGAGAGAGTTAAGATACAGTCTTTAATCCTAGCACTCAGGGAGGCAGAAGCAGGAGCGATAGCTGTTAAGGCCTATAAAAGCAAGGACAGCCAATGGAAAAAGTCGGAATCTCACTATGTGCTACGTAGCCCTGGCTGACCTGGCACTCGCTTTGTAGATCAGAATGACCTCGAACTCAGAGCCCCTGTACGCTAAGATTAATGGTGGGTACCACCACAACGGGCAACCCGCCCCTCCCCCCCGTGGGTCTAACACAAACTAGCTCTTTACAAATAGTTCATTCTCAGCAGGAATGAACTAAATATTTTGCGTGGTAGTGAGCAAAAGACATCTGTTCCAAAAAAAAAAAAAGTTCACCTCGCTTTGGGAATCACTATTAAATATTTTATAAAAACAAAGACGCCGAACTAAAGTGTCCTTAGGTTACTAAGTCCCATCATTTTCTGGAAACACATCTACAATCCAAACGCTAGAAAGAAATTCGCCAGCCAGGACCCTCTTTCCTACTAAGAAGGGGCTCTTTACTCCGCATCACCCATCTCTAGACTCGCGGTTCAAAAGCTGACATATCTGTATTGGTAATACATGAGCAGACTGACTTATCATTGAAAGGGCACAACTCCCAACCCCACACATCTTTCCTTCTCCTATTGTCCATGAGGATGAGGAAAACGCCGACTGAGGGAATTTCGGGCTCTAGGCGGGTGCGGGGCCTAAACCTCTCGACACTGATCCAGCGTTAGATTGTGGAACTTTTTGATTATTTATGCGGGCCAACCACCGGTTCTGTAGGAGGCGTGGTGAACCAAGAGCGGGTTCACACTGCTCCCCCGGGCGGCTGACCCCACGAGCCGCGGCGGGGACGCAGGGAGCGCGGGAGGGTCGCGCAGGGCCAGCGGGAAAAAGCCAGGAGGACCGCGACGCCTGACAGTACCACCAGAAAGTCGGGTGCTTCACGGAATGCAAAGGACAATGCCGGGAGCCGGGGAAAGGACGCGGGATCCAGGGGCCGGGGTGCGGCGGCGCCGGGAGCCCGGGGTGGAAAGCGGCAAGTCTGGGGCAGGGAAAAGGAGACTCCGGACCAGATCGCCGGGAACCTGGGGTAGGGAGACCGCGTGGAGAGAAAGGGGGTCCGGCCCGAGCCACCAAGAACCTGGGGAAAGCTGGGGAGCCGGGGCGCAACTCAGGAAGCCGGCGCACGGAATTGGAGGTGGGAAGCTAAGAACCCAGGGAAAGAGCGGGGAGCCTGGAGGGGGACCCCGGGTCCAGGAGAGCCGGGAGCCCCGCGGCAGGCACTGGGGAGCCCGGGGCAGGACGCGCGCGGCCGCTCACCTTTGCGCAGCTCCCGCTCCCACACCGTGACGATGGGCCGCGAGTGTTTGCGATGGTGGATGAGCCACAGGGACAGGGTCTGCACGCTCTGCTGCGAGTTGCTCAACTCGGACAGCTTCTTCTCCAGCGCCGCCTCGGAGAAGGCGGACATCCCTCCGGAACCACGTTCGCGCCGTCCCACGCCGTGGAGCCCAGAGGAGGGGAGTGTCGCCGCCCTCGTCGCCGCCTCGCCCCCACACCCCACCCTTCCCCACGCCCTCTCAACACTGCCACCCCGGAGTCCGAGGCCGGTCGCGATCGAGCAAGATGGCGCCCGGCCGGCAGTGACGTCACGCGTCGGGCCCAGCCCCTCGCGCTGCTCTCCCTGGGAAAGCGTACGCCGCCTGGAGGTGGGAGTGGGCGGGAGGAACCGAGCGGAAGAGGCGGGAACTAGGCGAGTGGGAGGAAAGGGGGCGGGGCAGGACGGGGTGGGGCGGAGCCGGCATCCTGGGGCGGGGCCAGGACTCGTGGGAGTCGTACTGGGCTTTCTGAGTAGTCTGCCTTGTTTCTGGGGAAAACTGTTCTGCTGCGTTAACAATGATGACTGATCTCTGAGCAGGTTTGTATGTTGATATAAATTGATGCAGCCACTCTGGAGGACAACTTGCACGATCGATTACATTACCGCATAATCCTGCCGGTGACAACCGCCAGGTTTTGTTTGCCAGGTTAGGTAATACAGATGACCCTGTCTAAAACCAAACAGGGCTGAGGTTGTAGCCCAGTCATACACTTGCCTAGCAAACACAAGGCCCTGTGTTCAAACCTCAGTACGGTAATTAAATAAGCAAACATACAAATGCGGGGCCTAGCTAAGTTGGTAGAGCTCTTGACCAGCAGCCTAGCGTGCAGGCAGTTCTGAGTTCCTTTCCCAGGACCCGGCCTTCTGCTATCCCATGCCTACAATCTCAGCACTTGGGAGGTGGGGGCAGAAGGATCAGAAATTTAAGTTCAGCCTCAGCTATATTTCAAGTTTGAGACCAGCTTAGGATAATAAGACCGTGTCTCAGAAAAGGGGATTGGAGACTGGAGAAATGGCTTCGATATTAAGAGTGTTTATTGCTTTTGCAGAGGACTTTGTTTCAATTGCCAGCACCTACATAGGGTAGCTCACAACCTTTTGTAACCCCAGCTCAAGAGAATCTAACACCCTCTTCTGGCTGCCTAGGAAACTGTATGCATACACGCATGCACAACACATAAAAATAAAATAAGTTGTTTTTTGTTTTTTTGTTTTTTTTTTTTTTTAATCAAAGAAGAACCAGAATAACCCCAAGGGGTCGACAAGATTTGGCTGTTTTTTCTTTCCAGATTCAGCTATTGCCAGTTTTGAGTGATTGTTACCTTTTCAAGAGTGTCACCATTGCTCTGTGGCCTGCCTGGGGCAAGCCCTCTCCTCGGTACTTGCTTTTCCTGATACTCCACGTTTCTTGAATTCCACAAGCTCGGGAACTGAAAGGTGCTTTGTGTTCTCAATGCTAACTACTCCTACAAGTTATTCCTGTTCCCAGGCAAGAGGGTGCAAAAGGAGGCCACAGTGTGCCACCAGAGGAGGCCCAGTGCCGTGACCTTCCTGAGTTTCTGTGCTCTGCACACACGTAAGAACACCTGAAGGCTTTGACTTCACCAAGCTGTTCACTCTGTGTGTGTGTGTATGTGTGTGTGTGTGTGTGATGTATGGGGTGTGTATGTAGCCTGTCAATACACATACTGATGGGATTCGTGCTTACATTATAAAGGAGCAGGTGCTGGCTCCCTTCAGGCATTTTCTTACCCTTAGGAAGCTGTCCAATATTTCTGTGCGACATCTTCAACCTCAACAGGGAAGTTTACTGTCAGCTGTGTTGTATCAGATTCAAGACTGAGAATTCCATAAAAAAGAAATACAATTCACTGAAAACCTAAGGAACATAGGGGAAAAAATTCATCCGTGGTGGGCCTTGTGACTGCTAACAACAGCAGAGCAGCCAGATTGACAGTTATCCGCACCAGGCCCTGTGCTCCAGCTGTTCTGTTTTGTGTAACAGAGGAACTTGGCACTGCAGGTAAACAGCTGTGCTGTGAAGTATGCACATCACAAGGTTCACGTAGAAACTTGAAAGATGGAGAGAGTGGATCTGCTTGTTTAAACTGTAAACAAATAAATAAAGTACAATTCATCACCTTTTTAAAAGGTGTTTTGTTTTTTGAGCTAGGATCTCATTATGTATCTCTGGCTGTCCTGGAACGTGCTACCTAGCCCAGACCACCTTTGAACTCAAAGAGATTCATTGGCCTATGCCTTCTGAGTGCTAGATTAAAGGTGTGCATCACCATACCAAGGGTTTTTTTTTATATATATATTTTATATGAATTGAGATGTGCTTAAGCAAGCATGACAAATGGTCTGGAAGAAAACACTACATGTTCAACAGTTGCATTTGGAAAGAACTCTAACTCAAAGAGATCTACCTACTTCTGCCTCCCAAATGCTGGGATTAAAGGTATGCACCACTATGACTGGCTTTTTTTTTTAACTTTTTTTTTTTTTCTGGACAAGTTCTCTCTATACAGCCCCGTCTGTCCTGTAACTCTCACTATGTAGACCAGGCTGGCCTTGAACTCAACAGAGATCGCCTGCCTCTGCCTTCTGAGTGCTAAGATTAAAGGCGTGTGGTGTGCTATGTTTTCATCTCTTAACTGCAATTAGTGATGAAGAGGTAAGATGATTTGTATTCATAGAAAGCTTGCTGAATGTGGTGGTAATCTGGGATGTCCACTGGAGAAGGCTACTCAGACACAAGTTTAAGCCAACTGAAAGTCTTTCTTAGCTTGCAAGCTACTACACTGGGTGTTCAGGATCACAATGTAACAAGATCCTTTCTCAGGGTGAAGTTTTAAACACAAAACTCATGTCCTGGGTTGACATACTTCGGTTTACAAGATCAGTTAGCCAGAAGTGAAATTATAAAAGCCAAAATGCAAGGTTAGTACATTTAGAGACTTTCCCAGAACTATGGACTTTGATGGATTAGTCCTTTGTTTTCATTTCAGTAGATGACAAGGTCTGCATGCTGAATTTTATGGCCTGAATGGCACTTCCATCATGGAGCCAGTTGTGCTAAGGTCTAGAGGCCTGTTACAATGAGGCAGGCCTGTATTCCAAATATTTGCCCTGCTGTGGTAAGAGGATCATGAATTTAAGAATAGTCTGGGCTATGTAATATATTACAGGCAAAGCAAGACTACAAAGCAAGACCCTGTCAAACCAAACATATAAGCCATGACTGGTGGTACATGCCTTTAATCCCAGCACCTGGGAGGCAGAGGTAAGTGGCTCTCTGTGAGTTCCAGGTCAAGAAGGGATACACAGTGAGAGCCTATTTCAAAACAAAACAAAAACCATAATTCTAACAAAAAGAAGACAGATGCAAAAGACTGTATATTTTGTGATTTTATTTACATGAAACATCAAGAATAGGTTAGCGCAGGAATAGAAAGTGGTAGCCAGAGGGGCTGGGGATGGGTTTCTTTTTGGATTGATGAAAATATCCTGGAACTAGATAGAACTGATGACTACACTGGAATCTTGATGTACTAAACACTGCTGGCTGGTATGCTTAAAGACGGTTCATTCAAAAATGAAAGCAAATAGTTAATTCCTCACTACGTGAATTTTGCCTCAGTACTAAAAGGAGGAAGAAATTAACTTTTTTAAAAAAGCAAATTTGGGGCAGGAGAGATGGCTCAGAGGTTAAGAGCACTGGCTGCTCTCCCAGAGGTCCTGAGTTCAATTCCCAGCAACTACTTGGTTGCTCACAACCCCCTATAATGAGATCTGGTGCCCTCTTCTGGCTTGTACATGTGCATGCAGGCAGAACACTGTAGGCATAATAAATAAATAAATCTTTAATTAAGAATTTTTTAAAGTAAATTTATGTGTGATAGGATAAAATTTCAGCAACAGTGGTGGGGTGCCCCAAGCTAAGGTATGCCCCTTGCAAAATTACACCACGCAACAAATCTAATGTAATATTTGGAGAAGGAGAGGACACAAAAGGACTTCTCAGAGTGGGGACATGAGGGAGAGACAGAGGCAGGCAAGCAGACTGACAGGGAGACAAGGAGATAGAGAAGAAACGAGAGAGACGAGAGATGAAGAGAGCCTGAGAGAAGACAAGGAGAGAGATGCGAGGGAGGACAGAAAGGGCAGAGCGATGTGGGGTGGCTAGGGGTCCTTCTATGTGCAGCACCTAGCATACCTGTGAACCCAGCTGCGGCAGGTGATCATGTAAGCTGCTGCTAGGTCCCTGAGAGCAGGCCAGTGGGAATGCCTATCAACTAACAACTTTCCACTTTATCACTTATTTTTTATTAGGTGCTGAGTGTTGAACCCAGGGCTTCGTGCATGAGCTACACTTCCAGCCATATTCCTTTTGTTGTTGTTGTTCATTTTTTTTGTTTTATTTTTGTTTTTGTTTTGTTCTGTTTTGTTTTGAGACAGGGTTTCTCTGTGTAGCCTAGGCTGTCCTCGAACTCACTCTGTAGACCAGGCTGGCCTCAAACTCAGAGCCTCTCAAGTGCTAGAAGAATTAAAGGCCTGCGCCACCGCTGCCCTGCTACGTTCCTCAAATTTTAATTAACCCAAATTACTATGAGGAATCTCTTTTTAAAAATATTTATTCTGTGTATTATTTATACAGTGTTCTGCCTGCATGCCAGAGAGGACACCAGATCTCACTGTAGATGTTTATGAGCCATCATGGAGTTGCTGGGAATTGAACTCACGGCCTTTGGAAGAAGACAGTGATCTTAACCTCTGAGCCTTCTCTCCAGCCCCCTATGAGGAATTTTGTGTTTACTAAATATAGAGAAAAGAGGTATGTCTTAGGGTTTCTATTGCTGTGAAGAGACTCTATGACCAGGACAACTCTTGGGGCTGGCTTACAGTTCAAAGGTATAGTCCATTATTGTCATGGCGGAAAGCATGGCAGAACTCAGGAAGACATGGTGTTGGTGAGGGAGAAGAGTGTTCTACATCTAGTTCAGCAGGCAGAAGAAAGAAAGAGAGCCACTGGCCTGGCGTGGCTTCTGAGATCCCAAAGTCCAATTAGTGACACACTTCCGCCAACAAGACCACACCTTCCTTATGAATTCTTCTTATTAAAAATTCCAAGAATGTACAAGGTTAAATGAAGCTGCTGAGTGTAGCGCTTAATCTCAGTATGCCAAAGACTGAGGCAGAAGGATCACAAGTTTGGGGACAGCCTGTAGTAAGACATATTTTTTTAAATAAAAATAAAATAAAATATATAAAACAACAGAAATACAACAAACTTCCTTATGTCCATCACCAGCCTCAATAATTATCAATTCTCTGCCTAACCTTTACACATCAAGTCCCCCTAGACCCCACAACAGCAAACCTCAAATGTTCTACTGCTACATCTGTCATTATTTCAGAATGCTTCTCTGCAGTAAATGAAGTGTTCTCTTACCAGTCAATTTTTATTTCTCATTAAGAACTCAGAACAGGGCCATGGCTATAACTCAGTCACTAGAGTACATGTCAGCAATGGACAAAGCCCTGAGGTCTGTTCCCTGGTACCACTTGAGGCAGTACTGGTGATAGCACACACCTGTAATCCCGACACTCAGGAGGTAGACAAAATAGATCCAAAAGTTCAATGTCATCCGTGACTAGCAGTGAGTCTGAGAGGAAGTAGCCACAAGAAGCTGTAAGCAGCAACAATAAAACCCCCAAGCCCCTCAGATCAGTTACCACCTCCTCTGTCAGATCTTTCTGCACTGGCCTAGAGTGGGCCTGACACATCTCTTCCTAGGAGTGTATAGGACTGCCTGTCTCTGATCCGTCATTTCTCAGACATTGATAGGGTTGATGTTTTGAGATAGGTAATTCTCTGGTGCCTGCAATAGGTCAAATGTGTCCTTCCAAAGTCTGCTGGTAGAGACTTTGTTATAGTTGCTTGAGACAAGGTCTCATGCAGCCCCAGCTGGGCTTAAACTCACTATGTAGCTGAAGTTGGCCTTGATCTCCTGGCCCCCTCTGTGTGCTGTATTTCCAACATCTGGTTTATGTGGTGAAAAGATCATACCCAAATGTTAATGGTGTTTAGAGGTAAAGCCTTTGGAAATAAATGAAGTCACCAGGCCCGGTTACTTTCCGAGAAGAGAAAGTGAGTGTCAGGTACAACATGATTGTGGAAGCAGCTGCTTGACACAGTTTCAGCCACTGAAGCACTGTTGCCCTGGGGGAAAAAAAAAATCTCTGCATTAGCAGTCAACAAATGGTGTTGCTTTTTCCTATATGACTGCCTGCTTTGTTTCTTACTGTGACTCTACCTTATTCAACCCTAGTCAACGCAACTTGTAAGATTTTTAGGAGGACTGGGAGAGAAGGAAATGACTCAGAAACAACCATTACGGAGGAAGCATTCCTCTTGGTTATAAAGGCAGTGAACCCTGAATTATCTGAACAAGAAATTGAATTCATAGAAGCCATTTGTGCTAATTGTTCCCTGAAAAAATTTCAGTCAGCTCATGGATAGCAAATGATATCAGGAATTGCTTGTGTTTCCACACTCAGCCCCCAGATTGCTGCAGTCAGAAAGAAATTAGACCCTAGAGAAACTACTGGACCCATATTAACTTCCTTTTCTAGAAAAACTTGGTCACATGGACATGACTCCTTGGGATAGGATAAGGAGATTACAGGAGTTGTGTATAGTTTATGAGGAGGGGCTAGAGACCCTCTGAAAGATCACTCCTATTCCAAAAGATGTTTCAAAAGCTCAGAAAGAACTTGCTCAGCTACAAACAGCAGCTGAGAAATAAAAAAATGTCTATTTTGTTTATCACCTCTTTGTTCTTATGCCACTTATTTTAACCACAAGATTTTGCCCAGATGACCTATGATGTGAAGATTTGTCTGAGAGAAGCACTGAGTTAATGATTAAATATGCTTGCTTGCAATGGAATCACTGTACCGTGTATGAAGAGTACAGCTTGCTATATTCTGTTTATTCTCATATGTGGGTCTTTGGGGAAAAGCCAGTGTTCTGGGGAAAGACAAAAAGGTTTTTGATCATGTAGAAAAAAAATATAAGCAAATGATTTAACACTAAAAGACTGGGATGGACTCTCTGCTCCAGAGCAGGAAAAAAGAGAGCATGAGCAGACACCAGACACCAGACACCAGAGAAACTGCCACTGGGAACAGTCTCTTGAAATGAGTCATCTATCAGCTTGTACCTGCCCTTTCTGTCTAGCGCCGATCCAATCTCCCAATCTTGAGACCCAGTTCACTGAGGCTGGTCCCTGGCAAGTGAGGCAAGCTTCCATGTTTGGTTTGGTTTGCCATTTGACACTCCCTATCGTGTCATCATTCCACAATAAGGCCTTTATCATATCCAGAGCATGCTCTTAAATTCCCGTATCTCTGAATCTGGATTCTATTTTCTATGAATTATCCAGTCTTGGGTGTTTTGTTACCATTGCAGAAGCAAACAAAGTTTGACGTGGTATTGTGGATTAACAGCATCATGGTTTCTAACTGCTGTAAGCAGCAAAGTGTTGCCCTTGTCCTTGTGACATTGCCAAGTGGACACCACAGACTGAGGTCTTCTGGCTGGCATGCTGTGGGGTACCACCTCCAGTGAGGAGGACTCATTCAAAGCTGTCCAGATGAACTGCCCTGCATTGCTTCTATATCCCGCTTTGCTTCATGAGTGTATAATTCTTGAGGGCTAGGACCACTTCTGTAAGGCTCGTTTTTAAAACTCTACTTTATTTGGGGTGTTTAGGACTCAACATCCCTTCCAACCTCCCAACCCTAGGTAGGAGGGAGAAGGTTAGTGGGGAGAGAGGGCTTAGACTCCTTTACTTCTCCTGGTTGTTTGGGGTCAATAGGCTTTTTTAGGGCTATATGCCAATCTCTGTCAACATTAAATGCAGCTGCTGTGCCCAGAACTGATTCTCTCCATCCGTCTGCTCCAAACTGCTACTTGCCACATGCCATACTTTCTCTTTCTGGCCTCTCAATTTATATCCTCCAAGCCATAGACCACACCCACGCCGAGTGGAAGGCCTTTAAAAACTGACAAAAGCCATGCTCCACATGAGACAATTAACAGCTTTGGACAAACTATAGCCCAAGTGAAATCCCACACTTGGGATTAAAACAAAAACATATTGACATAACAAAACTGAGTTTACAAAGAAACCAAAACTTCCATTACGCACTTCATTTTATTGTAGCCACTAGTTATTCTTGCTGGGGACTCCACAGGAAGCTTCTGGAAGGCCAAATAAGCTTGGGTAGATTTTTATGCAGAAAGCAGGGGAGGCGATGTGGTCCAGCCTTCCGTTGCTCAATGTGACAGGGAGGAAACCCACCTGTGATATGGAACTGGCCAGGCTTTATCAGCTCACGTTCTGTGATGGTTAACTTTCGCCGTCAGCTTGAATGGATTTGGAGTCATCCAAGAGACACCCCTCTGGATGCTCTAGAAAGGTTTGACTGAGGTGCGAAGACTCACCTTGAATACAGATAGCACCATTTCATGGACTGGGATTCTAGACTGAAACAAAAAGAAAAAAAGTTCAGAAAGAGCAAGGAAAGGTGAGCTTATTCAGCAGTAAGTCTCAGAGTCAGGAAACATTCTAGGCCTAGTTTAGTAGATAGAGGCTAGGAGCTGAAGTTCTGGGCTTGCAGAAGATAAGATTGTATGGAGGTTGGGGCTGGAGAGATGCCTCAGAGGTTAAAGGGTTAAGAATGTTCTTCCCAGCAACCACATGATGGCCCATTGTCATCTGTAATGAGATATGGTGCCCTCTTCTGGCCTGATGGCTCACACTCAGGCAGAATACTGTATAAATAATAAATAAATAAATCTTTAAAAATAAAGATTGTATGGAGGCTAGAAGCTTCCAGGACTAGACATAGGTTAGCAGACAGAGGCCAACAATTACATCAGGAGAGTAAAAGTTGCTTTTACACTGTGGTGCCTTGTCCACCATGATAGACAGCATGCCTCCCAACTGTGAGTCGAATAAAATCCTTCCTCTCTTAAGTTGCTTGTCAGGCATTTAGTCACAGTGTTGGAAAAGTAAGGAATGTACCTTCACTGTAGAAGCTGGCCTTGTATTCAGAGAGACCACACGTTTGCCTAATGAAAACACGTTCACAGAACAATCTACACCAGAGAAGGCCACACTATGACCTTTGAAAAGCGGTACAAAAAACAAAATAAACGAGTCTTGAGAGCTGCTTGAGCTGTAAGAGCACTTGTTCTTGCAGAGGACCCAGGTTCAATTCCCAGCACCACGTGCTGTACAGATGTACATGTAGGCAAAACACGTGCATGAATGATTTACTTCATACTAAATTAATACTTTGTCTTTGCCTTTATTTACTTTCTATTTATACGGGCGTTTTGCCTGAATGTGTGTGCCCCTGAGTATGGTGCCCCTGAAGGCCAGACGGAGGCAACAGAACACCAGAACTGGAGTTCCTGACAGTTGTGAGCCACCTTGAGAGTGCTGGGAACTAAACAGGACCCTTTGCAAGAGCAACAGATGCTCTTAATTGCCGAGCCATGTCTCCAGCCCATCAATGAATAATTAAATATTTATTTATTGTTCTCTGTGTAGCCTTGGCTGTCCTGGACTCAATTTGTAGACCAGGCTGGCCTCGAACTCACAGAGTGCCGCTGCCTCCCTGAGTTCTGGGATTAAAAGCGTGCACCACCATGCCTAGCTTAAGTAAATATTTTTAGAATGATAATTTTATTAAGTCTCATCTAAGTAAAAACACAGGCAAGCAAGGTCAGTATATAAATAACAAAACCCTCTTCCTAGAATGCTGTGTAGCAATCACCTAGACAGACTAGTACCTTGAATGCCCTTCAGATTCGCTTCTCCGTGGTGCACGCTGATGTACATGCTTCCTCACTTCTTCAACTACGGGCTTACCTATTCCTGGTGGTCCTTGCCTGAGGGCATGGAGCTGCTCACCAATTAATATGGTCCAGAAATTGGGAATACAACAGTGGCTAAAACAGACAAAAATTCCTCAGAAAAATTTTCTTATGTGGAAATGAAGAACAAGCTATGTAATTATATCAAGTGTAATAGCTGACATCAGTTTATGCCTACTGGTTTGAGGCAAAGTGAGGCAGGAAGGGGGGGTTCTAGAAGTTTCCAACTGATTTGCCAGAAAAAGCCTTCCTGAGATGACATGGACCACATACTTAATTCGGGATGTGCAGGTACAGAGAAGGCTTGGGGCCTAGAATCAGAGAGGAAAATAACAGGAGGCCATTAGAAAGATAAGGCACACATGCGGAAGCAGACAATCACATGGGACCTGCAAGGGCTTTGGATTTTACTCTGAGAGAGACAGCAAGTTGTTGGAAAGCATTTGAACAGGAGAACAGCATGATCTGGCATTTTAATTAAACAAAAGCACGCTATCTGTTCTAACAAAAAGAACCCTGAGGACATAGGACAACAGAGATCTAGAGAGATCTATTACTGCTAGCGTGGGAAGGGAGGCTCAAGCAGGCTCTGAGTGAGTCTAAAAAGGTAGAACAGACCAGACTGACTAATGGGGACAGAGATGAGAGGCAGAGAGGTCAAAGATGTTAAGGGCTTCAGCTGAGCTAAAACCAGAAGGCTGAAGTTATCATTAGCCAAGACAGAGAAGACAGTGGGAGGGCAAAGATTTGGGGAGAAAATCAACAGGATTTCTTATTAAATTTTCAACAATAAGCGGCAATGTTGGGTAGGCGGATTTAGAGCAGTCTGGGCTGCAGCTATAATTTGGGGACTGTAGGTATGGACAGTTGGATCTACAATTGAGACTAGGTGAGGTCACCAAGCAGATAGAGGTCAAGGGCTGAGTTCAGGGTACCCCAGATGTCCAGAGGTTGGGGGACTGAGAAGGGACAACTACAAACATCCAAAGGAATAACCTCTGGCATCAAAAGAGCTGGTAGTGGGAACCTTGGCACCTGGAAGAGTCAGCTGTTGAGTTCTATTGGCAGAAAAGGAAGATGAGATCTGAGACCCTGCTATCAGCATCATGAATCGAATCACAAATAAAACACCTTGTTTGGGCCTTTATAGGAGAAATACCTGATTTCTTTTTGCTTGTTTGTTTGTTTTTGTTTTGTTTTTCCAGACAGGGTTTCTCTGTGTAATATCCCTGGAATATCCTAGAACCACTTTGTAGAGACCAGGCTGACCTTGAACTCATAGAAATCTGCCTGCCTCTGCCTGGGGTTTAAAGGCATGTGCTTTTAAGTGCTGGGATTAAAGGCATGCACCACCATCACCTTCTTTAACACCCAATTTCTTAACTTTATTTTGTATTATATATTTTCATACAACTATGTAATGTGCATTGAATATATTCCACCCCATGATTCTTTTTTAAAATTTAACTTCTTATTGATTTTCTGTGAACTCCACATCATGCACCCCAATCCCATTCATCTCCCCATCCCTTCGCGCCTGCCCTCTGCCCCTGCAACCTACCCCCAGAAAGAAAGAAAAAAATCTCTTCATAGAAGCCGTAGTGTGTCACAGTATTTCCCACTTCTTTACTCTTGCAAATGTTCATTGCAATAAGTCTGTTTGGAGGCCTGTAGTTTCTACTATACTATCATTACTGGACCCTCACCAGAACAGTTATTGGATATCCTGTTGTTGCCCTGTGTCATGGGGACCCTACAGCTTTGGATCTGTAGGACCAGAACCTTCTTGTGCTTCAGCAGTTTGTAGATGGAGTTGGGGTGAGCCAACTCAAATCCCTGGATCTGGGCCTGAGTGGTAGCTGTTCTCCCACAGTCACTTCACTAGAGTGAGCTCACCAACCCTGCCCTGGCTAGTGCACCTAATGCCACAGCCAGCTAGGGCAGAGCCAGCTCTTCTGCTCTCATGCCATTGGAGCAGGCTCACCCTTGCCCATACCAGCAGGGCCAGCTCTACTGTGCTGTCAAGGTGTAGTGCTGCAGCCAGTGAGGGGCAGGGCCATCTGCTGTGGATAGAAATATGGTTTTGTTTTGATCCCAGGTGTGGGATGCAGGACTGCTTCAGATAATCCAAACTATTTGCCTCATGTGGGCTCTGACAGGAGCTTTTTTTTTTCTCTCTCTCTGTTTTTAGAGACAGGGTTTCTTTGTGTGTAGCCTTGGCTGTTTGGCTCTTTGGCTGTCCTGGACTTACTTTGTAGAACTGGCTGGCCTCGAACTCACAGGGATGAGCCTGTCCCTGCCTCCCAAGTGCTGGGACTAAAGGTGTGTGCCGCCACACCTTTAGTCCCTAAGAGGTGCTCTTTGCTAGCTGCAGATAGTTTAAATCTGAGGACTCTGGAGAGAGAATAAATGCCAGAGCCCAGAGAGTGTGGAGGAGCTCCCAGAAAGAACAAGGCTGCTCCTGCTTCCTCCCCGTGGCTCCTGGTTGCTGTTGATGCAGTGAGACAAGAAGTTGGAGATCTCCTGAAATGAGGATTAGACTGGCTGCAAGGAACCCAATGAACCAGCAGGAAGCAACTAAGTGAAATGAGCCCCCTCTGGCACTAACACTTTCTATCTCCTACCTGGTGTTGGGGTGTTGGAAGGCACTGGGGTAGATTAGGGAGAAAGATATAAGAAATGTAAATAAAGGAGTTTGAAAAACACACCAACAGCCATCTCTCTTGCTCTCAGGACCTGAGGGGTGGGTAGCTCTCCCACCTGCCACAGGTGATGAGGGGCAAGGCCAGGGTAAGGCAGCTCTCCCTCCTTTAGCCCACCAAGGCAGACAAGTTAGGCAGGGCCAAGCCCTCTGATGCTTGCCCCCTCAGGGCAGCTCAGCAGGGGCAGCTGAAGCAGGAAGGTTGCTGTAAGTTTGAGGCCAGCTTGGCCTCCATACTTCACGACTGGCCTGGGTAACATATTGGAACTTCCCAGCATAGAAGATGGGGTTCTTGTTTATTGGCCACACTGTCACCATTTAACTGTTATCAGATTCTGACTTGGCACAAATGGCATTCATCACGGTTAAAAACATGTGGCATGCCAGGTTATTGGCTTGCTTTTTCTGAGCTGTTATTAGAAAGTCTCTGGTCACAGCAGGAGCTTAGTGAGAATCCATTTTGCAAATCCGTCTCGACAGTAGTTCTTTCTTTTGACAGTGTCCCTAAATGATCTCAGATGATCAGGCTTTGCTTTTAGCAAAGTCCTAAAATTCTAGGCTGGCTTCTATCTGTGCAAAGCCTGATGTTTTATGATGCAGCCCAGCGAGTCCAGCCTGTTTGACAGCTGCACCTCATAAGTACATCACGCCTCACTACTCGGAACCACACACTTTCCTGGGAACTGAAGGGAAAACAAAATCCACGCTGAGCTGAACCCTCACAGCTCAGGATGAGGGCTTTCCAATGGAGGGATCCGTGGCTCAAAAGAAATGAGAGAGAAGAAAATCAGGCTTTAAAGCAGGAAGTCTCTCTCAAGATAAGGGTGCCTTATCTAAATTCCCAATTTTTTTCAGCTTGGGGAATAAGTAGGCAGGAATTTGAGCCCTGTCTGTGGCATTGACACAGCCTGGGCATTTCACGAAAGCAATTAAGCTCGTGGAACTTCATTCATGTGCAATACAGAGCCAATAAGGTCAATATTGTTGGGCTGTCTGGAATTATTTCGAAGATTGCAGTAGACTTTAGTAAGTTATAAGTGCATGTATACAACACATATATGTGCAATATGTTCTTCTTTCTTGATCCATTCCAATATCCAATTTGTTTCTTTTGCTTGTTCTTGTTAAAAAAAAACTGAGGGCCAGTGTGTTTGTTAGGGTTTTTATTTAATTTGTGTTTTTCAAGACAGAGTTTCTCTGTGTAGCCTTGACTGTCCTGGACTCACTTTGTAGACTAGGGTGGCCTCAAACTCACCGAGATCTGCCTCCCTCTGCCTCAAACCGAGTTCTGGGATTATGGACATGGATGTGCACTGCCCCACCAGGCTCAACACTTGTTTTCTCCAGAGAGTAGCATTGCACTATACAAACACAGTACTGTTTCTAAAAAGCTGCTGACAGACATGTGGGTTCTTTCCAGTTTCTGGTGGTTAGGAACAGAACAGGTTTTGTGTAAGTATAAGTTTTAATTACTCTAAGTAAACACACTGGAGAGGAATTGCTGGGTCATCATGTAGACAGCTGTTTATGTTTGTTAGAATGCAACAAATTGCTTTTCATCCCAGCTAAACTATGCTACATTCCCGGTAGCCAGCTGAGTTCAGTTGACCCGAACCCTTGCTAAATCAGTGTGTCGCTGTCTAAAAAGATCCTGATGAGATTTTGATGGAAAAGATTATGTTCATTGAGTTTTACAGTCAGTGAATACTACGTCTTTCATTTATGCTCGACAACATTAACTTTTAGTTTTCAGTGTGACTATCTTATACATGTTTTGCTGGGATTGAGTAGGAGCTGTGTAAGTAAAACTTTATTTTAAATTTCAGCCTCCAGTTGCTCCATTGTCAGTTAAGTACAAATCTGGTGGAGTGTGTGTGTGTGTGTGTGTGGTAATAAACGGGTTTAGAACCACATAAGAGGTTGAAAACACTTCTGGGTGTGTCTGTGAAGGCATTTCTAGATGGAATAGTGGAGCGGCAGGAAGAGACCTGCTCTGAACACGAGCTGTGCCATGCCCATGGGATGGGGGCATAAACAGAATAAAAGGTGCAGCAGGATAAAGCTCCATTCTCGATCAGTCATGAGGTGAACAGGTGCTCTCTGCTTCATGCTCTTGCTGCCTTGATGTTCTCTGCTGAGGGTGTGCCTCCCACACAGTGCTAGCTCCAGTGTTGGAGGACGTCTTTTGTTTGTTGGAATCTTGGGATTTTCTGTCTTTTGTGATGCTGAGAATTAAGCTCAGGGATTTGTGCATGGTCTCCAGCCCCCATCCTTGGGGTTTTCTATGTGGATGACCATGCCATCTGTGAAAGACGACAACTTCACCCTTTCAAACCTGCATGCCACTTATTCCCTTGCCTCGCGTTGAGAACTAGGAGTTCCCGAATATGACAAACGAGACTGGTGAGATTAGATGCTGTGCCTTATTCTCCAAGGACTAGCATTTCTCTTAGACTCTCTGATGTTAACTCTAGTTTATTGAGGTTTCTTCTTCTCAGTCATAAATTTGATTTCCATCAAATGATCGTGTTGCTGCCCACCTTGATTTGTAGTTTCCTCTTTCTTTGTTTTTGTTTTTGTTTTGTTGCGGCACAGCGTTTATTGGGGGTGGGGGCATCAGTCCTTATTGGCCACCCACCTTCCTCACAGCTGCCAGGACGTTGCTCAGCTTCTCCCGCTTCCTCTTGTCTTGGATGTGCGTGCCCACCCTCTTCTTGATGAACCCGAGGTCGCGCTAATCCTTAGACACCCTTGAGCAGATCCATGGCGCCGCGCCATGGAGGGTCAGGTATGGCGCGAGGCCATCCATCTACCTGATCCAGCAGGAACTTGGGCTCGGGGAGGCACCCGCAGCGCCTGCCGTGCCTGGGCTGGCTGGCGTTCTTCCTCACCCTGTGGCTCTTGCAGATATCCGACAGCGGGATAGCGCAGGGCCGTGGCTGCTGCTCTCCGACGGCGGCGGCTGAGACAGAAACCTCGTATTGTTCTTATCAGGGTTTTCTTTTTTTCCCCTTAAGATTTATTTTTTATTTTTTAATTATGTGGATATGGTCACAATGGTCAGTCACATGAGGGCAGTACCTGCAGAGGCCAGAAGAGGGTGTCAGATCCCTGGAGCTAGAGTTACAGACAATTTAATCACCTTTAGTGTGTGTGTGTGTGTGTGTGTGTGTGTGTGTGTGTGTGTGAGTGTGTGTGCGCTCGCGCCATGGTATAAGTTTAGAGGTAAGATGACAACCTGTGGGTGTCGGTTCTCTCTTTCCATCGTGGTGTGGTTTTGGGGATTGAACTCAGGTTAATTAGTTTGGGCGGTAACATTCTCCACCTGCTGAGTAGAGAGGCCTCACTGGCTCTTTGTTCCCATTCCTAACGGGGGTCATATGCTGTTGGTATTACTATATTTCCGTGTTAGATGGCGTTTACCAATAAAATCATCTCAGCCTAAAATTCATTTTTAGAGGTATTAACTATTAATCTTATTTCTCTGATAATCACACACTATATATAAGTCAAAAGGGCAAGAGGCAATAGTTTGCAGGCAGCATTGTCGACATTGCTCACTGGTAAGTTTTAGTAATTATTCTTTTTTAACACAACATTTTTAAAATTTCTTTATTAATACAGTATTCTGCCTGCACGTGTGTCAGCAGGCCATAAGGGGGCACCAAATCTCATTATAGATGTTTGTGGGCCACCATATGGTAGCTGGGAATTGAACTCAGGACCTTAGGAAGAAAAGCCAGTGCTCTTAACCTCTGAGGCATCTCTTCAGCCCTAATAATTGCTTTTTAATGAACTTGTTCCATCCATCTAACTTGCTGTATTTATACAAGTATTGTATTCCCCTTTCCTATTAACTTTAAACCAAACAAAAAATGAAAACACAACATATTAAGTCTTTGGAATCAGTTAAACCAGTACGGAAGAGGAAATCATGAAGGGAGAGTCATTTCCTTCAGTGGTCTAGCCACCGGTAGACTGTTAGTCAACTGAGCATGGACTTTGGTCTATCCTGCAGTTCTTAGGTTTTCCTTTTTGTTTTAAACAGAACCACAAAAACTAATTGCTTCAGTAATTCCACACACACGAACATGCTCACACTGGAATGGGAACTGCAAAGAGGTCCTGTTGTTTTCATGGGACACACTCCAGGCTCTCACATTCAGAGTCTCAGAGTAGACAAGGGACAAGCCTCTGTTTCCCAAACCAGAGGGACATTTCCAGTTGGTACAAGAACAACCTCAGCTTGCACAGCTGTAGCAGGAGCAGCAGAGCAGGTCTGCGGCTCTCTGAAGCAGAGAAGTCATTTAGCCAAGGAAGATGCTTTTCTCATTCTGGCAGGCTCTCAAAAAAGCAATTCCGTTACACATAACCCCGTGCATTAGGGGAAAGAAGTGATGGTTTCAGTCTGCCAACAGGCCCTAAGTAGGAGGTGGGATGTTACTCACTTGTTTCTGATTCTATTTAGAATGTAGCTAACAATACTTTGAACACTCCTACATCTTTAGGCACTGTTCTTTTTGTTTGTTTCAAAGTTAGGGACAGCTGGGGTTGGGGGATGGCTCAGTAGGTAAAGCGCATGTCACACAAGCCTGAGGATGAGTTGGGATCCCCAGCAACCATGTAAGAAGCCAGAGGGGGTGATGCTCACCTGTGGTCCCGGGGCTAGCAGGGCACAGAGGCAGAGCCCTGGATTTCAGCGGCCAGCTGGCCTTGCTGAATCCAAGAGCGCCAGGTTCAGTTAGAGAAACTCTCAAAAAATAGAGTGATTTTGGAAGCTGCCCAAGGTGGCGTTCCTGGCCCCACATATATATGCACAGATGCACCCATACACCTTCCCCTCCGAAGTTAGAGAAAGCTGGGGTCAAGTTATGGATCACGAGTATTTAAGACGTCCTTCGAAATGAAGAGTTCAGAAACTGAGTAAGGCTATACAATTAAGTAATAAGGTAAGTGAACTGGCTGGTAGATCATAATATAGATTATTACATAAAAATCTTACTTTTCTGTTGTGATAAAATATCCTGAAAAAAGCAACTTAATGGGAGGGGGGTGTTATTCTGGCTTCCTTCCAGAGGGAGTCTATCTTAGGGACCTGGTGGGGGGATTGTAGGAGTCAGGGACCGTATAGTGACAGAAACAGGAGCCCGAGTAGACACACTACATTCAGGAAGCAGAGCCCCACTTCCTTCGGGACTTTCCACAGGTTCAGTCTTCCCAGAAGGCAGCACTAGCTGGGGGCCATGTGTTCGTTCAAAGGTGAGTGTATGGTGAACAGTTCCCACTCAAACAACAACTACCAGACACTTTAACTTTTGGTGTATGTGAATATGCACGCCCATGTGCCTGTGGAGGCCAGAGCGCTGGGTGTCGTGTTCTAACACATTCTGTGTGGCTTCCTTGAGACAAGAGTCTCTTACTGGACTTGTGTCTCCCAGAAATCGTGCTGTCTCTGGCCCTTCTACGGCTGGGGTTATACACGAGTGCACTGCCACGCCTCACCCTTTATATGGGTGGTGGGAGCTGTGAACACACTTCCTCCTGTTGTCCAGTAGGGGCTCCGACCCACAGATCCATCTACTAGTCCTCAGATAGAATCAACATTATATAAACGAAGTAGAATGGTTATCAGGGCGGGTCAGAGGACATGGGGGAACGATTTTGTTTTGACACAGTGTCCTACTATGTAGTCCTGACTAACCTTGTATTTAGACTAACCAGAGATCCATCTGCCTCTGCCTCCCAAATGCTGAGCTTAATGGCATGTGCCACTAAGCCAGGAACACAGTTTTTAATGGGTTTAGTTTTCATCTTGCAAGACAAACAAGTTCTGAAGAGGGTGTGACCAGCCAGCACTCCTAAGCTGCATGCTTAAACAGGAAGATGGTAAGATGGAAAGAAGAAATAAAACATGCTTGACACTGAGTTGATACTTTTATTTTTTTTTTTAAGAAACATCTAGACAGTGCCACAGACAGCCCTAATGTACCCACAGTGTCATACGTGAAAGGACAGTTGTTCACAATGACATTTTAAAGCACTGAAGGAGAGCTAAGTGCTTTCTGAAGCCAAGAAGTCAAAATATATTCAGAATGTGTCTTACCGTCTTCATGCTAAGGTTTTAATACTCGCCATTTGGGAACCTAGACAACCAGAAGCCCAAACGTGTAACTCTGAGTGTAACAAACATAGCTTGGTGAAAACCCAGTCTTCTGGTAACACACTAGCTGCTCATCTGCCTATCTCCAAACACAAATTTAAAACCTTAGTTTCTCAGTTGAGTGACACCTTGCTTGGACTAATTATATTTAGACTTCTTGTTATACAAACAAATGTACAACCAAAGTAAGTGTACTGCAAGTGCCCACTGTTTCTGCAGGGACATTAATGGTCTGACAGATGTTCACACATGTACGCCGCACTAAGTGTGCCCTTTAAAACACATCTAGAACCCCTCTACATCGCAACCGATGCTGTGATTTCTCTAAGCCATGTACTCCTACCCAGTCCTCCAATTAGTCTTTGCTCCTATTTCTTGGCTACGCTCAGGCCAAACTGTTGGCATCTGTGCCCATTCTTCCTCACCACGGGGCCTCACACCAGCAGGGAACTACTGCTGAAGTTGTACAGAAGAGCATTAAAGACACATTCTCTAAAATATACAGAACATGGCATGCCAAAACATACAGTAAACTGGTATATTGGTGGATCACACATAGAATTTACATTTCCAAAAAAAGAATAACTTAAATATTAAATCGTACCTTTGTTACCAAACGTAACTGACTTTATAAGTGTAACAAATGGCAAATTCGATACAAAAATCACAAAACCCACTAGTTTTAAATGCTGTGTATCACAGCATTTGAACATATTTCTAGCATCTACTCAAACTACAAACAGCAATATCTCTTTAAGCTGCTCTAGGGTTTAGAACCTAATTACATATTTAAACGAAACACAATTTTATGTTCAAATATGGAAATGAGTAACATAATTCCAAAACCCAGAAGGATCCCAGCATTCTGCAGGAAGAAATACCCCCAACGGCTGCATCCGTGATCGCTGGCATCATTGTGCAGCATCTCAGGCACCTGAGGAAGCAAACGAGGCATTTAGCTTTCAGCGTACAGACCAACTCGAGACAAGCTGAAGGACGGTGCAGCTTGAGGATTAAGGGATAAAGGGAGGCAGGTTCCCTGGAGCTCGACTAACTACGTGTACACTGACTCTGGCCGGGCACTGGGCAGGTCCCAGCACCGACCAGGGCAATGACTACCACGGGGTTCTGAGCAGGTGAACATTCACCCACTGTTAAGTGAAAAGTGCTGCTGGCTTCCTGCTTCAGGTCTAAAGGACCATTTCCGATGCAGAGAGGGGCTCTCACACCATACAGAGTACAAGTTTAGCAAGAAGACTGCTTAGGAGTGTTAGGTGGGGTTGGTGGAGAGAATTGTATTTTGACAATAGGGCATTTTAAGTATAGCCTGTAGACAACATGTGGCCTGGCTGGGCTTATTAAGAGTTTATAAACAATTTAGGGCCTGACACTACTAAAAAGGTAACACAAAGGGAGGAGTTTTCATGTGTTTCCTGGTAAACCTGAGTAGGAGGAGGGTTCATGTTTTTTCACTGCTGGCAGAGGTCAGCCCTGGAACTGGAGTTACACGTGGTTGGGTCATAGGGTATAGGTGTCGGGCCTCTGGAAAAGGCACCCTGAACAGCTGAGCCATCTCTCCATACCCTGCAGTGAATTTATCAAACGCTTCCTCTGTTGGTAACTTACCATGTCCACCAGAGCGACATACATGAACAAGCCGGCAGTGAGTGCAAATATCCACATAGAAACATTTTCTGCATAATGCCCGATGAAGATCCCTGTCGCCATGCCAAGATAGGCCAGCATGGCTGACAGGGCGTTATAGAGCACAGCCTGCTTGACGTTCATGCCAGCCTTTAGCAAGACAGCAAAGTCACCTTGAACAGAAAATAAAAGCCAGGGCAAAGTCACTGAAGATACCGAAGAGATTTCTCAGATTAAAAAACAGCTTTGCTTTTTCTCCAGGGGAATAAACAGGAAGGAAATATCCAGCAGCATTAGTAAGCGGAGTCCCCTAAACACTTATTTTATCCAACACTGAAGGTTTCTTCTGTGTCAGTGATGGTGAGTGAGAGCACAAGTCTACTGTTACATTCTTGTACTGTCTCTAAGAGGGTTGACACTGGAGATGCAGGCAGGAGCAGCTGGAGTTCAGTTCTCCTGAGCTACACAGTGAGCTTAAGGCTAGCCTGGTCTATATGAGACCTGATCTCAAAAACACTAAAACAAACAATAACAATAAAGCAGCTGGCAGCAGAGGGGAGGGATGGTGTGGGATGCACATGAAATGATCAGGACTTGATAAAAGCAACACCTATAAGCTACCTGGTCACCAAGATGGAAACAGTTAACTGCTTCACAGGGCAGGAAGGACTGAGAATGGGGAACAAAAGGGAAACCCAAGCTTTCATAAGCCTGCACCAGGTAGATGAGAGGCCTTCTGAATGGCTGGATACATGCAGAGCAACAAAAGTGAAAAGTGTTTGTGGATGAACATGTAAGACAGAAGCTGGGATCCAAACAATAGAGGAAGGTTTCAAATTGTAACAAAACTGCTAGTGTAAGTCATCAACTCCTTTCCTTCAGCTGAGACATTGTGTGTGTGTGTGTTGTGCGTGTGTGTTCCACTTTATTTCTCAGAGACAGTCTCTTATTGAACCCTGAGCTAGCAGTAAGCAAGCCCCAGTCCTCCTGTCTCCATCCTCCAAAGCATGGGGTTCCAGGAACACACCTGAGTGCTGGGGGCAGAGCTCAGGCCTCAGGCTACATAGCAAGTGCTCTTGCCAACTGAACTGGCGATCCACACCCTGTTCTGTAGGTGGTACTGGAGACTAAATCTAGGCTGTCATGAATTCTAGGCAAGTGCTCTACCATGGAGCTACTACCACACAGCTAGAGCCTCCCATAAATGCATTCCCCAGTGTGTCAGCCCAGAAGGACGACTACCCTACTGCTGGACAAACCCACAAGGCGTTGTGTACTGGTAGGTCACATTTCTGGTTGGAAACAAATGTGTCCAGTGTGAAAGAAGGGCAGTTTGCTCAGTAAGTAGACAAAGGGAGGGAAGGCCTTGGTTATGAAGAAGCTTGCCAGAGTGTCTGTTAGCTGGCCAGTGACAGCAGCACGGTTCATGGTTGAAACAAAGGCAGCTCACACGCTTTGCTTACCTAGTTCATGAGGTAGTTCATGACAGAACACAGCAACAGAGGTGCTTAGCCCACTGGACAGGCCCTCAGTGAAAGCAGCACCTGTATAAATAGTCAGGAAAGGATGGGCTGGAGGTTTGAAATCTTGTCAGTCCACAAAAATGATGGCAAAACAATCGCATTAAATTTTGGCTATGCGTAAACACCATCTTCCCAGCTCAACCTCTATCTTCTTACAAGTTAGAAAACAAAACAAGCTGAGTGTGATGGCACATACATTTAATCACAATACCCAGGAGAAAGAGGCAGGAGAATTACTGTGAGTTCTAGGCCTACTTGGTCTACATAGGGACCTGAGTCAGCCAGAGGTACACAGAGACCTATATTTAAAAAATACACACACACACACACACACACACACACACACACACACCTTTCCTCACGTGGATTCTAGGGATGGAACTCAGGTACGCAGGTTTGCTAAGTGCTCTTACATCCTGAGCTGTCTCACTGGCCTCAACCTTTATCTTCTTTATAAGAAATCTCAGAGCACATCTCATTTGGCCTCATTTCTCCAGGAAGCACAGGCATACATGATAGGGAAGGAAAAAGGAAAGGTTCAACTGTCTAGCAATGAGCTACAAACCTGAAAAGAAGATTGCTACCATATAAAACCCTGAGCTGAGCATACAAACCAGATTAGTGGAAAGCCTCATGCAGTCAGAGGTACATAAGTATTTTACTGGCCTCAGAGGGATTCATAGTATCATTAGACTTGTGTCTATGCAGCCTATGCAGCCTATGCAGCCTATGCAGCCTTTTACCTTTCCACAAGGAGATTCAGGACAGAGACCCTCCCTTTTAAAAAGCTAATTTCTTCTGCTATCAATTACCTACCAGCTATGCACTGGTGCATTCCTAAGCATACCCTTCCCCCCTCCTACCCCCACTGGGCGAAGGCCTGGCTGAAATGCAGCACTGCCTCCCTGCCCTCCACCGGCCTCTGCTGCCTAATTCCTAGTATTTTCACGTTTTGGGTCTAGAACTCTCAATTTTGGTTCAAGGATTTAACTTTGTCTCTTTCTTTGGCTAGAGATGAGTCCCTAGGGTCACCAGGTCCAGGAGAATACCCTCAGCACCCCAAGAAATCCAACCTCATGGGGAATATGAACATACACAAGATGCCTCACACATATTCATGTTTAAACCATGATCTGAAGACCTCGTGGATGAAGAGCAACTTTGTGTGTGTGAGAGAGAGACGCAAGGGCTCAAACACTATGAAAGTGCTCTACCACTGAGCTCTCGCCCCACCCTAAGAACAACTGTTGATAAGTACAACTAGGTAATAGGTGAGGCACAGATCCTAGATTGATTTTTAGCCTACATTTATTTAGTACTTCATTGTCACAAAGTAGATGAAGTATTCTGATAATTTGGAAGTCAACATTCTCACCTAAACCAAGCTATTTCTTTTTTGGTTAAATCTGACAGAGCATTGAATGTGCAATTCCCAAGCCAGCCAGCAAGGACCAGCTATGTAGCAGCATACCAATAGCAAGGCCGTCACTGAAATTGTGCAGCCCATCGCCCATGATCACCATCCAGGCCAAAGTGGCAACGCCAGCATCCTTCAGCTCTTCTCGAGAATAGCGTTGGCTGTGGCTGTGGGGGTGGTGGTTCTGGTGGTGGTGGTGGTGCAGAATGTGATGGTAGTCGTGGTGGTGGTGAACGAGGTCATCTGACTGGCCCAGTGTGTCATGGAAGTGTGAATGGCACTTGTTCTTACAGCCCCTAGACACGTATTCATTGTAGACATCTTGTGGGTGTGCGTGGGCTATCATGACCTCTTCCTCTTCCAACATCGCTGGCTGCTGAGAATCGAAGGGGGAGGGCTCTTGGGAGTCTGCTCGCAGATAGCTTTCAGGTCCTAGGGATAAACATGGAGAACACTGAGGCCAAATGAAAAGGCTCTGCTGATGTTCCTGAACACAGTTCTGATGTTCCCCCTGATGACTGGTCATCTCAGGGCCCAGCAACCCTTAGACCTGCAGAATTAAGCAGCACTGCACTGTCGATGAGGAATGCCAACAGGCTCTAGTGAACTTTTCAGACGTGAAATATATGGCATTTTAAGAATGGAAGTGAAGAATAATTCTACACCGAAGAGGCTGAGCGAGGGTTACTTGAGCTCAGAGCTTCAAGGTTAGCCCAGGCAACACAGTGTTAGTGAGAGTCTATAGCATAAATTCATAGAATAAAATTCATTTTATTTTCTTTAAATAAACTCACAAAAGAGCTTACTTTTAGTTTAATTTTTAATTACATTAATTAATTTATTCTGGTGTGTATGGGGGTTGGCCATGGCCATGGCATGTGTGTAGCAGTCAGAAGTCAACTGTCTGGAGTTGTCTTCCCTCACAGACTGAAAGCAGATGATGAGGCTTGATACCCAGCACCTTTGCCCACTAAGCCATTCATCTCACTGGTCCTATTTCCTCTTAGTCCCTCACTTTTTTCCCCCAATTAGTTGATTAATGACTCATTTAAAAACTGATTTATTTATTCACTCATTTTATGTGTATTGGTGTTTTGCCTGCATATATGTTTGTGTGAGGGTGCCAGATCCCCTGGAACTGGCGTTATAGATGGTTGTGAGCTGCCATGTGAGTGCTGGGAACTGAACTCAGGTCCTCTGGAAGAGCAGCCAGTGCTCTCAACCACTGAGCCATCTTCTCCAGCCCATTAATGACTCACTGTTATGATTCCTAGGAGCAGGGCATGTATAGCACTTTCACAAATTAGAAACAAAAACAAACAAACAAAACCCTCTATCATAATTAATTCAGTCCACTTCAGATGTGCTCTTCTCCATCTTCCTTCATGTCAGTGAGTCAGACTTGTAACTGTCATAAACTAAAGAGTGAGAGATGAGGGGCTCTCACCTCGGCACATCCAAATTCTACAGCCAGTATTCCTACTTCCAAAATTATCTGCACCACCGAGGTGGCTTCCCTGGGAGTAGTGACAGCGACTTCAACACAATCTCTTCATCAGCGAAGAGGAATGTGCTTATCTGTGTGTAACAAAGGTACTTCCCTTCCGCAACACTCATGACCCATTAAGACTTCCCAGGAACCCGCTGAAATGCTAGGAAGCACTAACCACGGTCTCACATGACCCCACTGGAGTTCAGTTCTCACTTCCTTCTGAAGTGAGAGTGTGCTGGCAATGTGTCACTGTGTTCACACCCAATTCCTGGAGGCCTAGCTGGGGGAACACTGTGGCTTTAAGCCAACACTCTGCAGAGGGAGCCTGCTGCTAACTGATGGTCCCTCACAGCAGGCGTTGGACACTGTTGGACACTGTTGGACTCTCCTCTGAGAGTCTGGCTGGCTGTGTGTTACTCTGCCCTAATTGTACACGGCTCTTTGAGCTCCAGAGGTGGGAGAATTGACGGAAGGGAGACTCCAGCTCTGCAGCTAGGGGGCAATCATTGTCCACGCAGGGAGAGACTTTTGGGTAGTAAGGCTCTTTGGGGTCACCCATGCTCCTATAAGCCAAATAAACTCAGTGATTCTCTAAGTTAGGCTCTGGTGGACTCACACTTGGGTTCGTCATTGGTGCCCTGTCTTGGGTGGGTGGGTGGGAAAGCAGGGATTTGTTTCTATTACCCCAGGGAAAAATTCATAAAACATGAACCCTCCAGCAGAGATTTCTTGTGGCAGTTCCTCGTGACTCAATGAGAGGCGTGGAGGAAAGCCTTCGACACACTGACCCACATTCTTCGGCCAACCGACACCTGCTCACATGAATTCAGCCTGTACTTAGTAGCAAATAAACAGGATGTCCTTAGGAGAACCGGCCCTCCTAGAACCAGCAACACGAGCGCTCACACCTGTGCCACCCCTGGGATCTCTGCAGCATGTGTCTTCCACCCCCCCACACCCTCTTCACTTCCACAGTAAGTTTACAGTGTCCTCTCCATGGCACACAATGCTCGGTTCCTGGACACCAGCCACCCTGTGGATCCCAAGTCTGCAGAAAACTGCCTGTCAAGAGTAAGCTACTTCTCAGACACTTGAATCCTGACTCTCAGGTGGCTCCCAGCAGGCACTGCAGATCCTGATCTGAGCATTCTAGAGATCATTTTTAAAAACCATGAGATACCTCAGGAAATAAGCAAATGAGGTCACGACCCCACCTCTTCCGAATGGCCCCGGCTGCCCTGTGTCCCAGCACCAAGCAGTCTTGAAAGACTTACGTTCACCTGGGTCCACCTTCTCCTCATTTGTGGAAAGCTGGGATTCATATTTGGACAGCTGCTTCTTGATCTCCGCGTCCTCATCATTTTCAGGTTTCTTTTGATTCTGGAAATAGTCAGGAAGAACAACATTTTGAAATAGTTGATATGCTTATGTGGACAGCTTTCAATACGGCTATGCTGTGGCGCAGAGCACTAAAATAGGGGGGACCCTGGGTCCAATCCCTAGCACCACAACCAATCAAAAAACAGGTACACAGAGACACAGAAAAGGCAGCCTATGCTAAATTAGGGCCGTCCAAGGACAGGGCCTCTACGCATTTGTTTAGCACCTACTATGGACTTTTGGCCATTAACAGCTGTCAAAAGGGCAAAGAATGCTTGACTCAAATTAACCAGTTAATTTTCCCGTGTGGCCTCTCACTGGCTTCTGTAGTGCGGACTCATGTGGTCAGTGTTAGAAATGCACATCTTGGCCCACATGAAGACTGGTGATGATGCAGAATGTGGACTTTAATTAGATCCTGGGGCAATTAAGCCCAACAAACTACCTGTTAGGCACTCAGGGCCAGCTCCAGCCATTTCCTCCTGGTATGGTTACCACTGGGGCACTTCTCAGACACTGAAACCTACATTTGCCATACTTTTTGTTATGAAGATTAAGGATAAGTACCTTAAAAAACATCATTAACATCATAAAAAAAGATTCAGTTTTCATTTGTGTGTATGTGTGCTCAGAGAGCCCAGGCGAGTGAAACAGCGAGAAGTTACAGGTGCCTGACATGGGTTCTGAGACCCAAACTCCAGTCTTCTATGAAAGCAACAAGTGTTCCTAACCACTGAGCTCTGGCTCTACCCCTTGTGTTTTCTTTATTTTGAAGTATTTATTATTTAGCCCTGATATCATCAGCTTTAAAAGACGGCCCTCCTTGTGCATTTTTGTGTGGCAGTGGGGGTGGAGCCCAGGTCTTCACGCATGCTCAGCATTCACTCTGCCACCGAGCTGGCCCATCTGTAGGCTCTTTCTCTCAGAGACAGGGTTTCCATCTAGAGTAAGGCTGGGCTTGGCTCATGGCACTCTGCCTAGATCTCTGAGTCCTGGGATTGGGGTGGACCTCAGGGGCTGGCTAATACTGAGTTCTGTCACCACTCCAAGTGCTAGGCTCCCTATGTGTGTCTAAACAACCTTTATGCTGCAGAGGTCTCGCAGAACAACTGAGCCTGTGCATCATCTACTATGTGGAAGGTAATATTTTTAATTATAGGATTTATCACAAATAATATTTGCATTACATTTAAACAAGCAAGACACACCTGGCTGCTACTGCTACTGCCCTGCAGCTGTTACCCAGAGTACTGAAGTGTTAACACAGAGGAGAATTATGCAATTCTTTGCCTGTAATCATTGATACATTTTACAAAAGAAAACCACAGGGCACTATCAGAGGTATAACAACAGGACCTGAGGAAGTTTCAGGATCGGTTCTTTAAAACGCAGTAGTTAAAAACAAAACAAAACAAAACAACAACAACAAATGCAGCAGTTAAACTAAAACGTGGGGCTGAATGGAGAGGCAGTATTGTAGGTAGTTTAAGTGTGAGAGATGGTCTACAAACAGCAACAATCCAGTTTCTTCCTGGAACTAAAAGAAATTCATGATGGCCGGAGAGAACTCTCTCTATAGGGTGGTTGAGTTAGAGTTGAAGCTGCAGCAACTGAAGGCCAGGTAACACACAGCATGCTGGGAGTGGCCTTTTTCTGGAGAGCAACGGAGGACTCTGAGCTGAGGTATAGAGCACTGTCTGCTCTGCATAAATAAAGCAGGTGGAAGAATGGAAATTATGTGAGCTGGCTGGGAGGTGGGGTGATAACTAGGCTTGTAATAGGAGGACAGCAAAAATGGCTGGAAGAAACAAAGACCATAGACATATTTCAAAAAGCCTGGCTGGGCTTAGATGGGTGTCACAAAGACTCTTGGTTTCCCAGTAAGAGCTGTGGCTTTCACTGGTTGGAAGGATATCTGCTGTTAAGGTCTAACTGCACAGACTGAGCTTGAGCAGGAATCCTGGAATGCAGATTCCCTGACCGACGACACCTGCCATACAGATGCTCACAGGTACAGCCTGGACTCCTTAAGAAAAATGCCCCCTTATGGTAAGGGCTGATGATACAGTGAAGACTTTTTATTTTATTTATCCTTATGAGAGAAGAAAGGAATTAAGAAGTAACCCTAAGACCTGAATGCTCTTAAAAAAAAATAAACTCAACATTTTGTAACATGGGAACAGAATAGGTAATGTTTCTAAAACTTGGTGAAGACTATCTGGAGTGCTTTCATTGTTTCATGTTTCCTCCACTCTATGTTTATCATCACCTACTACATGCCAGGCACAATGTGGACAGAGGCAATTGCACAGGATGTCCTGGATTTTCAATGTGTATATTCTACTGCATGTCTTAAAATAGACAGCTGGCCTCACTCTGGCAATCCACAGCAGTATGAAGATCTCATTACTGTTGCACCTGAAGATACTGGCCCAACACATGGTTCTCAGTTCACTAGTGACCTACAGTTAGAGAATAAACTGCTATATTTTACATAATAACCTGTCTTTTAGAATCTCAAGTTACAGAGTGCCAGGTTAAAAGACGGTTAGGTAAAATTTAGGGAAACTGAAACCTCAGAGTGATGAGATAGCACAGTGGATCAAAGACGCTTGCTGCCAAGCTTGATGACCTGAGTTCTATCCCTGGGACCCACATGGTATAAGGCTATTTATTGCAAGTTGTCCTCTTTCCTCTCTGTGTGTGTCATGGCATTCATGTGCCCTCTCCCACATAAACATAATTTAAAAACTGAAACTAATATAAATAAAAATATTAAACAAGTTATGGTGTTTGAAAAAAAAATACACAGCTGGGCAGTGGTGGTACATACCTTTAATCCCAGCATGCAGGAGGCAGAGGCAGAGGCAGGCAAATCTATGAGTTCAAGGCCAGCCTGGTCTACAGACGGAGTAGAAAGCCAGGAGCTTTAAAAAAAAAATTCCTGTTTCAAAAAAAAAAAAAATGTGTCTGTGTGTGGGTATGCACACATGAGTGCAGGTGCCTGCTGACACCAGAAGAGGGAGTTACGAGTCTCTGGAGCTGGAGTTACAGGTGGCTGGAAGTTGCCCTACATGGATGCTGGAAAACAAACAAACTTGGGTCTTCTCTAAAGACAGTATACACTCTTACTGTGCTCTCTAGCCCCATGATCATTTTTGTTTGTTTTTTCAATTTTTTTGAGACAGGGTTTCTCTGTGTAGCTTTGGCTGTCCTAGACTCTCTTTCCACAAAGAGAGTCTTTCCAGGCTGGCCTCGAACTCACAGGATCCACCTTCCTCTGCCTCTCTGAGTGCTGGGATTATAGGCATGTACCACCATGTTGGCTTTCATCATATTTTTAAAGCTAAGAATAATTCCAAAGGATGGATATGTGTGTCTGTGTGTGTCTTCCAACCAATCTACTTGTAGCAACAGAAACAGCCACATGGAACATGATTTTGGACATTAAAATGAACTGGCTGAGCTGGAGAGATGGCTCGGTAGTTAAAAGCATTTGTTACTCTTGCAGAGGATCTGGGTTCAATTCCCAACATTCACATAGTGGCTTACAACCACCTTTAACTTCAGTACTGGGGAATGCAATGCCTTCTGATTTCCACTGGCACCAAGCACACATATGGTATATATACATACATGCAGGCAAAAAGTTCATATGCATAAATATTTTTAAAATTACAAAAAATAAAGAATAAAGAACCTATTCTTTCATTTGTGTTGCCTTTTGAGATAGGGTCTCATAGCCCAGGATGACCTCAATCTTGTTATGTGGATGAGGATGACCCTAGATCTTAATCTTCCTGTCTCCATCTTCCAGGTGCTAAGATTACAGGCATTTGATACCATGCTCAGCCCAGGAGGAAGCTATTTTTTACTTACTTCTTCCCTCTACCCTTGGGTCCATTAAGTGGAGAGTTAATATTTGTAATAAATAATTTTTTAAAAATCTGTTTTTTTGAAACAGGAGTCTCACTATATAGTCCAGACTGCCATGAAAATCGCTATGTAGTTCAGGCTGGTCTTGAGCTCAGGATATGCCTTCCTTCATCTCCCAAGCATAGAGATTACAGGTGTGTGTCAGGCTGTCCAGTTCAGCATATGGAATTTTTCGGAGTGTAAAATCCCTAAGGGTTAAACATGCACTGGCTGGAGGCGGAGGCGCTTCTGATTACACATGTGCTTGTTTCTCACAGTGAGCCCGATGCTCAGTTGGAGCCAGCTATGCTTAATCTTTGGGCTGTTCCATGCCAGCTATGCTGGTTGTATAATTGCACAACTTAATTACAGGTTGCTCAAACTCAAAATGACGGTGAGAGTAGCTACTTCTGTGAAGATAGAAGCTGAATGTTTTTAAAAGATGCAAAGGCAAGTTCTGACAAAAAAAAAAAAGCTAATTTATGTAAGGTGTTCGTGTTTTCAAACTCTATATTCAGAATAGCTTTATTACGAGTATATATCCTCTTGCTCAATTTTAGAGAAACCAAAAGAAACTAAAACTGGAAATGAAGCTGATGCATTCAACAAAGGATGCTGAAGTGTCTGGTGTTTACTTGAAATCAATGTGAGACAGGTATCACATAGCCCATCTGGTCTCTGACTAACTACGGGAGCTGAGGCTGGCCTTGAAGTACTGCGGTTAGAGTGCAGTCACACCACGGTGCTTGCACTCATCATTTTCAAAAGTTCTTCCGCTAGCCTTTTGACTGAGCTGCCAGATCAGAGCAGGTTAGAGGGAGACCACCTCATGATCGAAAGGTATAACTGTCAGAAAGAAAGGGCCTTTAGTTGGCTTCAGACTATTTTATGGTCCAATTTGTAAAGGATACGCTTGTAAGTCATGTAGCCTTTGAGACACAGCAGAATCACAGTTACAGGGCAATTAATTTAAAGCCAATGAAATTACTTAATCACAGCACCAATACATACTGATGATATATTTATAACACTGTGCTCTCTAATACCAGGTTTCTGCTTCAGATTCCATCACATACAGACCTTTAGTCTTTCTCTTCTTGTTCTCCCAGAGTTACAAGGAACAAAGAAGTTTGGAAACTTCAGGGTTGGGGCTAGAGAGATAACTCAGTCGGAAAGGGACTGATGTGCAATCATGAGGCTGTGAGTCTAGATATCCAGAACCTCCAAAACCGGGGTTGATGATGTATGCCTGTGATCCTAGCACCGGGGAGATGGAGACACGAGGATCCCCAGGGTTTGTTTGCCAAGCTGGCAAGCTCCAGGTTCAGCAGAGACTTGTCTCCAATAATAAGGTGGCAAGTGACTCAGGAAGACACCGGCGCTAACCTCTGGCCTCTATTCAAACACATGAGCACAAAAGGCAGGCTGGCTGGCTGGCTGTTCCCTCCAGGTTACCAAGATGTAAACTTCTACACGAATACCTCTGGGGCCCAAAGCACCTTAATAGGTACTGAATGCCTCTCACACAAAGATTACAGATTTTGGGCTGGCTATCCTAATGACAGCCAGAGTCCTACTCTAAGTAAGGGCCTGATGCATAGCACGTCCCCGGTTACTGTAGCCTTACCTTTTTTTTCTTATCTTTAAATTGCTTGATCAACGTGAGCACGTGTTCCACAAGAAACATGAAATATAAGCCCCCTAGAGCGGTCAGACCTTTCCACGTGGAGTCAAAATAGGTGCTTTCTTCTATGTTCTGAGCCAACAGGTGGCTGAACAGTGGACCTCTTTTCATTTCCATTGCTGGTTCTTCATGGCTATAACTGTGGTGGTGACTTGCGTGAGACTGAAAGTGAAATGATACAGTTTTTACTAACTGGTTTTCTAAGTCAGAATAACTGCTAACTACTACGAAATCATTCAAAATTAAGCAATCGGTGGAATATGTTCAAGCTGAGGATACATTGAAAAAAAAAAAACCAAAAAGGATAACGGGCAGCAGCTACTTGAGCGCTTCGTGAATACCACCTGTTATGCACTTAACAGAAGGGGTCTGTTTGGTGTAATTCCAGATTGAACATCAAAACTCTGACTATTCTCACTATCTGACATGTTACCATGGCCACAATGAACACAGACGATAAAAGCACACAGCAACACAGTATCTATCACTTACAGGTCCCTCTGGAAAGGCTCACAGGAGGCTCATGAGATCAGCCTTGTAAGAAGCCTCGTCAGTAAACCGAGATGGGCTGCAGGCATCTGAGAATATGTGCACACACATGCAGCCTGCAGCAGAGCGGAGCGGTAATTAGCTGATGCTACCTGACAGGAAACCAGTTGGTGTGCAGCACCCTAACAAAAGCCATGGGGTACCTGCCTCACACAGACCACTCCTGCAGTCTGTGTGCCTAAACACCTGTCATTGGCTAGTCAGGGAGAGAGTCACTCAGAATAGTTTTCATTTGGAATCCAATATGAGACTGCTTGTGTTCTAGAAAATTGAAAAATATCTGTGTTATTTTTTTTTCAGCATTATGTACTGAAATCAACATGCATGCTATCAGATATACTTTAGAATCAATTTTTCAAAACAAGATTTCTAACCTCTGATAAACACCAACAGAGTCTGAGTGCAAACCCAACTCTTCAGGTGTGGCAGTGTATAATCTCAGCACTTGACCATTTCATTTTTTTTTTTTTAAAGATTTTTGCAAACCCAACTCTTATACGTTCAATGCGTAAAGATAAAACCCAGCAGTTTTATCTTTATCCATGGCTAGACTAACCATGGAACTTACATGTGGGAGAAGATGTAACAGAGCGTCGCCGCTCAGAGTCCCGACAGCCAGTGCCACGAGGAAGCTCAGCAGGAACTTGAAAAACACCCGGTTCATGAGTGGTACCAAGACGATGCCCAGCAGAGACAGGAAACTGATGATGGAAATGGCTATGAAGCCTCCGAGCCAGGCTAGCAGATCAGTCAAAACAGAGAAAAGTCATGTAAATCATAAACTGAGAAGCCTCCAGCCAGGGCATTAAAGAGCATGTAAGCAAAGTAGCTGAATTCAGGTGAATTCAGCCGAATATGGTGAGGACCACCGTATCCTCACCATAATCCTGCTGCAGGCCCAGATGGAGAACCTCACACACGAAAACACACTTCAAGATAAGGGGTGAACCTATGGGGGTGGGTGGGGAGGTTTGTTTTTGTTTTAAGGGACAGAGTCTCCCTATGTAACCCTGGCTGGCCTGGAACTCAGAGAGATCCATCTGCCTCCAGAGTGCTAGGATTAAAGGTGTGTGCTTCCATGCCTGGCTTTACTGGAAAAATCTTTAAATGGGGGTTAAAGAAAGATAAAGGTTACAAGGATGAACTTTATTTTACTTGAGGCCCAAGTAGGCCTTTCACTCCTAAAGCAGCTAAGCTATGAAACAGGAGAGTGAACCAAACTAGAAACTCACTAATTTTCTCAGTAAAATATTTTTTTTAAAAAAGCATTTATTTCTTCCATATTACAGTGTTCTCTTTCCCCACTCCCCTTCCTTTCTTTACTTTGAGATAGTCTCTATACAGAGCAGGCTAGATTTAAACTCACAATCCCTCTTCCTCACTGCTGGGATTATAGCGCCTAACATACAAGGCTTCATTTGCTTAAAAACATTTTATTTATTCATATGTGTGTATGTTTGAGTGTATGTATGAGTACTATATGCATGCAGGGGCCCTCACAGGTCAGAAGAGGGCACTGGATTATCTGGAACTGGAGTTACAGATGATTGTGTGAAATGGAACCAGGTTTTTTGTAAGAACAGTCAGTGCTCTTAAACACCAAACCATCTCTCCAGTGCCATCCCCACTCACACCTTTTTAAAGGAGGCAAAAAGGAAGTCTAAAAATTTATATTCAGAACATTCCGCAGAGAACCACTAACATGTTGTCTATAGAGCCACAATAAAAAAGATAGTCTCAAATATAAAGAGAAGTACAATATAAGTATTATCTACTGGAAACTGTTCATATATAACAAAGGCAACTCTACCTATTTGTAAAGAATAGGTCTTTGGAGGGATTTCCGCCTTCTTCTCACTTGCTGTATGTATCAGGCAAGACCGACCGTCAATTTGATTGATGATGGCTGGACAAAGATAGTTAAACTCTGTTGCATTCAACAGAACCTGGATGTTCATGCCATGGGAATTGAGCAGCTTTGTTGCGTTGAAGCACTGAAGGACACAGAGTTAAAAAAAAAAAATCACAGAAAGAAATTCCCACTAAAAGACTCTAAAATGTAGTCTGACTCATCACCCTTGTTCATTAAATTAATTCGAGTTAAAATCAGCTTTGCTTTCAGCACTTTGGAATCCGCTTCCAGTAGCCTGAAGAAGATCTGATATCACAACGATGGTATGTCATTCCCCTGTGACCACATCACAAGTCACCAAGGGAGAAAACCTCCTGTGGAACAAGCTTGGGGATAAGTGGAGATTCACAAGCCTGTTAACTCATTGTATAAAGTTATTAAGGAAACGAGCTTTAATTTCAAAATGGGGTTCATTAGAGATTGAGAAATAGGTTTTGGGACTAATGCACTCTGACTTGGTCTAAACAAGCCCAAGACATGTTGTGTCTCCTGCTATGACACTACTTGCAAAAACTCAGCTCAGTTCTAAGTGCCTGGCAAATGCTTCTCTGCAATGAGAGATTATTAAATTATACAGATGACTCTTGAAGAGGGCAACGCTGCTTAATAAAACAAACCTGTCCTAGCAGGCAGATGCGTTCAACAGTTTAATTGGATGGCAAGCTTAGTTTGAAGAGAAACTCCTCTATGCAATTTAGTCCCCTCCCCTATAGAAGCCCACATTGTTATGGTATCTGTTTCTCACCTTCTATGAAGATAATTCAACTCTCCCAATTCGTCACCAACGCTACTCAGAACAACTTCATCCCCAGTGTTGCCAGGGCTATGACCATTCCTGCAATTACTCCAAACTCCAGCCATATGCTGGTGTGAATGGAATAGCTGCACTTTAATCACTAAAGACTAGCAACTCATACTTTTTTGTCTGATATTGATCAGCCAAATAGAATTAGGTAGCATTGGGGAGTCTATTCCAGAAAAGCCCCATGATCTGGGAATCTCAGGATCTGACATTCTTGATCCAGCTTGCTCCAACTTCTATCACTCCACAAGTCACTGTTAGATCTCTCTGCCAAGGAGAGACCAAACGCTGCTCTTGTGGTTTTCAGCACCTTAACTGTGCTTTCCCCTAAAACATGGATTCTAAGTCCTGCTTCTTTAGAAACGCCCTACTGTCTTACTTATTAATACAATCCATCCCTAAAGACTTTTTCCACAATTAAACTTGGCATCTTTCTACAGTCTTTATTAGGAAATCTCAGCATGGAGCACTATTCTCCTGCAGAGCTAGCCCTCTAGGATGTTTACAACACAGTACAAGAGCTAGTCTTCAAGGATGTTGACAACAGTCTGCACACTGAGCCAACGCCTTGCTGAGAAGGAAGAAAAGCTCCTCTTTTCGTAACAACCATTTTATTTTTGCCTCACACTCATCCCTGGAGGGGACTAACAGGTGCATTCAATACTGCCCAGCATTTTTCTTACCTCCTGAATATTGTCATTTGTGTTTCGGGAATACATAAAGCTCTTTCTGGGCTCACTCACAGACTCATTGCTTTTCCTACTAGCAAGCCGCCGGCCCACTCGGCTCTTCTCTGTGATGCTGGGCGGGGTAGAAGGGTTTACATCTTTGGGGCGTTTCCCAGGTTTCGGAGTCTCTATTGTCTCAAGAAAGTGAGTTCCTTCAGAGACAGCGTTGTACACAGCTGAGGTCACTTCACTTGAGCCTGTACTATCCTTGACATTCCTTCTACCATTCATGCGCTCTGGTGGGCGAGATCCTTTCCCTTGGCTGGTTCTAGGATTTTTACCTGAACTATCGGAGTCATGGTCTGGGCAAAAGGTTTTCCGATTGTTTTTACCATGAGTGCGGTGGGAATGGTGCTCACGGTCAGAATGATGCTCATGGTCAGAATGATGCTCGTGGTCAGAATGATGCTCATGGTCCGAGTGATGCTCACGGTCCGAGTGATGCTCGTGGTCAGAGTGATGCTCATGGTCATGGTGTATGTGGACTCTTTTAATCTTGTCTATGCCTATGTTCTGAAGCAATTTTCTGAACCCTTCAACAGACAAGGAATCATTCTCTCCATAGCGGTAGAAAAGCTGTTGCAGATGATGTCGCTGCATACTAACCGCCAAGTCAACATTAATGCCAGGCTCCCAATTTGACTTAACTTTCTCAGTTGTCTGAGAGAAAGCAGCTGTTGATTGAAGTTCATGAAGGGGATTTGTGACCCAAAGGGCAAAGGTCAGGATCATGATTACAGCTAAATCTGTGGCCATGGCACCTTCCTAGAAAAAACGAAGGAAAAATGTTCTTTACCACACTTCTAGAACAGTTTAAGAAACTTCCCACTGAAAACTGGTGCCTACTTACACCAGCAGCGTTCGCACGGCACTGTTTGTTCTGAGCAGGAGAGCATGAGGCACTGTAGAGAGGTGGAGAACTAGGGACCTGGGGTTTCCCCGTGCATGCTAAAATACCTGAAGCAGCTACAGGGCCAGTCATGTACAAAGATTCAACAATTAGCCCTGCAAAAGCAGCAGGAAGAGGAAGAGACCCATGTGCTCACAGCCACACCATCAGCTTCTTAGTGAGCTGAGAACCACAGCTCAAGGCCAAACCTAAGCACTTCCACCCATCACCACTTTACAAATAGAATACGCAAAAGACTCAGAAAATATAGAAACAACAGTCTCAACTGACAAATCTGAATTTGCAAAAAAAATGGTTTTATGTTCCTTATTCCCACCCTACATAATTTACCAAGTTTTTGTGGTTGTTGTGTGAATCCGGTTATTTTTTTATGCCTCTTCAAACAGACTGATGTATGCACACACACACACACACAGACCTCTGCACCCAGACTCAGCAATGAATCAGACCTGATTTGATGTCAGTGCAGCCAGATTTCCCAATTCTTCAGAATATTTCTTTGAACAATTAGGCTTCACAAAAACACACATTGTTCTTTGTGTGTTACATATTAGCTAGAGAACGTTTCATCAGATAATGTTTGGAACTCAAGGCCTGTCCTCACTCCTTTTCAAGTGGAGCTTGAAAAGCAGAATTCAGTTAAGCAGAAGCAGTGTAGTATAGTTTCAGCTGATCATGTCTCTAGCAAAAGAGACTGAGGGATTTTGAACTATACAGGGGCACCAGGCAATAGACTACCATTTTCCAGGCTGTTCCTTGGCAGGTTCTCACGTTCATGACCTTATCTGAAGAGCCGGTAATATCTATTTGCAAGGACGAATACAGAGTGGAAGTGCTTGTTAAACTCCCAAGTTGCCCAAGTGCTGATTATCATACTAGGCGCTCAGGTAAATGGAGGCACACACAACCAGATAGGACCAGAATCCTGCAAACAATTATCCGGGCCTCACATTTTGAGAATTCACGCGTGAGAATTCACGTGATAGACAAAAAGACTCAAAAAATCATTCCCAAGGGGAGAGGCAAATCACTAAATGGGTGGGGCAGATCTGGCCTCGAGCCACGGGAGGATGCTGAGCGCCAGAGACGGGTCCCCAGATCTCACAGGCCGAGTCTGAGTGTGTGGAAGAAAGGAGTAAGCCACAAGAAGAGGCCTTAAAAAGGGGGTAGTGGAGAAAACGGAAAAGCACACAAAGCTTGCTTGTGAGGGCTCCTGTAATGAAACACGTTAGTAGCTTCCTAGAACGCGGGTGAAAAGTTAAACCATCGCAGAAAGTCCCTAGTTTGGGACCTCTAAACCTATATGGGGACCCCAAGCTGGGAGGGGCACCTGTCCAGGGCGAGTGGGGTTCGAGGCGGGGCCCTCGCAGGATCCCTTGTCCTGCTTGGCCCCCTTCTCTGTGGATCCGGGCCTGTGGGGCTCCTTCCTGCCACCCCGCTGCGGTCGAGAGGAACTCACCTCTCCCCGTGTCCCCGGTCCCGTGCGCAGGTTCGGTTCCCCGCGGGCGGTCCGAGGGAGCTAGGAACCCACCCGGATCGGGTCTCCGAGAAGCCTTTACAGGGCGCGGAGCAGCGGCGGAATCATGAGGCGGGCAGCCCCTCGGCCACGGGTTGCCGCGCCTCCTCCAAGCAGGACAATCGGTAATTACCGCCGCCTCCCGCGGCTAGCACCGTGGCGCACGCGCAGTACAGCGCCGGAGCCCAGTCTGCCAAGACCGATCCGCTTTTCCGCGTGTTCTCAGACACCACGGGCTCACCGCGATGGAGGGGCGGGCGCGGGTCCTTTCCTCGCGCCTTTCCGCTCCACCGCCAGGACCGCGGCCCGGCCCGGTCGGCCGTGGGCACCCTGGCCGGATGGAACCGTGCCGGACCACGAGCTCCTTTGAGAGCGCCCCGCGTCCAGCGGTCAGACGTGGCTCACGCACGGAGCAGCGGTCAGAAAGATGCGCGAGGCAGGCTGAAGCTGTAGGGAAGAACCAGGACGGCAGACGGGGGCGTGTCCGGGAGGCGTGGCCTGCGGAGCTGGGCGCCTTAGCCCCGCCCCGGCCCCTTCGAAATGCGGACCGGCTGGTGTCTGCGGGAGTAGCCCCGGATAGCTAGAGTAGTTCCGCTCTGGGGCGGAAGTACGCGGGAGTGTCTCGGCCACTGACCACCTAGCATCATGGTGGCGCCTGTGCTGGAGGTGTCTCATGTCTTTTGCTGCCCAAACCGGGTTCGAGGAGCTTTGAGTTGGAATTGCGGACCTGGAGGACTCCTGGCCTTTGGCACGTCCTGCTCCGTGGTTCTCTATGACCCTCAGGTACGAGGGATTAGGTGGACTCCGAGTCTCGGGTGCGCGCTGCGGGCTCAGCTTGCAGGCCGAGTGCGCGGTTCAGAACACTGTGGAGGGGTCTAGTCGGAGAACCTCGCGAGGGGCCTGGACTATGTCCTCTCCTGCGTCACGCTCCTTCAGCCTAGGGTGACCGTGGCCTCTGATCCCCGAGCTGAAACCCCAAGGATGACATCTTTATCAGAACCTTTACAAGACTTGAAATTTTAAATTTAAATTTTAAATTTTAAAGGCGTGGGTCAAAACCACACATGGTATCTGAATTCTTTATTTACCCGCAGTATGATTAAAACGAGCTTAGATTGAAATGCAAAGAAATGTTACAGGTATTCTAAAGACCTGTGGGGAAATGGAGGATGGGAGTCCCCGGTTATAAGGCGGGGACTTAACCCGTTTCTTGAACGTCAGCCAACTGATTATTTTTTTGGCAGTTTTCCTATTCAACTTTTCAAGTGAGTAATTAATGCATACTACCAGAGTTAGGAACCCTTTCCCCTGCTGCTTTAGGATGGTACAGTTAGTGTTGCAAGGGTCCTGTGTCAGTTGAAACGCTGAAAACTAAAACGCAGCTTAGATGCCTATTTCTGACAGTGCTGCATTGTTAAAATTTAATTTGAAATCCTATTTTCCTCAACTTTTGCAGATACAAAGTTCTACATGAAAAAAAAAATAGTTTAATCTTTAGCATGCTTTCCTCTATCCTGGTCTTACCAATTGCCATGTATATTCTTGATTGGCAAGCAGAAGCACATCAAACCAAAGGTAAACTTTACTATCAGCCAATGGCTGAGTAGGCCAGTAGAAGCCCATCTTTGGGCAGAAGTCAGTGGATTAATTCCCATACCTTTCATCACCTATTTTTATTTATTTATTTATTTATTTATTTATTAGCCCAGTCTGCCTTGCCTTTAAACCTACTGTGTAGATGCCCTCAAACTCATCCCCCTCTTCCCTTAGTCTCCCAGGTGCTGAGACTACAGACTTGAGCCAGCTTGTCCCCGTCTGTCACATTTTTAAATGATAACCTGATAGGCAGGTTAGGGGGTGTTCAACGTATGTTTTTATTTATCATATTGAACTCCAAAAATACTTTGTTAATTATTTTCCAGTTGGACACTTAATGCAAGGAATAGGAACACTTGAAATGTGGGGCTGGAGAGATGGTTTCTACTGGGTAAAGTGCTTGCTGAACAAACAGGAGGACCTAAATTCAGATTTCCCAGCATCTGTGTAAAAGCCAGGCATATCTGCCTTCGTCTAACTCCAGAGCTCACTGGCTACCCAGTCTAGCCAAAGTGCCAATCTCAGGTTCAGAAAATAAGGTGGAGATTGACTGAGGAAGACATTCTGATGTCAGCCTGTGATCACACACACACACACACAATCAGTGCTATCGTAGTTTTGAGGATGATATTTATTCGGCATTTTTGAGACACCACCCCTCCCCAGGCTTGCTGTGTAGGCGTCTTGATGCTACAAAGATAATGAGTAATTACTTCTCAGTGTAGTGGGAAAGACAAGGAAATCCACTGAAGTGCTTTCCAACCTTAGAGAGCTTATTTGTTAAATATATTCATGTATGCATATTTGCCTGTTCGTTTTCTCAGCCATGAGAAATTCTGTTTGGCATACAAGTACACATGAAGTCAGTGCTGTTGATAATAAACATGGAAAGGGCTATAAAGAGAAGTCATGTGAGCAAATTTTTAGCAATGGGTGAGGTAAGGCTTCCCAAGGGTAGATTAGGATCCACTGGGAATCTTTCTGTAGAACTTGTAAGGGCCTGAGTTAGTAGTTGTGGCCTCGTGACCTTGTGTCACTGAGGCTAAAGAACCTACCACTTGACTAGCCATGCATTAACTACAGATTCATCAAAAGGAGCCATGAATTTATATACATTAACTATGGACTTTTCTTTTTTTAAACCATCAACTTAAACTAGAGAGATGCATCAGAAGTTACAAGCACTGGCTGCTCTTCCAGAGGACCCAGTTTAATTCCAAACACCAACATGGCAGCTCACAACTGTCTATACTCCAATTGCAGGGGATCCAACACACTCTTACAGGCATATATGTAGGCAAAACACCAATACAGATGAAATAAAAATTAATAGATTAAACTCCTAACTTAATACAGCTTAGTAACCTTTTCCTAAGGACTATGGCCCACAAAGAAGGGACTACTTCTTTATCCTGGAGAGTCAAGAGGCTTGCTGACAAGGGGGTTGGGTGAGCAGAACTAAGTAGATGAAGGTCCAGGGAGCTCAGATCTTCAGTTATTAATAGTATCCTGGGAATATTTGTGGAAAGGAAGGAAAGCTCTCTAGTGAATGGGTGACTTAAGCTACAACTAAAGGTATATGACTTGAAAGGCAATTCTTGATGGAATTCTGCTTTATATATATATATGTGTGTGTGTGTGTGTGTGTGTATCTTTATATTGCATCAAAAAACTGGTAGCTGATTTTTACATATTTACCAGTACCTTTGTAGGCCACATTACTTTAATGTACTAATTGGTATTTTTTTTTTTTTTTTTCCTAAAGAAAAAGGTAGTTGTTACCAATCTGAATGGTCACAAAGCTCAGGTCAATTGCCTGCAGTGGATCCGTAGACAGGATGGCTGTAAGTATTAAGCTGAGAAGGCTAATGTTTTTTGATAAAGTATGGTTAGCAAATTTTCTCTCATTGTTTCTTTTAATTTAGCATTTCCTTGACTAGTGTTATATGTTTGGAAAAAATGAAAAATGGTCTACCCAGTGAAGTGGCTGACTGGTATGTTTACTTGACAGCGTTGAAGCACGGATGTAGCCTGTGCCCATAGCTTTTGATCGGAAAACCTGTGAGCAGGGCATAGTGGAGGCTGTGAGGTCTTCTGTCAGCCACATGATGTGTGATACTGTAACACACTAAACGAGCAGACAAGAAACTTCAGCCATTTTCTAAGATACTAAAAAGCCTTGTAGACGTGTAAAGTTGTGCTTCTGTTGTTAATAACTTTTTATGGTTCTAACGTTAGAGTTGTTCAGCTCCCATAAAAATTTGTATTAAGGGGCTGGAGAGATGGCTCAGCAGTTAAGAGCACTGTCTGTTCTTCCAAAGGGCCTGGGTTCAATTCCCAGCACCCACATGGAAGCTCACAACTGTCTGTACACCAGTTCTAAGGGATCTGACATCTTCACACTAATACACGTAAAATAAAAATTTTGTACTAATATATGTCTGAGTTAGGGTTTCTATTGCTGCAGTGAAACACCATGACCAAAAGCAAGCTGAGGAAAAAAGGCTTTTTCTCAGCTTATGCTTCTACAGCACTGTTTATCACCAATGGAAGTCAGGATAGGAACTCACAGGGCAGGATCCTGGAAGCAGGGGCTGACACAGAGGCCATGGAGGTGTGCTCCTTACTGGCTTGCTTCCTCTGACTTGCTCAGCTTTCTTTCTTTCTTTTTCTTTTCTTTTACTTTTATTTCGTGTGCATTGATGTTTTGCCTGTATGCATGTCTGTGTGAAGGTGTTGGATTCCCTGGAACTGGAGTTACAGTTGTGGTCCCTGTGTGTGTCATGTGGTCCCTGGCCATTGAACACTGGTCCTCTGAAAGAGCAGACAGTGTACTCTTTTTTTCTTTAAAGACTTATTTATTATTTGTATTTATTATTTGTTGTTATTTATTATTTTTGCCTTCATATGTGCCTGCATGCCAGAAGAGGGCATCAGATTTCATTACAGATGGTTATGAGCCACCATGTGGGTGCTGGGAATTGAACTCAGGACCTTTGGAAGAAAACTCAGTGTTCTTGACTGCTGAGCCATCTCTCCAGCCCCAAGTCTGCTTTCTTATAGAACCCAGGACCACAGCCCAGGGATGGCATGACCTACAATGGGCTGAGACCTCCCCTATTGATCACTAATTGAAAAAAAATGTCTTATAGTAGGACATCCCTTCAGTGGAGGCTCCTTCCTCTCCAATAACTATTTTTGTGTCAAGTTGACACAAAAACCAGTCAGTACAACATATTTTGTACATTATTGTAGTTAAATTACTATTGCCAGTGGTGTTAGGGCACATATCATAGTGCATTTGGAGAGAGTTTTGGGATCAAACTTAGATAGCTAGGTTTGTATAAGAGGTGATTCTTCCTAATGAGCTGTCTTGATTGTGGTTTGTTCTTTTCTTTTTGTTTTTGGTTGTTGTTTTGAGACTAGGTTTCACTATGTAGACCATACTGGTCTCAAATCCACAGTGATCCTGCCTTTTTCTTGTGAGTGCTGGTGCTAAAGGCATATATTACCTTGCCCAACATCATTGTAGTTTTTAAGTGAACCATTAAAGAGTATTTTTTAGTTTTAACTTCTAATACTGATATACGTAGCCCACATTGAAAGCTTTGTAGGGTTTTAAGAGTGTGAAGCAAAACACACATTTTGAAAATTGCTTGACTGTATTGGATTATTTCCCTTCATTTTAAGATTCTCTACTCCAGGATTTTTAATTACCCTACTGATTGCTGTACACTGTCAATCCAGTAGAATTCTCTCAGTTGTCCTAAGTTAATATCTTTTCATTCTGTATTATGATTAACGTACAGTTGCAGAATTTTCTTGACTTGATCAGACTTTTCTGTGGTTTTTATCTGTGATATTAAAAAACAAAACTTTTATATATACACTACCTGTGTCAATTGATAAATCAGAGTAAGTCTTTCGTCAAGTCAGTAAAAGCCACTACATAATAGTATGGCTCTTGCTGTGTGTGCAAAAACACAATTATAAATATATTAATTGCCACCACTTGAAATCAAAGACTGCTGGAATCACCCCATAGAACTTTGTGGTGAAGTATTAATTTTACCTTCCATTTAAAAGTGAGGCCGCATAAAACGAATAATATTGTTACCACTGTAACCTGTGATCCTCTAATAAGGCTCTGTCACAGGATAATTTAGGTTTCCTAAAACTGGACCAACAACTAGGAGTTTGGTGTGGTTGCTCATGAGTTTAATCCCAGCACTCAGGAGGCGGAGGCAGGTGGATCTCTGTGAGTTTAAGGCCAGCCTGGTCTATAGAGTAAGTTTCAAGACAGCTAGGAGTATACAGAGAAAACCTTGTCTGGAATAACCAGAAAAGAAAGAAAAAGACAAGAACTAGGGAAAGAAATGATAAAATATTTACTGAGATACAACTTTTTCAGCCCCTTCTGCTGAATTGGTGTCTGGAGGATCTGACAATAATGTGATTCACTGGGAAATAGAGAATAATCAGGTCAGTAGCTATTTCTAATTTTAAGAAATGACTATATTTACTTTTCAAGTTTTAGCTCTCATTTCTTGCTTTTTTTTTCTTATCTATGAATTTCTCTTATTTGCTTCTCTGTAACCCATATACCTTACTGTTTTGTTTGTTTGTTTTTTTTTTTTATATCTGAAGACAAAATTCTAGCACTGAGAAGGGGAAGTGGAACAAAGTACCACTCCTAACCAGGCGGCTATTTGCCATTCATATCTGCTGTGAAAGAGCAAATCTACAATGAAGTGTACTCCAGGGCAGGCCTGGTGTCCAGGAGTGGCTGGGCAACACAAACCACAGACACACATACAAACACGTGAACAGCATACATGTGCACATTCTCTGAGACAGCATCACTGTATGTCTTAATCTGGCCTTAACGGCGTGATCCCCTGGAGGCCTGTATGCAGGTGTGTGCCATCACGCTAAACTGAGAGACTGTTTGCCTTCTGTACGGCAGGGGCCCTGTACCCTTCTAATTTTTGCTTCCATAGCCATGTGCTGCCACTTGTCCTTGTGAATTCCCTCACTCACACTGATCTCAATGTGAGCTGTTCTGTTTTGATAACGATAGACATTTTGGTGTATTAAATGGACAGCTGCTGCCAGGTGAGTATAGATCTCTAGTCGTAGGTGATTTCCATATGCTGCATGACGATGCACATGGGCAAAGATTAATAAAGGTGAAGCAGTTATTGTGCTGGTTTTGAACATTCTCCTGCAGAATAAATATGGCGGGGCCCTCCTAAGTCAAGGACATTGTCTTGAGGGCGGAATAGACTTGAATAATGAAAATTCAAAGTGCTCTGTGCACAGGTGTGCCAACTTGCTGCACCCAACCACAAGCCCATAACCTTTGAGTTAGAGTGTAAAGTGGAGGATTATTGTCTTGGGAAAAATTTAATGGGTAAGGATTTCAAGTAAGAAAAACATTACAGGAATGAACCTGCCATTCGCATTTAAAATCTCTTAGCATCCTGTTGAACTTGGAGGAGGCAGTTTTGGGAATGTTCCTGGACAATGCATGTGTGTAGAAATACTAGAGAAGAATGAGGAAGATCATATTTGAAGTACCTTTAGGAGTTTGTTCCTAGGCTGGCCATGTGGCGGCCTGTGTTGTCAGCACTCAACAGGCTGAGGCAGAAGTATGAGTTCAAGGTTAGTATAAGCTATACAGCAACACAGTGACTCAAAAATTATGTTTTGGTTGGGCTGGGATACAGATCAGTGGCAGAACACCTGCCTAGTGTGTGTGAAGCCCAGGATTCAATCCTCAGCTTTTGGGGGAGGGCTTCTTTCTCAGCAGGCATGTGGAAGTCGGGGATGACTGCTAAGGAAGGAGTACATCAAGAGTTCTGTGACAGCAGTGCTACCTTATAGGACAACAGCAAGGGGGAGGGTGTGCAGAATGTGTTTGGCACTGACAGGTTACTTACAAGATAAATTGGGAATATGTTGGACAGGAAAGTGATTAGCTGAAAAATCAGTTCTTTCTTAAGGCCCTGAGAGAAAAGCTCTTCTGCAGAGAGAAATAGGTGAATAGGAAGCTGTGGAGCCAGGTGCAGTCATGTGAGCTGGTGGCTCGATGACCAGATTTACTGCTCCATGCCCTGTGCTACAGGAAATAGAGGGCCAAGTGGGGGTGGGGTTTTGGAGCCATCTGCATTTGAATGAGAGCAGAATGCCTACCACACTCTGCCCAGAAGAATCCAGAGGCAAAATGAACACTTAGTTTTGAAGCCTGAAGTGAGAGACTTGGCAGACTTTTCCACAGTGCTACCCTAACCTCCTAATGGCAGACACTCAACTGAGGGGAGATTGAGGCCAGACTGAGGCGGGGTGGGGTTAGGAAAGGCATAAAAGAAGGATGAAAGCAATTGGGATTTAGGGGAAAGGCTGAGCATCCCAGGGATTGTGCACGAGTGCTCAGTGTGCCTGAAGAGTACCCTGAGAAAGTACTTCTCAGCTGGGGTAGTTGAGGACAACCTTGATCTTCCCATCTCCGCCTCCCAAGTGCTGGGATTGCAAATGTACAGCCATCATGTTATATCTACAGCCTCCTCACCTCTTTTTTGGTGGTCCAGGCTGGCCTCAGTCTCAGAGTAGTCCTCTTCAGCCTCCTGAGTTCTGATACTACAGACATGGGCCACCATGCCCAGCTTTATAATTTCTTTGTTCTCCTAACATGAATGGCTTTCTTCCTGATTCAGGTCTTAAAAGCAGTCAGTCTCCAAGGACATGGAGGACCTGTTTATGCTGTGCATGCTATTTACCAGAGTGACCCATCTGAAAGCGAGCTGCAGGCCTTGATAGCGTCTGCAGCTTCAGACTCCACAGTGCGACTCTGGTCTAAAAAGGGGTCGGAAGGTAGGTTTGGAGGCTTTGTAACCAAAGTAAAAGAGATAGAAATTGTGAGATGAGTAACAGCTACAGGAGAACACTTACTTATAACATTACAAACAAGATCAAAATGTTACAATTCTAAGGCAATTCCTCCTAAGCATTTTTAAATGAGCTATTTTGTTTTTTCTGATCTTGTTGAAATTTAAAAACCTAATTTCCCAAGGTCACTGAGGCTTTGGGTTGACTTCTCTTAATCTCTGCTGGCATGTTGAACTAGTGATGCCAGCCACCTTCTTTAGTTAGATAAGGTCAGAGGTAATTGTTCTGGGTGACTTTTGTTTTTCAGTCAAATGCCTTCAGACCTTGAACTTTGGGGATGGATTTGTTCTGACTGTCTGCCTATCTATTTTGCCTGATACTAATGGTGAGTGTCCTGCCATTTATAAAAAGAATAGCATATGGAAATGTGTGGGGCCTTGACTTTGTATCTGTTATATTTGTTTCTCTTGTGTTGGTGATCCAGCTGATGGCCTTACTTATGCTGAATAGCACTCTACAGCTGAGCTATACTCCCAGCCCCTGTATGTAAATGCTCTTAGGAAGTAAATAAGCCAGGCATTGAGATAAGCATCTGTAACCTCAACATTAGGGAGTTGGAGGCAGGAGGATCAGGAGTTCAAGGCCAAACTGGGCTACATGAGACAGAACAACAAATAACCAAGATGTTGATAACGAAACATTTATTATATTTTTCAACAACCCAAATCTAGATAAGTTAAGGACAGCTATTAGGAATTTTGCAAGCTGAAATTTTGTTGAGTTAATATATGTACCAAATTGATCTTGCTGCTTATAAAATTTATTGTGGATATATCTAAATACAATTTGGAGAAAGTAGTTCTTTGAAGGTGAAGGCTGGGCTGAGTTGAAAAGTACTTGACTGTGTGGGCTTAAGATGGTGGCTTTGCTTGTCCTGCATGATGAGTTTGACATTACCTGCCTTCTTTATCCATGGAAAGGAAAGTCAGTGTGAGCCAGCGATTCTCTTTGATTCTCTTTACGTCCTTTTTGATCTGGAGGACAGGCCCACCCACCATTGTGGCCAGGGAAACTCTAGCCTCCTGCTCTCTGCCCTCTATAGCAGGAGCTGGTTCCCTCTCACGCCTCCTTTATGTAAAGGTGACTGGGAAGTGAGTTAGTTTTGTAACACACATCTTTCAGTCACTTCACAGTTCATTTTTTGTTTGTTTTGGTTTTTCAAGACAGGGTTTCTTTGTGTAGCCTTGGCTGTCTTAGCGCTCATGCTTTAAACCAGGCTGGCCTTGAACTCACAGAGATTTACTTGCCTCCTGGGTGCTGGGTTTATAGGTGTGTATAACCACCACCCATCACCTTACAGTTCTTACCATATATTTGATTATATGCTCTTTTATTTTAACATTTAATTCATTCATTCTTTTTTTTTTTTTTCCGTTGCAAAACACATGAGGGTCTTTTTATTGTTAATTACAAGCTGCAGCTCGGGCCTACACAGCCCCACCGCCGAAGCGGTGGGAGCTGAGCGCCCTGCGCCCAGGTTAGTGGGGTGATTTATAGATTCTGGTCCATCCCAGCATGCCCAAGGCAGGGGCAATTCCTGCCTGGCAAGCATCTATTTAATTCATTCTTAAGCAAAATGTAAAGTCCTTGCGTCAACAAACACATGTAAAGACTTCTAGGTAGCAACTGATGCTAGCTTCAGCCTCAGAGGCTCTTCAGTACTCAGCTGGGCTAACTGTTGGTCTTCTGGCTGATGTTGTACAAGTGCCCCTTACTTGTTCTTATTTAAATTTTGTTTTGGTTAGGGGCAACTTTTGAGAGTCCTTCTGTCTGTCCACCTTTTTCTTTTAAAGATTTGTTTGTTTGTTTGTTTGTTTATTATGTGTGCACTCTTTTCCTACATGTCAGAAGAGGGCATCAGATCTTATAGTAGATGGTTTTGAACCACCACATGGTTGCTGAGCATTGGACTCAGGACCTCTGGAAGAACAGCAAGTGCTTTTAACCTCCGAGCCATCCCTCCAGCCCTGTCCACCTTATTTCTAAGGCAGGGCCTCTTGTTTCTACACATGCGGTGTATTCTAGGATAGGCGGCCTGCACACTTTCTGCCGAGTCTGTCTACCTCTCACCTTGCCAGAGGTGCTGGGATTACAGATGCACAACACTACATCTGGCTTTTTAATAAGGGTCCCAGGGATTGAACCCAGGTTGTCAGGCTTAGATGGCAAGCACTTATCCCATGTTTTCTTACCATCCCCTCCTTGTTCTTCATCTCCCTTTTATTCTATCCTTCATCATAATTCAGAGAATGGACACACTAATTGTTTCAGTATTTGCCAACAACTGCTAACAAAACCATGTAGAATGTCCATTTATTCCAGTTTGGACACTGTCAGTTAATTTGTGTTGGTGTGGGGAGAAGTCAGTTTTGTCACCCAGTGATGGTAGCTATGGCACTCACAGCCATGCCTGTTTTCCTTCCCAGTACCAATATTAGCATGTGGTGATGATGACTGCAAAATTCACTTATTTGTTCAACAGGATGACCAGGTAACTGATGATTTTTATTTTATCTTACTTTATTTTTATTACCTTATTCTACAGTTTTTCCTCCTTCCCTCCACCCTCCCATCCCTTCCTAGGTTTTTCTGTTTCCCTTCAGAAAAGGGAAACAGAGATACCATGTCATGTTATATCATGTTATATCAGGTCATATCATGTTACAGTTAAGAGACTAGAATTGTTTTGCTTCGTGACATATCTTCATGTAGACTGCTTCTAGATAATAACATTTTAAGAATATTGTAATTCAAACCAAAATAATCCAATAGGGTAATATTTTTGACAGTTCTCTGTTAGATGGTCTTTCATGTTAAGAACACCATATAACTACTTCCTTTGTCACCAGGCCCAGAGTTACTCAGAAAAAGTAATAACTAAAACTCAGGAAACGTGGAGGAGGGAGATGCCATGCTACTGTTTTCCCTTAAACTTTTTTTTAAATGATTTTTATTTATTCTTATATTCTTATTTTTTATGTGCATTGGTGTTTTTCCTGCATGTATGTTTGTGTGAGGGTGCCAGATCTGCTGGAACTGGAGTTACAGACAGTTTTGAGCTGCCATGTGGGTGCTGGGAATTGAACTCAGGTTGTCTGCAAGAGCAGCCAGTGCTCTTAACCACTGAGCCATCTCTCCAGCCCTCCCTTAAACTTTTAAGTGCTGTATAGTGTACCTGCTGAAGTACTCTGTAGTCCTGTTTGTTTGTCCTCTACACAGTGTGCACGCTTTGGCTGAGCTAACGGAGAGGATACCAGGACTAGGGTTGGTTTAGGTCTAGGCCCTTGTTTCCTTTCATTCTGTAAGAAATTTTAAAATAGTTGCAAAGTCTAGGTGCCCAGTGTTTGTAGTGCTACATCCATGGCATGTACTACTTTATCCTGTGGATGTTTTAAGCTACTTGAGACTTGCAGATAGTGTCTTCTTAGACTAGATCAGCTAGTTACTTAGGTGTCATGTAATTTACTGACTGTTGTCTCCTTAGTTTCAGAAAATGCTTTCTCTCTGCGGACATGAGGACTGGATAAGAGGCGTAGAATGGGCAACCTTTGGTCAGTATGAAATTTTACTAGGAGTTAGCATGATGGGGATAAGTTTATGTAATTTCCACGAAAGCAGTCTTTTCTGCTTTAGTTTTATTTATTTATTTATTTATTTATTTATTTTTGTATATGTGTGTTATGTTGTTACGTCCCAGAAAGAAAAAGGCTTTAATGTTTTTTTGAATGAGCACACATACTATGACATGTATCTGGAAAATGGAAGACAGCACTAGGGAGTGGGAGCAGGTTTTCCTTCTGCTGTGTGAGTCCCAAGATGAAACTCACAGAGGCTTGGTGACAAGTACCTTTGCCAACTGAACCATCTCACTGGCCTAGAAGTGGGGATTCTTAACTCTTTGTTAACTGTTGATTGGGTGGTAAAGGATGAAATAAATTGATATTTGCAGGATTGATATTTGAGTTGTTTCTATATAAATGTTCTTTAAGAGCTCTTTTTAGAACTTTGTGGCCTAGCTATAGGCAACTACTTGTTATATATGTATTTATTAACATTGTGTGTATATTTGCCAGTACCATTAAAAATGAATGCCAGTCAAATAAATGAAGGGTAAGAAAACAGTCTAATATTTTTGGATCTAGAAATATATACACCATAGATGAAAAAGTCTTACACCTAAATTTACTGCATACAGTGTTTTAAAAAAATAATGTTGTGTGTATTTTCTAATTAGGTAGAGACCTTTTCCTAGCAAGTTGTTCACAGGATTGCCTAATACGAATATGGAGACTGTATATGAAACCAACATCTTCAGAAACTGAGGATGATAGTGTCAGACTGACAGAAAACACTTTCACTCTACAAGATGGAGGTAAGCAACTGTGAAGCATTTGCTGTGGCAGTGCACAACACTGCTGGCTCTTTGATTTGTCTGTGTCTCCACACATCTGTGTGAAGGTTAGTTTTCTATTTTTATGTGAGATCTGTTATTTTTCATGTTTGAAACATTTTAATAAACTATATTAGTCTGGTCTTTTGTTTTGGTTTTGTTTTGGTTTTCAAGACAGGGTTTATCTGTGTAACCTTGGCTGTCCTTGACTCACTTTGTAGACCAGTCTGGCCGCGAACTCACAGAGATCTTCATGCCTCTGCCTCCCCAAGAGCTGGGATTACAGGCGTGCACCATTGCGCCTGGCTAGTCTGGTCTTTTTTAATTGCTAAAAGTTATGCTTACTGTTTATCAGTGAATTAATTTGTGAAATGTTGCAAGCATAGCACAAGAAGCCCTAAAGGAATAATGTGAATGCCAGTCCTGTTGCAGTATATTCATAAGGGACAAGCTAAATTCTTTCGCTATGTTTGAGTGCCGTATATAATTCAGATTTTCTTCCGTGCTGTGATAGACTGGCTTCCCCACCCACAGATCCTATTGGAATGTTATATGATGGAGGTATATTTGAGTTTGTACCTAAATAGCAAAGTCAGTCCTCATTAGCCCTCACTCACTTGGTATATTGTTTCTGGTTAGTCTTAGATATAAAGCCTATTAAAGTTGTGACTTTGCTAAAAATTGTATGGGGAAAACCAAGAAATGATATAGCCAACCTTATAAATAGCTATGCCAAAATATGAAAATTTTCATTTTTTTGTTTTTGTAGTCTATGCTATGAATTTTAGCTTCCCTTATTTCTTCATTTATGTTAAGTTATTTTAAAAAACCTGATAATTATTAAGAAGGTTAACGTATCTGTTTCTCTATCTGCCTGCCTGCCTGCCTGCCTGCCTGCCTGTGAATGACAGGGTTTCATATATCCCAGGCTGGCCTCTTTAACTCTAACCCTCCTCCTACCTTCTGAATGCTGTTGCTGTTAGAGAGCTGTGCCCCATTAATGTCAAAGTGCGGTTGGAAGCCAGGGCTTTGGGTGTGCCGGGCGTGCACACCCTCAACAGACTTATGTCCCCAGTGTTTGTTTTTGCTTTACTACTACTTTTTAAAAAATTATTTTTGTTGTGCTGGAAATTAAACCCTAGGGCTTTGTACATGCTGTGCAGTACATGGCTGGGCTAAACTACAGCTCTAGTTTTGAACCGATACATGAGAATTATACATGTGATGTTTCAAAATGGAATGATGTGTGAGTTTGCTTTTTAATTGCTATGTAACAGCCTTTCCGGAATATTTCAAATAGTAAAATATATTAATGTTTATGCCCAGATACAGAAAAATGTAGAAGAAATTCATTTTTATCTTTTTTTTTTTTTTTGTCTAATGAAGTTTAGGTTTTTTTGTTCTTTTTTTTTTTTTTTGAATCTGGATTGTTACGTCTTGTTCTAATTTGTTGACATAATTACACGAAATCTTACAAATACTCTTTTTAGAAGAGTCATGAGGAAGGGTCCCTGTGTCTCTTCTGTTGTAGATGTTAGCACAACAGTTGCGGTTACCCTGGAAACCTTGCTGGCTGGACACGAAAACTGGGTAAATGCAATTCATTGGCAGCCTTCATTTTACAAAGGTAGGAGGACAACAAACAGCTCTTGCTTCATTAAATGTAATGGTGTCTTAAGATGACCAGCTAAACTGGGGGGTTGCTTTGAGTGTGGCTAAGGTTAGTAAATGTAAGGTGTTTTCAGGTTGATAGCAGCTTCTCCACTGAGAGGTGTACTCAGGCAGGCTGCCTGATTGCTGCACATGCTGAAACGGCCGTATTCCTGTCAACTGTGTTTGTTCAAAGTTCCTATGTGATTCAGAGTTCAAGGAAACTTGACTCAATCCAGCCTCACTGGAACCGTCACTCTTGATAGTACAGAAATGGTGATATTGGGAGAGAGTGCTTATGGAAAACAGCACTTTTCCCTTCTTTCTTTTGCCCTTAACCTCTATCTGTGAAGGGACAAGGTTACCATGTTCATGCTGGTGCTGCTGTAAAGCTGAGCAAGGTATAGCCTAGTTCTCTTACCCAGAAGCAGCAATCCTTCATGCTCAGGTGATCAACACTCAGCTCTTAAGTTGTACACATTTGCCACAGTGTCTTCATCATTTTCTTCTTTTCGTCCAGCTCCACTGTATGACATGTAGCCTTGCTTGGTGGTTTCATTCTTTCTCACTATAACCCCTCCAGTTTCGCTGACCCGTGTGCTTTGTTGTCATCAACACAAATGTCTGTACCTGTTCTATACCAGGGCTTGCTGTTCACCATCATTGTAGCTGAGGGCCAAAAAACTGTGGCTTATTTTTTTTTTTATTTTCTAGCAAGTTCAGTTTAAAACTAAAAACAATCTTGTTTAGTGTGATGATGCGTGCCTGTGATCCAGCAGTAGAGAGGCTGAGGCAGGACGATTGTGAATTTGTAGCCAGGCTGAACTACACAGTAAAACCCCATTTCAAAAGAAGGAGTGAGCTGAGCATGGTGTACACAGCTGTAATTATAGCAGCCAGGAGGCGGAGACAGGAGGGTTACAAGAACAAGGCTGGCTCATCCTGAATAGTGAGCCCTTATTTCAAACACATGCATGTGTACATACAGAAGCAAAAGGAAGAAAGACTGTATGCTCATATTTTTGCTAATTTGAAGCTGTGTTTTTATCAGTAAAAATAAGAGGAAGAGGTGCTGGAGAGATACGGGTGACACCCTCTTTGGACTTTGAGGGCCCTAGCATCCATACACATAGACAAATAATTATTTTTTTAATCTTTAAATAAATAGTTAAAATAATGAAAAGGGGGCAGGAGATGACTGAGTGGCTAAGATCCAGCATTGCTCTTGCAGAGGACCCAAGATAGTCCCCAGCACCCATGTCACGTGGCTCACAACTGTAAGATCCCAATTCTAGGGAATCAGACCCCTCTGTACATAGACACACAGAAATGCACAACAGACACATAATTACAGATAGTAAAAATAGTAGTAATGATAATAACGTTATTTAAAATAATATGTATTATTTTTAAATATTGGCATTAGAGAGACAACCTGTAGTTTTTCTGTAGTTCAGGAGCCTGTGTCCCATTGAAGCTTTCTTTCCATTCTTCTGTAGATCACAGTGCTAAGTTCAGTGTGGGTCAGCCCTAGGCATGTTACTGAATTTGAATTTCATGTTTCTGTAGTAACGGACAGCACTATTGTCATTGACAAACCTTGTTACTAGTATGTACTTACCCTTCTGCATCGCACGTTTATACATGTTCAGAGATGTAACCATGTTGGTTCACGTAGCTCTCGTTTATTACTCTGTGATATTCCATTGTCTGAATTTATCACAGCTTGTTTGTACTAAGGGTAGATCTTATGGCTGTTTGTATATTTTTTGTTTTTGTTTTTAGAGACAAGATCTCACAGTGTAGCCCAGGCTGGCCTTAAGTTTGAAGTAACTGTCCTGCCTCGGGTTCCCTAAGTGCTGGGGTTATAGATGACTTTGTATGACTTATTCAGTGCTCTGTGCCGTTCTCTTCTGTCCTGGCAGTCTTGAATTCTGCTTTTTGATCATCTAAAGACATTAGTTTTTTTCTCTTCAGATGGGATTCTGCAGCAGCCGGTGAGATTGCTGTCTGCCTCCATGGACAAAACTATGATCCTCTGGGCTCCAGATGAAGAGTCAGGTGTTTGGCTAGAACAGGTAAGATGTGGATATTTAAGAGATACAAAATGGAACTTTTTAAATTTGCTGTGTACACCCCAAATCTATATTCCTAGAACTGTAAATTTTCACTCTTTGCATACATTGTATATTAAATGAGCTGTATCTTAGTCTCTAGATTCCTTTTCCACTGTGAGAAATGGGCCTGTTGATTGATGACTGTTTTTCTGTTCTTGTATAGGTCCGAGTAGGTGAAGTAGGTGGAAATACTCTTGGGTTTTATGATTGCCAGTTCGGTGAGAATGGCTCTATGATCATCGCTCATGCATTCCACGGAGCACTGCACCTTTGGAAAAAGAGTACAGTAAACCCAGTACGAGCATGTTCACTTCTTGCTGACTTCTGCTTTCCTAGTAGGCGCGCACTTCCATTTCTAAAGATTATCTGTGGTACTTACGCTGCGTTAGAAGTTTGGGCTTTTCTAGGAAGAAAAGTGTAATAGTGAGACAGTGTTGACAGTATTTGAATGATGCCTGAAATGTTATTCATGTCTGGGCTGTGGCTCAGTGGCATTGGCCTAGCCGATGTGAGACTCTAGGTTGTCTGTCCTTCCAGCTCCCTCCCATCAATCATGTACAGATGAAAGTCAGGGTCTAGATGCTACTGGATAAGTGATTTTTAAATTTAATAAATTAAAGGAATAAGAATATTGGGTGAAATGTGACTTGTCATATTTGGAGTGTGTATCTGATAGCTTCCTTTTTAAAATATATTGTGCATATTTTCATTTTGTGTGTGTGTGTGTGTTGGTGTGCAAGTGCAAAGATTAGAAGACGCCCTAGGACCCAGCTCCCTCCTTATACTGTGTGGGTCCTGGGCATGGAACTTAGGTCATCAGGCCTGGTGGCTAGTGTCTTTATTTGCTGAGTTATCTCACTAGCCCAGTAGCTCTTTATAAAGTACAGATTCATGGCTTTGCATTACTTTTGGTTTGTGATACTCTCCTCTGAGGTTTTAACTTCTTGCTTTATTGGAGAATTAGTCTTCCAGCCTCCATATGGACTTAGCCTTTAGGATTATTTCCATAGTTTAAACAACCAGTACATCTATGACATTGTTAGTTTAGGAACTATTTTTTTTTAAGGTGAACTCCAGTTCCTCAACCTAGCTGGTCTTTGAGGGTCTTTGCAGAAGAAAAGCACAAGGTGAGGAAGGAGGCACCGAAATCTGAGAGCAGTCTCACTGTGTATGAGAACTTACCCATGGGGGTAGAAGTTTGATTTTTAAGTGGACATTGTTCTTTAGAACAGTGTTAGATTGACAGCAAAACCGAGTGGAACGTAGAGTTCTTGCCCACCTCAGACCCAGTGATCATTGTGGCCTCCCTCACTATCAGCAGCCCACACCAGAGAGGTTCATTTTTTTCATAATCAAGATTAATATTTTTTAAGATTTATTTTTATGTCTTTGTGTGGGTATGTGCATGTGAACACAGCTGCCCGTGGAGGCCAGAAGAGAAGTGGGAGACATTGAAACTATAGGTGGTTAGGAGCTGGCTGACATGGGTGTTGGGAATGGAAGTTGTGTGGTCTGGATGAACAGTTCACACACTTACCCATTGGGCCACCTTTTAACAAATCAAAGATTGATTTGTCTTTATTTTTTAGAGATTCATTTTGCGTGCATGTATGTACGCTTCCGTGAATGTACACTCAGATGTTCCAAAGCCAGGAAAGCCCTTGAAAGCTGGACTTACAGACATTTGCAGGATGCTTGTTCCGCGGCTACTGAGATTTGAACTCTAGTCTTCATGAGTGTCCAGCAGGCACCCTTAACCACTGTGCCGTCTTCCAGCCCAGGAGCAAGTGGGGAGTTACCATAGGAGACTGTTTTGCTAATCCCAGAGTGCAGTCTATAGCAGTGCGCTTATTGTAAACACTCACTAGAGCTTAGCTTTCGAACCCATACTTGCATTACAGGGGAATTAACATAATTTCTTTGCCATATTTTTCTTACAAAATATAACTTAATTTAATTATTGAGCCAGCATGTCAGTTCATGCCTGTAATTCCAAGGTTTGGAAGCAGAGATGGGAATATGAAGAGCTCAGTTCTAGCCTCTGGTATAAAGTATGTTTGGGGCCAGCCTGTTTCATATGAGACCGTGTTTCAATAAGATAAAATATTATTGACTATATTCATTAGACTTGGCTTTAAACAATCTTAGTTACACAATTAAATTTCATTTTCCTCTCATAGTTTTACTCTCACTTGAGTTTTTTGAAAAATGGGCCCTGAGGTATGTGGTGTGCTGTTACTTGATGCTCGGTTGCTGTTATGAGCGGAGTAGATAGACCAACTTGATGTGACTCATCTTTCTGTCCTTTAACTTTTGTTTTGTTTGTTTGAGATAAGGTCTCTATATAGCTCTGGCTGTCTTGGAGCTCTGTAGACTAGGCTGGCCTCAAACTTGTACAAGTCTGACAGTCTCTTCCTCCCCGTGCTGGGTTGAGAGGGATATTCCACCATACTTGGCTAAGCCCTCTAATTAAAAATGCTTTAGGTTCACACTCAAAAGCAGTCTTGTTTTACTCAATATTCTTCGTTCATTATTAAATTTAATAAATGTTCGGTGAGCATGGAGTATGCGCTGTCTTTGTCTGCATTCTTCATGAGTACTCATTTAATCCTCCTAATGCATTTGCATGGTGGTTACCATTATTTAATACCTGTTTTACGGAAGAGTTGATAGACAGGTAACATCAAATTTCCCACAGTTACTGTTTGACAGGATGGAACACATATTTGGATATTAATTACAGTTTAGTTGCTTAGGAAACAGCTTCTTTCATGATCTCATTTTGAATATTTAGCTTTGCAGCTCTCCTTTTAGTGGTTCTTATTTATTTGATATGTATTATGGTCATTTTCATTGCAGAGACAGTGGGCTCCAGAGATTGTTATTTCAGGCCATTTTGATGGTGTCCAAGACCTATTGTGGGATCCAGAGGGAGAATTCATCATTACTACTAGTACTGATCAGACAACTCGCCTCTTTGCTCCATGGAAGAGCAAAAAGCGATCACAGGTAAGATGTCTCCCTCTTTAAGCCAGGCCTTCCTTCCATTTGAAATTCCCCAAGGAGAACAGCCTTCTCAGCCATTTGGAACATGCAGGCTGAGGCCACGATGAGACATGACTGTACACCCACTGGATTGCTGGCAGTAGGAGCTGCTTGAAAGTAGCAAATTTTGCATCCCCTGTTTTGCTTATTGGACAGGACTGGTTTTTGAAGCGTGCACTCACTTTCATTGTATCTGTTGAATTTCAACCGCAGGTAACTTGGCATGAGATTGCAAGGCCTCAGATACATGGATATGACCTGAAATGTTTGGCGATGATTGATCGGTTTCAGTTTGTGTCTGGAGCAGATGAAAAAGTTCTTCGTGTTTTTTCTGCTCCTCGGAATTTTGTGGAAAATTTTAGTTCCATTTCAGGGCAGTCACTGAATCATAAGCTTTATGATGTGAGTATTCTCAAAATGTTTTATTTTAATCATTTTCTTTCAAGTTTAAAAATGTTTGCTTCAGGCTGTAGATATAATATATGGGTAGAAAGTTATATGTTTCTGGTTTGATAGACTTTTATGTCATGAGCAGTGTCATGTAGTGATTTAATTGTTAAACACAGGGTAGAGAGATGGCTCAACAGTTAAGAGCAATTTCTGGTCTTGTAGAGGACCTGAGTTTGGTTTTTAGCACCCACATGGTGCTCACCATTCTTAACTCTATTTCCAGGGGATCCGATGCTTTCTTCTGACCTCCACAGGCACCAGGCACATAAGTGCACACACATATATATATATATATATATATATATATATATATATATATATATATGGGGGGGGCTAAACACTCATATGCATAAAAATCAATAACTAAAATAATTAAATAAAGACAGGCACTTTGTGTAACAGTTGAGTTCAGGACTCTGAAGCAGCACTGTCACATTCACTTGAAACATGACTGTCATATGCTGTCTCCACAGTTGGTTAGGCCTAGATAAAGTGAAGGCTGAGTCCCACCCTGATGAAGATTACAATCTTTCTGTGGGACAGGATTCTAGACAGTGAACTCATGAGAGAAGACTAGTTAATTGCTACCTTTTTTTTTTTTTTTTTTTTGAGACAGTGTCTCCTTATGTAGCTATAACTTGCTGTATAGATCAGGCTGACCTCAAACTCATCCACCTGCCTCTGCCTCCTGAGTGCTGGGATTAAAGGTATGTGCCACCACTCCTGGCCTAATAGCTCAATCATATGAGAGAAAAAAAATGAGTTGTAGAAGAAAGGTCACCAATTATAATAACGAGAATGTTGTTAGTTTTTTGTTTTTGTTTTGTTACTATGATTGGTATGTATGAGTGTTTTGCCTGTACCTATATCTATCCCATGAATGCAGTGCCCTAAGAGGCCAGAAGAGGGGGATCTCCTGGGACTAGATTTACAGATGGTTGTGAGCCTCCATGTGGATGCTAGGGATTGGAATCTGGGTTGTCTGTGGGAGCAGCTAATGCTCCCAACCACTGAGCCATTGCTCTAGCCCCAGTGAAAATGTTTTACTGGGACTTTGTTTATATTACATTTTTATTTTTGTTTATTTTTGCCTGCTTTTTATGTAAGATTTGAATTACAAAAGTATGTGAATTTGGGCTTAGAATATAGCTTGGGTTACTTAGCTGCACATGGCCCATGGTTCTAGCACTGAAGAAAACAACACAGATCGTAAGATCATGAAGTAGGTGACACATGCCATTAATCCCAGCATTTGAACAGCATAGGCTGGCAGCTGTATATGCGTTCAAGGCCAGCCTGGTCTTCATAGTAAGTTTTAGGTCAGCCAAGGCAATATAATGAGACCCTGTCTCAGAAAACAAAACAAAACAACCACAACAAGACAAATAAATGAAACAAAATAATGAAATAATGGAAATGAAGTGGGAAGACAGTTGTCTATAGAAAATGGTTCTAGGTGCTAGAGAGGTGGCTCAGTGGTTAAGAGCACTCACTGCTCTCCCAAAGGTCCTGAGTTCAATTCCCAGCACCATATGGCAGCTCACAACTGTCTGATGCTGTTTTCTGGTGTGCAGATGTATGTGCAAACAGAGTAGACAAAGTACCCAGATACATAAAATAAATAAGTCTATTTAATAAAAAAAAGAAAATGGTTCTATTGCACATAAGTGTTTATTACTAAGAGTGGAGTCACAGGTGAAAGGTAAGAGAGAGAGTATGTGAACAGAGTAAGGCCAAGGCTCATGGTGAATTGAAGAGGGAACTAGAGAGTTGAAGGAAAGTACTGGAGGGCTTTAGTTCATACTGGTGCTGTTGGGAGAATGTGATGAAAAGCATTTTGAAACAGAGTATTGTGTGGGAGCCCAGAGTTTGAGGGGACAATCAGCAGCAGAGTGGGAAAGGCTGGAGAGAGCAGAGCCACAGGCAATGAAGGTCAGCTTCATGGGCGGCACTTTGTGCCTCTGCTTTCTCAGTTGCCGTCGGCAGCTGCTTTTGCTCTGCTTGTGCTGCTACTGTTGCTGAGGGATCCAGAGGGAGCTCTAGGTGGCGGAAGAGCAGGTTCAGGAGATGTTTAGTTCTAGGAAATGAAGTGGGTTTTTCTGGGATGCCAGGAAAGGTTTAGCTCCAGGCATATACTTGGTTCTTTGTGCTAGAACACAGATTTTGTTTCCATTCAGGTTCTGTTTTCATGTTGAGTTTTGGAAAAGCATCAAGATTGCTTTTCACCGCCCCTTTCCACACTGTAGGATAGCATGCAGTACCTCCCATTTCAGTGGTTTGCTGTTTTAAATCCGTATCGCTCATGTCTAGTTCCAGTATGTATGTTAAAGTTGAGTTGGTAAACACTCGGCATATGGTTGTATACCATTTCTGATGGTTAGCATATGGTTCACATGTGTGTGCTAGATCTAGGCAGACTGTTGCCTTTTTTTTTTTTTATCTTATTTCACTGAGTTGTAAAGTAGCTTTCAGTTATTTGCATGTGTGTAATAAAAATGTCATGACTATGCCTTTTTGAGCTATATCTCTGTTTTGGCATCTCTTGAGTCTTTCTTGTGGGCAGAGTCCTTGGCCTTACATTTCTGCCTGCTGGACCTGTTAGACCCTGCAGCCCACTGTTCCATAGGCTTATGGTGAGAGCTTACCTAGGAGAGATTGTCTGATGGAGGTGGGGTGGTGGGTAGGCCCTTTCTGTTGGAGAGGGATTGCTTGGAGTGGCATCTGTCAGTTCAGGAGTTGGAAAGATTACAGACAGCAATGCATAAAAGCCTGGAAATAGTCTCAGCATTTATGAACATTACCTTTTTGTGGTACTTGAGGTACATATTGTGCTTCTCATTTTAGCAGGATGAAGATCTTCCAGAAGGAGCCACTGTTCCTGCATTGGGACTATCAAATAAAGCTGTCTATCAGGGTAAGGATTTATCTCCAAAATTATTGAATGCCTCTATTACTTAAAACTTAGTTACAGACTTACGTAATATGCACCCAATGCTCCCTTAGGCCTGTTTTTAAGCTTCATGCTTTGTAATAACTGCTCTGTTTACATGTAGGCCACTGATCCAGGATTTCACAGAGCACTCCAATCACTGGTGAGATTGTGAGCAACTTGCAGGCTCAGCTATATATGCAAAGACAAACAAACAAAACTTGTGAATATCTAGGTGAAAGAAAATGGACAGAATCTTTATGGAATTCAGTCCTATTCAGGAGCTAGTTTGGAAATTATCTTTGTAGTTTCATGGACACAGCTCTGAAACACACTATTTGAAAAGGCCTGCTTCTCTCTCATGTGTGGCTTTGAGACATTGTCATAGCAACTGCATTCATGGTGTCTGTTTTTCTATAGGAGACATGGCCTTTCAGACTTCTGAGGAGGAGTTGCTCTTAACTGGCCCTGCCTTCGCGTACCCAGAAGTGACTTTTCAGCCTGCTGTCCTTAACGGTAAGAAGTGACAAGAGACAAGTTAATGCAATTTGTAGTACAATCTACTCTGTGGCTGTGGACCTGAAGTAGAGCCATGGCTTTCACTTTCTGTTTGGCTAAAAATAGAAAACAACTATAGTATTCAAACTTTATAGAATTTAAAATGTCTTGTAGAACCTCCAACTGAGGATCATCTTCTGCAGAACACATTGTGGCCTGAAGTTCAGAAACTGTAAGTTGAATTTCTTTTTAGAGTCAGTCATAGGTCCCCTTATAACAACTTTCTCTTTCCCCTTCCTCCTACCTACATTTTTCTCCTACCCAACATAGCTTCATAGGGGTGAGAATCAGACCTCCTGTGGTTTTTTTTTTTTATTTTGTTTTTTGTTTTTTACATTGTTGTTTATTATATGTATTAGTTGTTTGGTGTTAATTTCAAAGATAGAGAGACATAACATAGGTTATGCTTCTGTTTGTTACTCATCTGCTCATCTTTATCTGTGTTGGTTCCCATCAACATCTTCCATGGTGGTTTTTTGGACTGGTGGGCATTAGACATGAAAACCTATGTGGAAGTACGTTTTCTTGGGAAGCTATCGTTTTTCTCTGGTTTCCTGCTTTTTCCCTAAATAGTTACCTAGGCAAAGTGTGATACTCATTTAAAGAATTGTGTATTAGGTTGAGGGAATGATCCTTTTCACTTTAAATTTCATGCAGTGTAAGAATAAGTACATTAGTAATACAGAAGGCATATTTTTTTCCTTTAAATTTTAGGTATGGACATGGCTATGAGATATTTTGTGTTACTTGTAACAATTCAAAAACTCTACTTGCCTCTGCTTGCAAGGTAGGTGTTTGTGGTGTTTGTGTGTGTTTAACTTGGTCACAGGTAATTGGAGTCATTGGGCTTTTGTAATTCAGCAGATATAGACAGAATTCACATGAAATGAGCCCTTCAGGTACCATCGCCTGAATCTCTTACATTTTCTTTTCCTCAGCTCTCTTTAGAAACATTTTAAACTGTTTTGGAACTCATTTATTCTTAATGTTGATCTTTGAACAGTTTCAGTTTGGGGGTGATGGTCCCTATGTGCACACAACACACACAAATATGCATATGGCCTTACCAATGCTTACATCACTGAAGAGAATGTCCTCTGCAGCAGGGAAGCTCACCAGGTCTTTTACTTACAGGGGTGTGCAATGGCTGCAACAGCACCCTCCTTGGGAAAGTGCAGCCTGGTGCTTGGGTTGTCATAAGGGACCTTGGATTGGAAACTGGAAACAGTTTGATGGCATATTCGCATGTTTTGGATCTCATGTTGTCCCCAGTCTAGACTCCAGACTGAATGAGGATGCCTTTTAGAAGTTCCAGAGCACAGTGGCCATGGGTCATGTTGGCCAGGCCATCATGTCTAGCTACACCAAGCTGCAGAGTAAAGAGCATGTGATTGAGCCCCGTGTAGGGCCACATTCAAGTTCCCTGTCTACTACCAGATCCATGTTGCAAAGAACTTCAGCTTCCCCGTGTTTAAAGCAGATGAACTTAATTGTGTATCTGAAATGTGGCTCATCCCTGATGGCTGTGTGGTAATGGACAATGGGCTGTTTTCTCCTGAAGGCTGCTGCTATGCTGAACCTGCCCCCTCCCTCCAGTCATGTTCAGTAGTAACTGTCATATCCTGCTCACCTTGAAAGAAAGAAAAGGGGTTTGGGGATTTAGCTCAGTGGTAGAGCACTTGCAAGCGCTCGGACCTGGGTTTGGTCCTTAGCTCTGAAAAGAAAGACAAAAATAACAGAAAGAAAGAAAAATTCCTCAGCAGCCATTTAAGGCCTATAACTCGTAAGGGGTGGGGCCTTGTGAGTTCCTCCTGCCAAGTGTTATTTTTATAAAGTATCTTTAAGTTAGGAAAGTAATTGTCGTCCAACTTTATTCTTTTCTGGGTTATTTTATTTTTGTGTGATTTTAGAATCAGCTTCAGTTTCTACAGAAAGTATTTTCAGTCTCTTTGGTGGTGGCAATGAATCTATAGATAAATTTGGGAGGATTTTAACAATATCTGAATTACTCCCCTACTTTATATAAGTCTTTAATTTCCCCTAGGGATGCGCTTTTAGAGTAATGTTAGATTTAAAGAAAAATAGCAGTCATTGTCTAAGATACCCGTGTGCCTCAGTCAGCTTTCTCTGCTGTTCACATAGTACCTGGAAAATGTGTAGTTTTTGGTGTCTGGTCTCACACATTTTGTGAGTTTTTTCCTTTTCCATATGTTTTATTTATAATATAATATATATTATATGTGTGTATTTTATATATATAATTTTTTTTTTTGAGACAAGGAAATTCACTTTGTATACCAGGCTAGCCTTAAACTCATTGAGATCTGCCTGCCTCTACTTCTCAAGTACTGGGACTAAAGGCAGGTGCAACCATGCTGAGTATATTGGATGAATTTCAATTTTTTTTTAAAAATTTTTAGAACCAACCCCACTTTATAACATATTTTCTTTATATATTATCCAACTCAGTTCGATAGAAGTTTGTTAACAACTTTATCAAGGACTGTTGACATGCTCAGTAGGTAAGGTGTACCCATTAGGTCTGAGCTTGATTTCTACATCCACGGGGTGGCAGAGAACCAGCTCTTGCAAGTTATCTTCTTACTTCCACAGTTGATTCCTCTCCCCCCATACATACATGCACACACATGAGAAATAAGTAAAGATAAAAAAAAAAATTTTTTTTAAGTGATGATTCATACCTGTAATCACTATGCTTGGAAGGTAGAGTCAGGAAGAGTAGGAACTCAACAGCTTTGAAGCCAGAAAACTTAGAGCAAACAACAGCAGCAAACCAGTGGTAGTTTCCTTTGGTATTTAGGTCTGAGCAGTTTGAACTTCATGGAAGTATCTCCTCTTCTACAATTCTCTTGAATAGCTTATAAAACTGTTACTTTTTTTTTTTCTAAGATTTTTATTTTTGTTTTATGTGCATGAATGTTTGCCTGAATGTATGTCTGTATGCATATACTTGCATGCTTGTGGAGGCCTGAAGAGGGCATTGGATCTCTTGGTTCTAGAGTTAGAAGCAGTTGTGAATTCTGGGAACTGAATCAGAAGAGGAACCAGTGTTCTTGGCCACTGAGCCATCTCTTCAGGCCTCTCCAATATTTTTATAAAACCTTCATAGATTTTTCTGGGAAGACAATTAATGGAGGTGTTTTTTTTTTTTATGGCAAAGGTATTAACTTAGTTTTAAACTAAGGTTTAAAACCAAGGTTTACTTAATTGGTGTTCTATTTCTGTGAAGAGACACTATGACCAAGGCAACTCTTATAAGGAAAGCCTTTAATTGGGGCTTCCTTGCAGTTTCAGAGGGTTAGTCCATTTTTGTCAAGGTGGGGAGCATGGTGGTTACAGGCAGACATGGTGCTAGAGGAGAAGCTTAGAGTTCTGTATCTGGATCTATAGGCAGCAAGAAAAGAAAGATACTGGAACTGGCTTGGACCCTTGAAACCTCAGAGCACACTCCCAGTGACATACTTCCTCCAACAGGGCCATACCTCCTAAACCTTCCAAATAGTGCTACTTCCTAGTGACCAGGTATCCAGATTTATGAGCCTGTGGGGGCCATTCTCATTCAAACCACCACACTACGTGTGAATCTTTTAATTTTTAATGGGTGCTAAATAAGGCTGTTTTAAGTGACACAGTTATCCCTTAGGATCATTTCAGTAGCTGCAGAATCACCAGTGAAGTTGTTTTTTCTATTGTTGTGGAAAAAACCATGACCAAGGCAGCTATGGAAGAGTTTATTTGGGTTTCAGAGGGATAAGAGTCTATCAACATCACTGGAGGCGTGGTGATAGAACAGCTCACATCAAACCACAAACAGGAAGAGAAATGGGGACAGTCCTTTGAAACCTCAGAACCCTCCCCCAGTGGGATACTTCCTCGAGCAAGGCCTAAGTCTTCCCAGTCACCAGCTGAGCACCAAGTAGTCAAATGCCCAGACTGTGGGGGACATCTCATGCAAACCACCAGATGGCATCTTTTTATTCTTTCTACTGGAAATACCTCTCCTTGCCCAGTCCTTGTGCGCGCACATTGTACATGGGTCCCTTGTGAGTTGTCTTTTCTAATCCTTCTTATCTCTACCTTTTCCTAGAAATTAGGAAAAGGTAACCTGTGTGTAACCTCCCTGGAGTTTTCTGGAGGCTTTTGTGGAGATATACAAATAGATACATTCAAATAGACCCACAGAAACAGCATGCTATGTTAAGTGTGTTCTTTTGGTTGGTTTCTGCTTTCATGTATCAGTGTCTTACCTCTGTCCTGCAGGCAGCCCAGAAGGAGCATGCAGCCATCATTCTCTGGAGCACAGCATCTTGGAAACAAGTGCAGAGCCTTGCTTTCCACACTCTGACTGTCACACAGATGGCCTTCTCACCTGATGACAAGTTCTTACTGGCTGTTTCCAGAGATCGAACCTGGTCTTTATGGAAGAGACAGCATGCAGCCTCCCCCGAGTTTGGTAAAGCAGCCTGTGTAGTGAATGTTGTCTGTCCACATTTAGCAGTTGTGAAATCAAGAGAAAGGTGACAGGATGGAGACAGCCTTCTGCCTCTGAAGTTCAGTGCTCTTGGGCAACTGGGGAATACTTGGCTTTTCTTGTAGATTTTATTGAAGCCTTTTTTTTTTTTCTAAAGTATGTATTTATTATTTATTTTTATGGAGTGGGCATAGTCAGACATAGATCATTCCTCATAGCCCCACAGTACAGACTGTATTTCAGATTTTGAATCTTGATCTTCTCCTGAGCTTTGCCATATGTTATGAGGGGTGGGTGGAGGACCCACAGCTGTCACAATGAAAGCCACTACTCCACAGCAGTGTGTAAGCTGCAGGGACATCAGTAGACTAGGTGTATTAGGTGTATTTTTGACTCAATAGTATTTCAATCCATGATCCATTTGTCAGGATGTAATGCCACATCCTGACTCCTGACAATTTGGATTTCAAGATATCACTTTGGAGCAGTTTTCCTTTGACATCACTTGTGACTTCCTGACTTGCAGCACTTCATTTTAAAGTTGGAGTGCTGGACCACTGAGATGGCTCAGAAGGTACAGGCACTTGCCCCCAGCCTGAAGACTAGGCTCAGTCACTGGAATGCACATGTGGAAGGAAAGAGCCAAGTCCTGCACACTGTTCTTTCCCAAGCACTCCTGTATGCATGTGTGTGCACACATGTACATACACCAACTACATAATTAAACAAATGTTAAAAATAAACACAAAAATAAAAAGTTGAAGTACTATAAATAACATAGGTGTTAATTTGTTGTAGCTTTTTGGGTTATGGATTGATAAATTTATTCTCTATAAGCAGATATATAGTCTATATAAAGCTTAGAAGTTATCTTTAAGCCTTCTGCTTATGTATTATGAGAAAAATACGCTTTCCCTTCTCTCTTTGTAGTATTTTTTCAGGGCCTAGAGAGATGGTTTAGTGGTTAAGGGCACCATCTGTTCTTCCAAAGGACCTAGGTTCAATTCCCAGCACCCAAATGCAGCTCACAACTGTCTAATGCCAATTCCAAGGGATCTGACACCTTTATACTAATGCACATTTACCAAAAAAAAAAAAAAAAAAAAAAAAAAAGAATGTGATTTATAGTATATTTTCCTTAATACACAGATCTAGCTACTTCTGGAGTATAGTAAAATCACCCCAGAATTGTTTTAGATCGTAAATTAGCCTTTAGTTGAATGCCTAAGTGATTTCTGTTGCCAGGCACCAGAGAGTGAGGAGGCAGCATGAGCCATGTGCACATAGCCTGTGGCTGGCGAGGGCTGGGTTGCTGGCCTCCGCTGCAGAGTGGGTGCCTGGCAGATCATGCTGCAGGTGAGAAGAAGGTCCTGCTTTGTGAGCGATGTGTATGTTTTGTTTTGTTTTTTCAGACCCATTTTTCACTCTCTTTGCATTCACCAACACCGTCACTTCTGTGCACAGTAGAATCATTTGGTCTTGTTCCTGGAGTCCTGATAGCAAATATTTCTTCACTGGAAGTCGAGACAAAAAGGTATTTTTTTTTTCCAATCAAAGACAAAACTTATTTTTAAAAATGTAAAAGAATGTTTTTATAGTTATGTTTAACAGCAGATTTTTCTGCCTTTCTGATAGTTGTTTACAAATTTGTTCATGGCCTCCCCGTGTACATTGAATGTTTTTCTTGTTAAACTCTACAACTATATTTCTCTGAAACATGAAGAGAAGACCTTTTGGCAAGTGTCTGTCATCACGTAACCCCAGAGCAAGGTGAAACAGCAGTTTGGTTACGAGTGAGAACCCAGGAGAGCAGGAGGGACTGGAAAACAGCACTTCTAGTTTTTGATAGTCTCATGAAAATGAGCTTTATTTGTGGCTGTTAAGCCAGTCCAAAGGATGATATCTACCTCATTAGTGCTGGGTTCAGGTACAGCACCTTACTTGGGATTTGTTTATTTTCATTCTGGTTTTATTTTTAACACAGGCACTAGGAATCAAACACAGGTTCTCCTGTTTGTGTGGCAACCCTTTAAAGGCTCAACTGTCTCCCAGCTCCCATTTTTCAGTAGTGACAGAGAGGGGCAGAACATGACCGAAGCTTGAAAAACTCAGGAAATCAGGCAGCACTCTGAAACTCACCCTTCCCCTTGTTGCCTGAGGCCTGCCCTTGGCTCCTGCTCGTCCCTCTGATTTTGTGTTCTTTAAAACATTGTCTTTTCTAAGTCTCCTAGTCCAGGATGACTAGCATGGTATTGTGTCTCTTTTCATAACCCTTCCCTTTCTGGTGATAGAAATCCAGGTAAGTGGTGGCACTCAGATTAAACATGTCAGTGTGGGCCTGCCAGCATCGTTCTCCCAGACTGGAAGCTTGTCCCTTGCTGGTGTTGAGCATAGATCCCTCGCTGAGCTTGATCTGCCTAGCTTTCGGGGATATAGTGTCTAAAACAGACCAACTGCATTTACTGCAGTTTCAGAAATGTGTGCTTCCCAGAGCCTCTGTTCAGAATCATGCGTTGGTCCCACATCTGCAGCTTTCCATTTTGCTTCCCTCTCTATTTCTTTGTGGCCAGTCAGACACCTGTGAGCCCTGGTCTTCCACAAGGGAAGCCTTGTGTCTTGTGTAGAGTATATTGTTAAAGTTCTATCCTCCTGATAGCCAAGTTGACTTCCTGAGCACTAGGCAGTGTAGAAGACTGGCTTCCTCTCCAAGAAATATGTGGTGAGTTCTGAGGGTGGCAACTGCAGCCAGGACATGATGTGTGGGATTTCACCTCTTTAGAACCATGTTGTGTGCTACGGAGCATAATAAACAACACTCCGTGCTCTCTGGGTACACTTCAGTGTCTGAGCTCTCAACCTGTGTCTGCACACTGTGGCTTCTCTGTGACATACAAAAGCCCCAGAACAGATTGTTTTCATTGGCTCCTAGGAGCAGAGTATAGCACTAGAACCCTTGCAGAGAACGCCTCACAGTGTGATTTGTGTTCTAGGTGGTTGTGTGGGGCGAGTGTAACTCCAGCCATCGCCCCATGGAGCACCCCATCGGCCCCTGCTCCTCCGTCCTGGATGTGGGCAGTTCTGTGATGGCTGTCAGTGTCTGCCCTCTGCTGAACCCGGCCCAGAGGTTAGTTTCTATGGGATTTGCTTGTTCAGTAGCATCTCAATTTTTGTCTTGTTTTGGTGTGTTTTGTTTAGTTGCTGCTGCTTTCAAAGTGCTTATACTTATGAAAAATTTTCAATCTTGGAATTCCATGATTGGTGCTTAAATGGGAATAGGAACAAAGTTTCTTATTTCAGACTATATGCTGCCTTGCTTTCTGTCACAGGCAGCCTAGGGAAACAGGGGTCAGTGCAGCCTGCTGGAAAACACTAGCTTGGGCTTTGGCAGCTTAGGACAGATGGACCTGCCTGCATCCTCTGCAGAGAAGAGTCTGGGGACACAGCAGAGCAGTGCAGGGTGGGCGACTGAGACACTATAAGGGAGCACTTGAGCAAGTGGAGATAGGAGAAAGTTATGCTGAACCAATCTCTGTCATCTCCCTGCCTTGAAAACAGATATGTGGTTGCAGTTGGATTAGAGAGTGGGAAGATTTGTATATACTCCTGGAACAAGACTGATCAAGAAATCAATGACTGGACTTGCTGTGTAGAAACAAGTCCAAGGTATGTTCTTCCTACTTTGCTTCCATCTGATTAGATAGAAACAGTGGTGGGTTTGGATGGCAATTTTTTTTTTTTTGGGTGGCAATTTTTATGAACATTTTTATGGAGAGATACAGAAATCTCTGTCTCTGATACTGACAGCCAAGTAGTACCTCCTTGCTAATATGTGGAACTCAGCTTTTGGTTTGTTCTACTAGATTGCTGGAGTTTGTCATGCTGCTTTTACAGACATTATCCATGGCTGCCTCACCTTGCCTCTCTTCTCTGTTCTTTCCTTTTTTGAGCTGGGCTCTCATGACTGATCCTCCTCCAGGCTCTGGGATCACAGGCCTGCACCTATCACAGCCATTTTTTAATGTGGTGCTGGGGATGGAACCTAGGGCTTTGTGAATTCTAGGCAGGCTTTCTACCAGCTAGCCACCCCCAGTCCCAGCAGAGGCCACTTTAATTTGCTTTGTGGCACATGTTATTGTTTCTGAATGCCTAAGCTTTTCAGTAAGTCATTATCTTTCTGTGTTCATTTTCTTGGGCTTTTCAATCTTCAAGTTCATACTATTTAAACATAATTTCAAATACTGTTCTAATTGCTAGTGTCATGATGAGCATGAGAGATTAGAGAGAGCAGACCTTTCACATCCGTGTGAGCTTGTTAGTGCTCATTGTAACTGCTGGTTAAAATGTGTGCCCGCTTTGTTATTGCTGTTGAAGTAGCTCCTGCTCAGCTTGCTCTGAGTGCCTATGACATTCCATCTTCCAGCATCTGACCTTCTCGCTCTTGCTGTCCCCTTTCCTTTACCGCCTCCTGCCTTGTCTGTATGCGATGCTCTGCCCCTGGTTTGGTACTTAGATTTGTACCATGGCCTCAGTGTGAGGAACCAGTTAGTATAGGAAGATGTGCAGAGTTCAGGGTTTTCATTTGACGATTCTTTCTTGGTCGTTGTAATGACAGGCAGTTTGTAACCTGAAAATAATTCTTGATTAAATACATTGAATTATTTAGATAGCTGCTATTTTAATTACTAAATTTTAACTTTTTGCTAATAATGCATTCACAGAAATGTAAGCAGGACTTTCAGATTGGCTTCCTAAGGGCCGTGTCTTGTAATTAACTGATTAATTTTGTGGTGCTGGGGATTCAGCCAAGGGCCTTGAGCATGCTGGGGAGTACTCTACTGCTGAGCTACATCCCCAGCCTCCAAATCTGTTATCTTTCCTCTGCCCTCTTTATCTACCTCCTCCCCTGCCCTTTGTGTGTATGTGTGTGTCTTTTTGAGACAATTCTACTGTATAGGTCTGCTTTGGCCTAGAACTTGATGTGTAGACCATCCTGGACTTGAACTTGCAACCATCCTCCTGCCACTGACTCCCAAGTGCTGAGATGAACACCTGCTTGGCTCTCTGTATTGTGTCTGTGCATGTGCACCTGTGTGTGTGTGTTCAGACATGGGCCCATCTCCTTATACATGTTCAGAGGTCTGAAGAGGACATCATGGGTCCTGTTCTTCTGTGCCATGTTTATTTGAGGTAGGGTTTCTGGTTGAATCAAGCTAGGCAGGTGGCCAGCAGGCCCCAGCAGTCTTGCTGTATCTCCAGTCCACACAGCACTGGGGTTCCAGGTATATATAGCTAATTTGCCTTTTTACGTGGGTCCTAAGGACTTAAACTCTGGTGATCCTGTTTGAATGTTGAGCCATTTCTCCTGGTCTCTACATATCTTTTAAATATGATGTGTTAACATTCGAGATTTAAAGGAAGTAATAAAACAAACAAAAACAGAAAATAACAAAAACACACCCAAACAAACAAAAAAGGACCCCCAAACCCATTCTTTTTTTTTTTTCAATGCAGTTTATTCAGGAACATTGAACAATCCTCGGACCCCGGGGAAAGCCAGCCCACAGCTTAAATAGCCTCTGGGTAGCCAACCCAGGCGTGCCACGGGGGCAATGCAGATAGGTCCACATACATGGAAGCAAGCCAGATCCTCGGCCTTAGCCAAATGTGGAGTTGTTCGTGACAGAGAGCACTCACCGTCGGGAAGGTGGAAGGCCCATTCTTTTATTTATGTAAATCAGTAAGTTCTGCCCTTCAGAACGGCCTCCTGGAACACATGCACTATTGATCGATCACCACTTCCAACAATTTGTTGACTAGGAAGAGAGAAGCATGTTTAATGAGTGCTGATAGTGCCCACGGCCCTCTGCTGATGTTGCTGGCTTAACACTGCTTTTGGAACTTCTCTTTCAACACTGTGTCCGAGGGCCTGAAGAGATAGCTCAGAGACACTGGCTGTTCTTTCAGAGGTCCTGAGTTAATTCTCAGCAACCACCTGGTGGCTCACAAACATGTATAATGAAATATGGTGCCTTCTTCTGGTGTGTAGGCACACATGCAGGCAGAATATTGTATAAACCAATAAATAAATCTTTAACATAAAAAAAAAACCCAAAAAACTATGTCCCAAACCTTGAATACTTGTGATACGAGAAAAACCAATAACAATGTTTTTCTAGAGTTGCTCAGTTAGATTTTGCCTTTTTAAAACTCAGCTCCCATATTTATAGAGCTTGCTATTCATAGTGAATCTCCCATTTCTATTTATGTAAAATGCTTCTGCTCAAGCGACTTATGGCTGCTTTAATATTCAGATTCCTCCTTATGGAGAGATGAGCTCTCATTAAGCACAGTCATAGTCTGTATAACATGAAAGCATTTCCTCAGAAAACGTTGCATACGACGGCATGTTTTTGTAAACTGTGACACCTTGGGTCTACTCTGGGTTGCACATGACTCCCTGTGCTGAAACAGATCAGGCTTGTTAGCATGCGCTTGTCTGGGGAAACCATACCTTTAAGGGAGCCTCATGCGGCGTTCACTCTCTGAAGTATGAGGTGAGCAGCTCATCTGGCTAGCTGCCTAACCATCTCCTGCGCTCTTTTAAAAAACCCCAGTCAACTCTGTGGCTCACTAAGCTTGACTGGGCTGGGTCCTGTCTGCACTCCCTGTCTAAGCAAAAGGTCCTCCTTCTGTACCAGAAAAGCTCACACTCACTAAGGGCCTGTGTTTTCAAGCCCTGTTCTCCAGACATGTGCCTCATTCTCACCCTGGCATGTCTGAAAGAGACCTGTGTCTTGTGCTCTCTCTGCCTCAAAACCTACCAGAGTTTTGTTTTCTTGGCTTTATTCATTTTGAGCACGTTTACACATGTCAACAAGGAACGTGTCGTACATTCTCCAAGAGCTATCGCTAATCTGTTTGGTAGCATTTTGGTTCTGCCTTTTGGGGGACCCTAGGGAACAAGAACCTCTAATACAGTTTATTATCTTGTCTGATGCCCTGCGGTTAGGTCACCCTGAGACCATGGCTCTCGCTGTGTGGCTCACTGAGGGTTTTACTTTACTCAGCAGTAAAAATATTAAAGCCTGTTTATCTCTCAGCAGTGTCAGCAGAACAAAATTACAAAATTGAACTACATTCAGTAATCTTGAAATTATTAAATAATTGAATTAAATCTTGCATCAAAATGTTATCTTAAAAGATTAGCTTTTGAGAAATTTTACATTTGCTTATGTGAGCATGTGCATGCAATGGTGTGAGTGGAGGTCAGAGGTCAACTTGCAGGAGTCAGGTTCTCACAAGCATTTAACTAAGGTTGACTGGCTTGGTAGAAATGCCTTTACCTACTGAGCTGTCTTGCTGGCTTTGGAAAGATTAGCTTTCCAGTTGTCATTTCAGTCATTCTACTGATGATTAAAACATTTGACAGAAATGTATTATTTCTTGTTCCTTTGGACATTGTCATTGGCCAGTGAATAAGACATTAGTCTGTTTTGAAATTAAAGAGATATTTTCAGTATAGGATTAAAATTACTAGAATATTAATTAGACTTCTATTCATGTTATAACAGCTGTAAGGATGCCCTGGTTACATTCCTGTGTAGGTGAACTCCAGTAAGGTATTCTGCAGTCATGACTTTCATTGACCTTATGATTTTTCTATCTTTCTTGCAGCCAAAGTCACACACTTGGTATCAGAAGGTTATGCTGGAAGAACTGCAATGGCAGCACTGAGCAGAGTAAAGAGGGCACTGAGTGGTTGTACTTTGCAAGCTGTGGTGAAGATCACACCGTCAAGATTTATAGGGTTAACAGATGTGCACTGTGACAGACTTCACCACACCCCGCTGTCCTGATGTGTCTTAACATGCTTGTTATGTAAATAGATCACCTTTCCTTATCTTCTTATTGACTGAGTTTCCCTATCTGGATCTCAGTCCTTTTACTATCTGAAAAAGTCTGTGAACGATTTCCCTTGTCCATTCTGTAGAGATGATTGGATCTACCTTTGTGTGTTTCTGATTAAGAACATTTTTTTAATGTGTGGCCAGATAATTTGTCTGGTTTGTCTGGTTATGCATTATGTTGAGTCTTTAGCTCTATCTGTGCCTATTTTGTTATAACAAAATGCTAGAGGATGGGTACTTGGTTAAAAAAAAAAAGTTATTTAGTTCAGCATTCTGGGAGTTCAAGTGCATGGCCCTGGAATCTGTTTGGTTCTGATGAGGACCTTGTGAGTGGGATGGCAATAGTGGGAAATGTGTCTAGAATAGGGAAATCACATGATATGTGAAGGAAACAAGAGAGATGGAGGGGAGGTACCAGATTTGCTTAAAACCCTATCGGGAGAATGCACTCCTTAAAGGCCTGATCACCAGTCATTAGACCCTGCCCCTTGAAAGGTTCCTCTACCTGTCTTCAGACTATAGGGTTCCAGCATGTGGCGTCCACACTCAGACTGTTCAAAGCAGCTTTGGGATGCTTTCATACTATTACCTTCTTCGGAGGCTGGAGAGGAAATGACAGAGAAGCCCAGAGTGTTTGGTTTTATTTTTACACTCCCTGTGAATAAGCACACCACACAATGTGCTGTCTTGACCTCTTCTTCTTACTAGCTACCAGGTATTCCAGAACTTGGAAGGCGATTGCAAACTTAAGCTAACGCCATTCCCTTCCTTTACTTAAAGGTATTGAGATTCTCCTTTTAAGAAATTCAAGTATCATTTCCAGATATAAGTAATAAATTAGGGCTTGGACAGTGAGAGCCATTTGAGTTTAGATGACAGCTGGTGTCAGAGTGAAGGATGTTCCTCATCAGGGAGACTGGAGAGGGAAAAGAGGGCCTGGAGACGTTGGGATGAAGAGAGTCAGTAATAGAGCTTGGAGAGGTGGGAAGATGCGAGTCTGTGCAGACTGCCACTCAGCCACAGCCCTCCTGGAGCATTTTGGCAAAGTGAATATATAGAAGGAAAGAAAAGGAGATACACTTGTTCCAACCTGACCACTCCCCTTCATGCCCCCCAGCCCCCAAACCAGTTTATCCTTCCCCTTATCTTACCTGCTCAGCTCACAGCACAGATCAGTGCCCAGCACCAGCAAATGAAATGGTTTTGTCTTGACAGCTGTCCTAGGCAGAGAAGAGGTGATAGGATTGTCCCAACTACACACTTGCCTCGAACACCAGGAGTCAATACATGTGCCTGGTGTCTCCCTTGGTCTTGTCAGAGGAAAGTGGCTCTGTTATTCTTTTGAGAGATGGAGACTGAGAACTGAAAACTGCTCTCGGCACCCTCAGTCTCCCTGGCAGTGTTGTGGAGTCCTGGGTGGGTTGTCACTGAGCTGCTCTCAGCAGGTCTTTTAGTTGGGTATGTATCAGCATCACCTGTCCAGCTCATAAGCTGATGGATTACTGGCCCTGAGCTCAGAGTTTTGCATTTGTGTGAAGTGGGAAGCCTGAGATTAGAGTTTTTTAAACAATTCCAAGGAATACAACTCTCCATGTTGATAGCACTCCTGTCATACTGTAGCCTCAGCCCTCAGCTCTCCCATGCCCACTCCCGCACAACACATGCACACCCATTGGTATCAGTCCCAGGGATGTTGTGCTCAGAAGTGAAATCTGCTTCCCACCTCCAGGTGACTGTGAAACACCCTCAGGCTTCGGAAGCCCTGTGGCACAGCTGGACATTTGCTTGAGCACACAACCACAATGACATCAGTACTATGTTTTGATGACTCTTTAAAGTGCCTCTCTGGCAAGCCTGGTCTACACAACAATGAGAGTTCAGTATTTGATTTTTCAATGCCATTTTGAAAAGCCAATGGAATGGTTAGTGTAGTCCCAAAAGCACACATAAGAGTTGGCATGATGATTCACAACTGTAATCCCAGCACTTTTATCCCTGTGCTCAGTAACTATGACCTCAGAGTCTACATGGCACAGTGCTTGAAGCAGGGAGTTGGTCTATTGCCAGTGGTGTTCTGGTCTCACAGGGGTCCTTATTAATTATACAGATTTTCTGCTTAATTCTGCTTGTCTTCATGATGAAACACATTGAGCTGCTAGTGAGTTTAGACAGTTGTAGAAACAGAGGGACTAGTGTGCTATAGTCAGAAGGACCACATCTACAGAGACAGGCTCTTCAAGCCGTGCAGTGGCTTTCTGATAGAATCCTTGCTGCTGTGGGGACAATGTCCAGGTCACCTGCTGCCGGCACTGGGTGAGCTAGTTGAGCTAGTCCCGTGTAAGAGGCAAACTCAACACTACAACTAGGATAAAGAACAGGCAAAGCCAGGCAGTGGTAGTGCATGCCTTTAATCCTAGCCCTTCAGAGGCAGAGGCAGAAGCAGGTGGTTATCTGTGACTTCAAGGTCTGTCCAGTCTACATAGTGCCAGGACAGCCAGGGCTACACAGAGAAACCCTGTCTCAAAAAAAACCAGGAAAAAAAAAAAAAGACAAACTAGCAGATTGTCATCATGGAGAATGGGTTATTTGAAGAGATGTGATGCTTTTCTGATAGAGGGTTGCTGAAGACCCCTGCCACCAGCTACCAGATAGGTGTGGTCCTGCTGTGGACAGAAGGACAAGAAGTAAAAATCTGTGATGTAGTTCTGGTTACTGCCAAATGATGAAATTGGGTATTGCTAATAGTTTGGGGTTTGTGTTAAGATGGTTTAACCAAATCACACCTTTTATGTTCCCATAGAAAAGGGTTTCTGTAGTGAACATACTTTCTCTATGTGCTTTAACATTTTTTCTAATGATATTTTATGTGTGTGGGTATTCTGTTTGCATGCATGCTTTGTGTACATAACGTGTGTGCTTAGTGACAGCAAAGGCCAGAAGAGGATGTCAGATCCCCTGGAATTGGGGTTACAGATGGTTGTGAACACACATGGTTGTATGTATTGAGAATAGAGCCTGGATCCCCTGCAAAAATAGCCAATGCTGTGTCTTTTTTTTTTTTTTTTTTTAATTAAAAACATTTTATCTTACAATATATTCTCATCATGGTTTCCTTCTCAGATCCTCTCCACCTTCCTACCCACCCAACTCTCTCTCTTTTTATAAAAAAATTCTCTTTCTTTATAAACAGACCAAAAAATCATAATTTTTAAAAAGAAGATGCACAGAAAAATAAAATCCATAAAGACACAAAATTGGAAACCATAATACATAAACAAAAGACCAGTGAGACAAAAATCTGACAAAACAAAGCAATATGAGAGAAAAAAAGTCTGCAAATCAAGTTCATTTTATGTTGGCATCTACAGCTACTGCTTCACGTGGGGCCTACTCTTGAGTGGGCTTAATCTATCCAGTGAGACTCCTTTGGAGAAAACATTTTCCACCGTAAGCAGATGTCAATTGGAGATAGCTTCTTGATTAGGAATGGGAGCTAGTGTCCATTTCCCCCCCAAAAATGGGACTTGAACTGACTTGAACTTGTGTAGGCCCCATGCTTGCTGTCACAGTCTCTGAGTTCATATATGTGCACTATTGTGTCTGGAAGACACTATTTCCTTGTCTGTCTTAGTCAATGTTCTATTGCTGTGAGGAGCTACCATGACAGTGCCAATTTAATTGGGCAGTACTTACAGGTTCAGAGGTTTAGTTCATTGTCATCATGGCAGGAAGCATGGTGTTAAAGAAGATGAAGAGTTCTGCATCTTGATCTGTAGGCAGCAGAGGGTGATGGGGGTGGGGAGGGAGGGCAGGAGGGAGGAAGAAAGCCTGGCTTGGGCTTCTGAAACCTCAAAGGCCGTCCCTGGTGACACACTTCCTCCAACAAGGCTACACCTCTTAATCCTAAGTACTGCCACTCCCTGATGAATATGTATTCAAATATATGACCTACGGGGATTCAGACCACCACATTTGTCATTTATTCACTCTGGCTCTTGCACTCCTCCCACTTCTTCCGCGTAGCACCCAATCCTTGAGGGGAGGGTTTGATAAATATGTCCCATTTAGGTAAGCTTTTTGATCACTTCCCCTTGGCAGGACTGCCTTGCCAGGCCACAGAGGAAGAGGACATGCTCAGTCCTGATGCAACTTGATGAGCTGGGGTGGATGGAGGAGGGAGGGGAAGGAGAGGAGGGATAGCACTACAAGAAGGATGTAAAGTGAATTTAAAAAAGCTTCAAAATTAGTAGATTTCCATATGAACCCTCAAATGGCACTTCGTGATATCTGTCCCTCCCTGAATCCCCTCTTTTCGCTCCCTCTTTCCTCCCCCTGCCTAATTTTCCTACTCCACCCCCCCATCTCTCTATAACTATATATTCTCTTTCTCCTTCCTTGGGAAATGCTTCCGTTCCCACTAATCCCTAACTCTGTACCTAACCTCTGTGGTTATATGTATTGTATATACCTATGGAAGGTTTAAAAGCTGACATCCACATACAAAAGAAAATGTGATATTTGGTTTTGGGGGTCTGAGTTGTCTCCCTCAGGATTTTTTTTTTCTAGCTCCCATTTACCTATGAATTTCGTTTTTTTAAACATCTGAATGATACTCTTATTATATATTTGTACCACATTTTCATTGTCCAATCATCAGTTGATGAACACCTAGGCTTTTTCCAATTTCTTGCTATTATGAATAGAGCAGCAGTGAACATGGATAAACAACTATCTCTTTAATAAGATGTAAAGTTCTTTGAGTGTATACCCAAGAGTGTTACAGCTAGATCTTGAGGTTTATCTATTCCCAGCTTCCTTAGGAACCACCACACTGATTTCCATAGTGATTGTACAAGTTTGTACTGCCACTAGCAATGAGTGTTTACCTTTCTCCACGTCCTCACCAGAATGAGCTGTCATTTATTTTATCGATTTCTTGGCCATTGTATCTGGGGTAAGATGACATCTCAAAGTAGTTTAGATTTGCCTTTCCTCAATTACTAAGGATATTGAATATTTCTTTTAGTGTTTCTCAGCCACGTGTGTTTCCTCTTCTGAGAACTATTTAGATCTGTATCCCATTTTTAAAATTGGTTATGTGTTTTCTTGATTTCCAACATTTTTAGCTCATTATATATTTTAGATATTAACCCTCTATAATACATGTGTATGATTGTTAAAGGTCTTTTCCCATTCTGTCCAAATGATGGTGTAATGGTGTCCTTTGCTATATAGAGGTTTTCAGTTTCATGATGCCTCATTTATTAATCCTTGTTCTTAGTGTCTGTGTTATTGGTGTTCTGTTTAGAAAGCTTTTTCTATGCCAGTGAGTTCAAGTTCTATTTCCCACTTTCTCTTGTATCAGATTTAGTATATCTGGTCTTGTGTTGAGGTCTTTGATCTATTTGGAGTTGAGTTTTGTGCAGGGTTAGAATATGGATCTATTTGCATTATTCTATATGCAGCCATCCAGTTTGACCAGCATCATTTTTTTGAAATGCTGTTTTTTTTGTTTTTTTTTTTTTTTTCCAGTGTGTATTTCTGGCTTCAGATGTCCATCTGTGTGTGGACTTATCTCTGGGTCTTCAATTAGATTCCACTCATCAACATATCTATTTTTATGCCAGCAACATGCTGTTTTTATTATTATAGCTTTATAACTTGAGATGAGGGGTGGTAATGCCTCCAGCAGTTCTTTTAGTTAGAATTGTCTTAGCTATTCTGTTTTTTTTTTTTTTTTTTTTTTTTTTTTTTTTTTGTGTGTGTTCTTATAAGAAGGTGAAATTGTCCTTCCAATTTCTGTGAATAATTGTACTGAAATTTTGGTGGGTAGAAATTGTAGATTACTTTTGGTAGGATGACCATTTTTACTATATTAATCCTCCTGATTCAAGAGCATGGAAGATCTTTCTATCCTCTGATACCTTCTTCAAATTCTTTCTTTAATGTCTTAAAGTTTTCATTATACAAGCCTTTCATTTGCTTAGTTAGAGCCAACCCAAGATTTTTTTTTTTTGAGGTTGTTATGAAAGGTATTATTTCTCTGATTTCTCAGTCTTTCCTTCATTTGTATATAGGGAGGCTACCAATTTTTATGTGTTAATTTTGTATCCTGTTACTTTGATGACAATGTTTATCAGCTGTAGAAACTTTCTATTGAACTTTTTAGTGACTTTTATGCATAAACTCATATTATCTGCAAATGAAGATACTTTGACTTTTTCCTTTCATATTTATATCCTCTTGATCTTCTTCAGTTGTCTTATGGCTCTAGTTAAGACTTCAAGTACTATATTAAATAAATATGGAGAGAGTGGACATCTTTGTCTTGTTTCTGATTTTAGTGGAAATATTTTGAATTTCTTTCCATTTAGGTTGATGTTGTTTGTGGGCTTGCTGTATATAGCCTCTATTATTTTGAGGTATGTTCCTTGTATCTCTAGTTTCTTCAGGCGTTATTTGTGTGTGTGTGTGTGTGTGTGTGTGTGTGTGTGTGTGTGTGGTGTTTTGAGACAAGCTTCTCTGTGTAGCTCTGGTTGTCCTGGAACTATCTATGTAGTTCAGGCTGGCCTTGAACTCAGAGATCTGCTTCCCTCTGCATCCTGAGTGGCTGGTATTAAAGGCCTGTACCACCACTGCTGGCTGTCCAGGACTTTTTATCATGAAGGGATGTTGGATTTTATTTAAGGCCTTTTGTGTATCTAATGAGATTATCATGTGATTTTTGTCTTTCATTCTACTTACATGGAAGATTACATTTGTCAGTTAACTTATATTGAATCATCTTCGTATCTCTGGGATGAATCGTATTTGATCATGGTAGATAACCTTTTTGATGTGTCCTTTGATTTTGTTAAGTATTTTATTGAGGATTTTTGTTTCTGTTCCGAAGGGATATTGGTCTATATTTTTTTTCTTTGTTAGGTCTTGTATGGTTTAAGTATCAGAATAATTGTGGCTTTGTAAAAAGAATTCTGCAATGCTCCAAAAGTTCTATTTTGCAGAATAATTTGAGGTTATTGGTGTTAATTCTTCACTGAAGGTCTGGCAGAATTCTGCACTGAATTCATCTGGTCCTGGCTTGTTGTTGTTGTTGGGAGATGTTTGAGTACTGCTTCTTTTTAACTAAGGGTTGTGTGTGGTTCTGTGCTCCACTTCCTCCCTCGGGGTGTTCAGGCACCACGGAGTGATGGGAAGGATGAGGCAGAGCCTGAACAAGGGAATCTAAGAGATTCTGGTCTGGAGGAGTGCTGTAGGGAGCAGTCATTCATCCGCTTCTACTCTTCCAGGCACAGGATGGCTGAACAAAGGCTAGCCAGTGGGCAGGCCAGAGGGTCCTGGTCTGGTGGTAAACGCCTGGAGAGAGAAAGCCTTCTTCAAAGCAGCTCTTAACAGGAGCCCTCCCAAGGAAACAGCAATTCTTAGATGATATTGAAACAACTGTGTCTGTTTTTTGGGGTGAACAAGGGTTATGTGAATATTGGGGGGTGGGAAGGGACTTTTAGGGTAACTTCATTTCATTGGCTAGGGCTAAGATGCCGACAATGCTTTATTTACATGCACAGGAATTCTAGGTGCCAGGCTACCTGAGAACTGTGGAGGTAGGGGGTTGAGGCATGCTGGCACCGAACAGGGAAAGAGCAATCCTTACTCCTCCAATCTTAAGATACATCACCAACTCGACCTAACTCCATGCCAGATTCCCTGGTGGCACTGTCCATGTGCCCCATAGTTGTGAGTCTATTTAAATTGATTATCTGATCTTGATTTAACTTTGGTAGGTGGTATGTATTAAGAAATTTGTCCATTTTTATTAGGTCTCCAACTTGGTGGGCTATTTTTTTTTTTTATGATTTCTGGATTTCCTCAGTGTATGTTGTGTTTTTCCCCTTTTCATCTCTGATTTTATTAATTTGGATATTCTTTCCATCTTTTAGTTAATTTGGCTAAGGGTTTATCAGTCTTTCTTTTTAAACTTTTATTGATTTCTTGTGAATTTCACATCATGGAGCGCCAACCCACTCGTCTTCCCTTTATATCTTCCCTCTGCCCTTGCAACCTTCCTTATAAAAGAAAATAAGATAGAAAAAAAATTTGTCATGAAAGGCATAGTGTCACGGTGTCACACAGTATATACCCTTTTATCCACACATCTTGCAAATGTTCATTGCAGTGAGTCACTGGTCCGGTTTGAGTCCTCCAGCTTCTGCTACACTCTTAACACTGGATCCTCACTGGGACTCCTCCTGGCTAGCCTGTTGTTGCCCAATGTCACGGAGATCCTGCGTTTTGGATCTGTAGGACTAGCCTTTTCATGCACTCTAGCAGATCACAGGTAGATGATAGATGTTGGGGTGGGCCAACTCAAAGCCCTGGTCAGCCCACCAGCTCTTCTGTACCAGCACCACCAGGGCAAGCTCACCAGCACTGCCCCTGCTAGCTTACCCAGTGCTATCTAGCAAGGGGTAGGGTCAGCTCTTCCTCTTTCATGCCCTCAGGCCGGCTTACCTGAGCCTTTGCCACTAGGGCCAGCTTCTGTGCTGACCAGGCAAGTGCAGGGCCCTCTCTCCTGAGCACTGCAACCAGTGAGGAGCAGGGCTAACTCTCCCATGCCAGTGATGGGCAAAGGGGGAGGGCATTTCTCCCCAGCTGGCACCACCCCACAGGAGATGAGAGATGAGGGGCATGGCCAGCTCTCCCTCGCTGCAGGCTCACAGCACCACTGCCACCAAGGTCAGCTCTACTGTGCTGCCCAGGCAAGGTGCAGGGGAGTTTATACATCTCATTGATTTTCTGAAGAAACCAACTCTTTCATTGATTCTTTGTATTTTTTTTCTATTTTATTGATTTCAGCTCTTGAGTTTGATATTTTTTTCCATCTGCTCATTTTGTGTGTTATTTCATCTTCTTATTCTAATGCTTTCAGGTGTGCCATTAAGTTACTAATGTGAGATCTCTCCTTTTTTTTTTTTTTTTTTAATGTAGGCACTTAGGGATGAACTCTTAGAATTCCTAGTGCTCTTAGAACTAACATTACTGTTAGTTAATAGGCTTGGGTCTTTTATTTTTTACTTTTATTCGGATCTAAAGTGTTTCTAATTCCCTTTTTAAATTGTCTTTACCCCTTTTTTAAAATTCAGTAGCAAGTTGTTCAGTTTCTATAAGTTTGTATACTTCCTGCTTCTTTTGTTGATGTCTAGCTTTAACTGGTAATGGTCAGATGCAGAGTGTTATTTCAATTTTTTTTTGTATTTGTTGAGACTTCCTTAGTGTCCAAGTATGCGGTCAATTTTGAAGAAAGTTTCATGAGCTACTGATAAGAAGGCATATTCTTTTTTGCTTGGTAAAATCTTCTGTAAATATTTGCTAGTTCCTTTTGATTTGTGATGTTATTTAACTCCATCATTTCTGTTTTGTTTTTGTCTGGAAGAACTGTCTTTTGGCATGAGTGGAGTAATGAAGTCACCCACTATCACTGTGTCTGGTCACCACCACTCCAACTCTTGGTACAGACCCAGGATCCCCCTAGCTCTTTCATCCCAGAGAACAATGAACCCCACAACCCAGTGGACCTAGAGTTTTGGAACCAAGGCTGAAGGCATCCTCCTGGGATCTAAGTGTTAGCTCTGCCAGCTCTCTCAAGGGCTCCCTGCATTGAGTGGCCACAGACTGTCCAGCTAATTTGCTTTACCGAGTTCTGTGTATTCCTGACGGCCACTTAGGTGTGGCTCAGAACCTCCATTTGAGGAATCGGTGGATGTGGGTTTGCATCTGGGCTCACCCTGGCCTCCCACCCACTGCAGGCAAGCTTTCCCTTCATCTCTGTGACTGGAAAGAGTATTAGAATGTTGATCTGGTTTTCACATCAATTGTGTATGAAAGAACATGCAAAATTGTTTTTCACCTTTGTACAAGATAGATTATTTCTTAAACAAAGGAGTCAATTTAGGCATTCCAGAATGGGTAGGGAGTTTCTCAATACCCAGACACCCAGGCTTTTCATTTGCCCTATTTCTTCCACCATCGAGGTGTGTGGCTTCCTGCCATGATCTCTGCATTCCAGCCAGAAGAGAGGAAAAAGACCTTCCCTTCACTAAGGGCGGTTTCTTGGAAGCCTCACATATTTCTGTCCAGTATCTTTGGCCAGAATTTAGGATTGTGGCTGTATTCAGTGGAAAGAGAGGCTGGGAAAAGACTCTCCCGCCCCCAGACACTTGGGTTTTTGAGTCAGAGTTTTTGCTGTTATCTTAGCCTGTCTTTCTTTCCGCTTCCCTCCCCCATTCCCCTGCTGTGCTGAGGTTCTAATCCAGGGCTTCCCCATGCCAGAAGGGGCTCTACTACTGAGCCTCAGCCCCAGAGTGGCTTTCTTTTGTCCACTGCACCTAACCCAGCAGGAAGCATCCTCAAATGTTACCTGTCAGTTGCTCTGCAGGATGACTAATATCAAAGAGTGGGAGGAAGAGAGGGGGGATGGCTTCTGGATGAATACACGGGAAGTCCAACTCCCAGGAAGAAACATCAAGGGGCGGGGGGAGCTAATATGGACGCACCCACCCTGCAGGCTCCACTCTGCTAGGACTCATGGGCTTTGTTTTGAATATTACAGTATGAATATGAGTATAATGGACCCTTGTTCCCAGTCTCTTCATGATTCCAAGCTGCCCTTTCAGCGTCTACCAGCAGAAAAGGTCTCTGCTTCCTGTTTTTTTGGTTTCCTTCCTTCCTTCTTTCTTTCTTTCTTTCTTTCTTTCTTTCTTTCTTTCTTTCTTTCTTTCTTTCTTTCTTTCTTTCTTTCTTTCTTCCTTCCTTCTCTTCCTTTCCTCTCTCTTTTCTTTCCTTTCTTTCTTTCCTTTCTTTCTTTCTTTCTTTCTTTCTTTCTTTCTTTCTTTCTTTCTTTCTTTCTTTCTTTCTTTCTTTTCTTTCTTTCTCTTTCTTTTTGCTGTCTAGTTCAGTCTGCTATAGCAAACTGCTGGGCTTTGGAGAGAAAGCTGCTGCATTGCTCAACTGGCCCTCTTCTGATTTCCCAACTACCCTGATACCTAGACTGGAAGCTTCTCTTTTGGGGAGGTACAGGCTACTTAGGTGGACGTACAGAATTACTTGCATGATCTAAACGCAATTTGCTCTTGTAGGCAACACCCACCCAAGGGTCATGACAACATGTTCGGAGATTTGATTCATGATGATAGACCTGGGCCCCCAACTTCTTCCAAGACAGATAGGCAAAGGCCTGGGGCTAGCTAGTGAGAGGGAAGGCCTCTACCTTGCTTCTCTATCTGAGTTGGCCCTTACAAAGAGGCTGTTTCTTAATGTGACAGGACTGTCCTCACTAGGTCACATAAATCATGTGACTAAGTTATGCTGACCCTCACAGGCCCCTAGGCCTGTCCTCTGGTTCTCCCCTTTATACTAACTTTCTCTGTGCCACTGTCAGCACTCAGCTCTCTTTCCTGAGTTCCTGAGGTGCCCTCCACAGGTACTGCACGTGTCTTGTGTCTCTAGCCTCAGACGCTATCATGTTTGAATACTGATTAACAATCTACTTAAGTGGCCTCAAAGGAGCCCCATTTGTCCCCGAATCCCGTTCCTGCTGCACTATCTGGACTTCACTGTTCCGGGCCAGGACCCTCTCGCCCAACCTTTGAAGCAGCAGCAGACTAGGAGTCGCACTTACCACTAGGCTTCTCTACCATCATCAATCACCCCACTTTTGCCTTTGCCTTGACCCAGGTTTCAGGCTTGGGCGTGGTCACCCAGCTGTTGCTCTGGGCCTCAGTCTGGGTCCTCCTTAGCGCAGAGACCTGAGTCTCTTTCCAAGTCCCTCAGTCCACGCAATTCCTGAGGACTGTGTTCTGCAGTGATGCCCTCCAAATTTGGTTCCTCACTTGCGCCTTGCAAGAGTTCACATTCCCACGTCTTCCCAGGTCAGCAGTGATGGAGAAACCAACCATCTCCCCCTTGGTCTCAGATCTAGACGGCACTGGGAGCACCTGTCACTTTGCAGCTCTCCCCCCCCCCCCCGCCCCCGACTCTGCACTGGTGGGTTTGCCTGGCTCTCCCAGCAGTGCTCTGAGCCATCGGGGTGCAGGAGGGAGGGCTCAGGCCATGAGCTGTGTCATCCTAGAGCTTTCCACGCTCCGACGTTGCACAATCGCTGGGAGTTTATCAAGCAGACCAAAGATTTTCCCCTGAAACGCAGAGCGCAGGCGCCCACAGCCGTCCAAGCGGCTTACACACTTTCGCGCCTGGAGCCCAGGGGGCGAGGGTCCCAGGTTCTGAGGCAGGAGGACCCGGGGTCACACACGCCCCCAGCGAGAAAGGCTCGCACTCCGTGGTTCCCTCCGCTTGCCTTAGGGGAGCCTAGATGTCTCAGGACTGGCGCCCAGGTGTTTTGGATGCCGCCTGAGCAGCGCTGGACGCTGACGGAGACCGCCGGGTCCTGTTCCAGGTGGGCAAAGGCCGCCCCGAAGTGAAAGCGCTGGGTGAGTCAGCACGCCGCCGCGAGGAGGCCGGGCCTCGAGGCACCGCCCCTGGGTGGGGACCCGAGTCACCGACGGGACGGCCCGGCGGAGTCGCCGGCCTCGCGCACTTCCCGGGCTGGGCCGCCTGGACCCCCGAAGACTTGGGGCGAGGGCCATGGCCTGCGTGGCCGCAGAGCGGGGACCCGAACCTCCGGCCTTCCAGCGCCGTACAGAAGCCAGCGCGCCGCGCCTGGCCCACGGCTACGGGCTGCGCAGCTTGAGCGAGCTGCGGGACTTGGAGTTCGGGCGCCTGGCAGGTGAGGCACGGGTTCGAGGGACGCGCGGGGCTGGAACCCGCGTGTGGGACTCGCCGTCTCATGTGGGGCGCGCTTTGCACTCGATCTCGGCCAAAGGGTCAAGAAGAGATGAGCTCCTAGGGAATCGAAAGTCGGGGAGCGAGTGCGAGCCCTTGCTGGGTGCCGGCGGCTCCCCGCGGTCCCGTCCGCAGTAGCAAGACTTCTCGCTGTCACTGTTGCGTAGACTGATCGCTGGCGCCTGGCGTCTCACCACACACCGCAAACAGAGCTTACCTTCTCTCTGTCCCCCCCCCCCCCTCTAATGCCGGGAGAATACCCGACCCTAAAGACCCCACCGTAGCCGAGGTCACACAGTTTATTGAGCAGGGGTGCTTTTCCAGTGGTTGGAAAAGAGGCTCTGCTGCGAGCGCCATCAATTAGCCAGACAGGTCTCGCGAGGCCACGCCCCTCTCTTCCTAGGGATGTCAGTAGTCTTTTCGAAACATTATTTTCTTTCTATTACTACTATTACTATTGGTGTTTTAAACAGGGTCCCGTGTGGCCATGTAGTTCAGGTTGGCCCTGAACTCGCTTTGTAGTCTCGAATTATTGATCCTCTTTTTCCTCTGCCTCTGCCTCTGCCTCTGCAATTCTGCGCTTACAGGCGTGCCCCAGACTCGCTTGGCACCAAGCCTCATTTTTTCTCAACAATGCTCTGTGTGAGCTCTAGCTTGCTGCGAAACTGGAAGAATAAGAGAAGCATGCGATTTGAGCTTTAAGAACAAGCTGAGCCCGTGAGTTGGCCGGGGATTATTTTGAACTCACAAGGTAGAACCTGTTGATTGAGTTGGCAGTGAAGCTCGGATTAACTGCAAGTGTAGCTGAGCCCAGCCCGCTGCTGCAGGTCGGGTACTCGCCCTCCGTCACGGACCTTGACCGGACTTCAGAACCCACCGTGGAGCAGGAACATGGGTTTGCCCCCTCAGGTGTCTGCCCTGCTCTGTGTCCTTTCCTCGTTTGGAATAACACCTGGTTTTCCTTTGGGGGCGTGGGGAGGTGTGGCCTCCTCCCGGTCTCTCTGTTCCTACTCTGTAGAGAGTCTTCCTACCTACTGCTCTCCATTCTTCGCTGTGCCTTGTCACAGCCCCTCAACTTCTTTGGGGCCTCCCTTCCTTCCTGTCTGCTCTGCCTTTGCTATGGAAATTTCCTCCCAAACAGAAAACCTCTGACAGAAGTACCCACAGGTGCAAAGGGCAGCTAGACCTGTCTCTTTCTGGAGCAAATCCCGGAGCCCAGAGAATAATCATTTCAGTGACTCTGTTCCCTAATCTCCTTAGATCCTCTCCAACCTTGATCTCTCACACCCTCAACACTACCCTAATTTAAAGGTCTATTCAGGTGCCTCCTGGCTCCACTCCTTCCCCTCAGAGGACAGTGCCCAAACTTGACTTTAGCTTGTAGCAGCCAGTCCTCCAGGCTGACCCTTAAAGCCTTTTAACACCCATGTGATGGTATGTAATTTTTTAATTTTTTTTTTCAGACCGTCTCACTTTGCGCCCAGCCCTGGAACTCATTATGTAGCCCAGGCTGGCCTCAATATTGTGCTGATCTTCCTGTCTCAGCCTCTCAAGTGGTAGGATTGCAGGTGAGGGCCACTGTACCCAGATGGGGCCTTTATTTAGTGACTTTCCTGGATCCACTGTGGTTGAAGTAGACCTCCATCCCCTCCCCTGCTCAGAGAGAGGGGTTGGGGAGGACAAGAGAGAGAGATTCCCTGGGTAGTCCTGGCTGGCCTGGAACTCACAGGGATCATCTCCCTCTGTCTCCACCATGCCTGGCTTGAAATACACTGTGTGTGTGTGTGTATGCTTGTGTTGGTACATGTGTATGGAGATGAGAGGATGACAACAGTGTCTTTCTCTGTCACTCTCTGCCTTACTTCTTGAGACAGGGCCTCACCTGGTGGGGAGCTTGCTAACTGTCTAGGCTGGGTGGCCGGCAAACCCCTGTCTCCGCCTCTCCGGCAGTGCCATTACAGGTGGGCACCACCAGGCTCGGCTTTTGTATGCCCATCTAAGGGATGGTATTCTGGCCTCAAACTTGGATGGTGAGCATTCTACCCATCAAGAAGTTTCTCCACCCATGAAGCAGACTTCTGTGAACTAAACAGGAACCTTCTCCTACCTCTGAAACATTGGTGGTGGGGGAGAATATTCACCTTTCCTCCACATAGAAACAAACAAACAAACTGGAGAGAGGTCAGGGAAGTAAAAAAACAACCCAACAGAACAAAGCGGTCTGACCCCGATCCCTTCTTTCCCTCCCTGGAGAGTTTCTGCAGGGTTGAAAATGTACCTTAAATGTGGCTTTGAGCAATTAAACGTATAAACTGTAGGAGCTCAGATTTGCCTAACTAGCTAGACAGGGATTTCCTGGTCTTATTGAAGGACTGTGCTGACTGTCTAGCTGTGGCCCAAGCTGTTCTTCCAGCATCAGGTGCTGACTGACAATCAGAGGTATACTGCCCAGAAGAGAGCCTGGACTCTCTCTCCCCTTCTCTCCTCCTACCTCCCTCTCTCCCCCTTTCCCTCTACCTCTTCTCTCTCTCTCTCCTCTATCTCTATCTCTAAATACTAATTAATTAGCACCAGACAGATAATGAGACAGCTAAGTATGTCAAAGAAAATAAAAGTTGTTTGACTGCTCTTTCTTGAAGACCTAATGCTGGTTGGCTCTTTGGACCAGTTGCTTGCTCTTCTTCACTGTGAAGCCTGTGGAGTGTCTGCTGTGCTCCAGGCATCCATCTGGGTGCTGTCAAATACCTACTAACTCCACCCCACTTGCAGATGTCAGAACAGGGGTCCAGAATGGCTGGTGGGGGAGGGGCAAGATTCAGTTTGGCCTGTTGATTTTGATGTGCACTCTGGGCCTAAGATCAGATCTCTGGTTCCCCTAACTCAGTTGTCTTCTTTTGCGAGATTAACTGTTGAGCCAAAGCTGAACAGAGCAGGGTCTTCCTGGTTGGCTTCCTAGCCCGTGGGAAGATTCTGGGCAACATGCACAGTGCTCCTCAGAGCCTGGGTCTCACTGTAAAAGGAACTTTTATTCACCTGTTTCAGCTGTTGTCTCAGAGAATTATTGACTCTGTTTGCAAACAGAGGCCTCGTCCTGGAAGCTTCTAGCCTCCATAGGACTTAACCTAGGCCTAAAATGTTTTCAGCCTCTGAGACTTACTGCTTAATAAGTCCACCCTTGTTCTTTCTGAACTCAAAGCTGGCTGGTTTAACTCAGCTGTTCTGGCCCAAACTCCTCTCCCAGTTGACTTAATCAATCTGCTTTCTCTCTAGGCCCCTGAATTGCTCTGCGTGGCCTCAAACTAACTCCAGCAATCTTCTAATCTTCTGGATCCTTCTCATTCTTTGGCTCATTCTGTCTTCATTTATATCTAGCTTATTCTCTCATTCAGGCTCTCTCTGCAAAATTCTCCCAGTAAAGCTGCCTCTTCTCTCTCATTCTCTGTGTTGATCCTTTAACTAGCTTCCCTCTCCTCTCTGTTCTTGTGAGAGTTGAGCATATCCTATTCTGTTAAATCTTCTCTGATTCATCACTTTTTCTGCCACTGAATTAATTATCACTTTCCAACAAGGGTACTTCCTTCTACAAACTAACTTTACCTTTATTGTTTGGAATTAAAGGTGTGTACTACCATGATTAGACCTAAGAATGGCCTTAAACTCAGATCTGCTTGCTTCTGTCTCCTGGATTAAAAGTGTGTTTGTATTCTGGCTGGATCACACAGACCTAGAAGGTCTTTGGATATGATCTCTTGCCAGAGCAGCCATGTTCTGAATAAAAATTTCTCTACATTTCACTATGCGTTGGATCATCACCTGAACATCTTTTTAAACATTATAATGAAAATTTAAAATGTATTTTATGTGTGTGGATATTTTGTCTGGCATATGTGTCCATGTATCATATGAATACTTGGTGCCTATGGAGTCCAGAAGAGGGTGTTATATCCTCTGGGATTGGAGTTTTAAGCCACCATGTCGGTATTGGGAATTGAAGAGGAGCCAATGTTCTTAACTGATGAGCCATCACTCATGCTCTAACAGAAACATCTTAGTGCATTGACTGTTGGATGACCAATGTCTTTCTTTCAGTTTGGTGAACTTTTATTTCACAATCTTCAGTAAAAGAATTATTTTTTTTAAAGATGATGTTTTTAATTCTTTCAGGATTTCATACAATGTATTTTGGTTATAGTCACTCTCCACGTCTCCCCTAAATTCTCCCAGACTGAACCTCCCTGTTCCCACAGCCTCCGACCTCTGTGTTCCCCCTCTTTCTCTCTCTCTCATCCACTGAGTTTGGTTTGTGCTGACCATCTACTTGTGGGTGTAGGGCCATCTGGACCATGATTATCCAAGAAAGCACTTTAGAAATATTGGGGGGAGATTAGGTGATATGTTTTAATGGCATCAGATTCAAAAGATGACAAATGAGATAGGAAAATGGCCAACGAAACTCCCCTGGGTTCCAACTGCAGTTCCCACTGCCACCCCAGGGCCAGTGGCGATCACAGTGTGCTTTTCCAGCAGCTGTCTGTGTTTACACACGTGTCCCCTTTTCCTGTGAAGGTGAGCTGTAATATTTCACACTTTCAGACACCGTTCTTAGCAGAGAGTGTGGAGACTGCCTATGATCTTTTTGAGGGGGAGGTGAGTAAAAATGGTCCAGGATTAGGTTATGTAAGCATACTACGGCCACTAAACAGTATACCTACAGAGGATGGATTTTTATGGTATGTGGGTTATACCTCCTTGAAATTATTGTAAAATAAAAATCTACCCCGCACAACAACAACAACAAAAACCCTGTGAAGCAAATTAAAAATAGATCTATTCATATTTTATAAATTTGAAATAGTATCTCAGAATTTGCTTCATGTAAGTTCTCTGTGTATATGTGTATCCCACACACACATATATACGCACACACACACACACACACACCCATACGTGCACACGAATGCAGGTTTACAGGAGTGTGTGAACACTTGTTAAGAGCATTTTGTTTTGTTTTGTTTTGTTTTGTTTTGTTTTTTTGAGACAGGGTTTCTCTGTGTAGCCTTGGCTGTCCTGGATTTTCTTTGTAGACCAGGCTGGCCTTGAACTAACAGAAATCTGCCTGCCTCTGCCTTCTGTGTGCTGGGATTAAAGGCATGCGATACTAAAGGCATGCCCCTGTGGATTTTTAAGGCACCATTCACCTTGATTTTTTGAGACTGTCTGTTTGTGTGTGTGTGTGTGTGTGTGTGTGTGTGTGTGGGTGTATGATCATCCTGGTGCCTGTGATTAGAGCAGGATGGCCGACAAGGGAGCCCCAAGGATCTGCCTGCTTCTGCCTGCCCAGTGGTGGGATCACAAGCGTGGAGTCTGGAGATCAAAGTCGGATTCCCACACTTGCTTGGCCAGTACTTCTACAACTGAGCTTAGGCCCCATCTCATGTCAGTTCCCGTCTCTTGTCAGTACTCTTGAAGTAGTACTGACATGAGATGGGATCTTAAAGACATCGGTGTGAGCTGAGCGTATCTGAAATAGATGCTAATGGGCATTCCATTTCAGCCTTGTGATTTTATAATGCTGCAGTGAGTGTCTTCACACGCAAGTCATTTCAGAAAATCCCAGGCATTCAGGAGATCCATCTGCAGAAGGAACTGTTGGGGCACAGTGACCACTGCACTTAAAGTGTGACTGACGCTGCCCAAGTGTTATTCCATGAAGCTGCACCCACTCCGCCTCTCGTCAGCCATGTACCGTTGCCTGCCTGTGGCAACCTTGCCCCACAGGCAGGCACTACTCTTCTGATCTTTGCCAATCTGATTGGCAAATCAGAGTATCTCACCTTTCCTGGAAGCACACAGCTTCCAGAGCAGGGTGTGAGAGAGTGTGAGACTGCTGTTTCATCCTTTGTCACAAAGGTCTGCTAGGCACTTCCCGTGTGGGCCGTCTTTGCAGGCTGGTAAGAAGGCTGCTTACCAAGTAGGCCCCTCGGCTTCTGTGCTTATATTAAGAAACGCACATCAAGAGGTTCAGGGCTATGAGCTGTGTTGAGACAGGGGGGTGTAGCGCTGCACAGCTGGAATCCCAGCTCTGGAGAGGTAGAAGGATCAAAAACTCAGAGACATCCTTGACTACATAGAGAATTTGAGGGCAGCATGGGGTATGTGACGTCAAGTGTCAAAAACAAACACACAGAAACAAAAGAATAGGTACCAATGTGTTCACACAAGTCAGTTTTAACATGAAGTGACTGAAAGACTGGAGGAGAAAAGCCTACAGGTTTACTTGTGATTTTTTTTTTTCCAGGGACTGTTTACCTTGACCATGCAGGAGCCACCTTGTTCCCCCAGAGCCAGCTCACAAACTTCACTAAGGATCTCATGGAAAACGTCTATGGTGAGGGATGCCATGTACCCTGAATTCTGATTAATCCCTTAATTTGTTTTTAATCCAGTTGGATGCATGGGGAGCATGGGAAATGCATACATGAAGCAGAATCAGACCCATACCACATGTACAGTGCAGATGGTAGAGGATCATGAGGAACATTCATTCATTCATGCCCTAAAGCCTATTGAGTCACTATGGTGTGTGGGTTGTAGTGTTATAACATTAAAAGAAAACATAGCCCCTGTAGACAAATTTTAACTCAGAACATGGCTGCTCTGACAAGAGATCACATCCTTCTAGGTCTGTGTGATCCAAATGGAATACAGACACACCTTTAGTCCCGGGAGATGGAGGCAAGCAGGTGTCTTGAGTTCAGGGCCAGACTGGTGTGGAGTAAGTTTCAGGTAAAGGAAAGGTCCAGGTGTGGCGGACCTCTCCAGCACTCAGGAGACAGAGGCATGCAGATCTCCTGAGTTTTAGTCAGTTCTGCTCAAGCAGTTCGGTTGAGTCAGAAGATTAGAACAGATTGCTTGAGTCCAAGCAGAGCTACTCAGTCAGAAACAGAGAGAAGCCAGATGAAATCATTCAGCTTGGAGAGGAGTTTGAGCCAGAACAGCTGAGTTGAACCAGCCAGCCAGAGTTCAGAAAGAGCTACAAGGGGTGAGCTTATTCAGCAGTCAGTCTCAGAGGCTGAAAACATTCTAGGCCTAATTAGATTGTATGGTGTCTAGAAGCTTCCAGATCTAGTCCTAGGTTAGCAGACTGAGACAATAAACCTCAGAGACAACAATTACATCAGGAGGATAAAAGACTCCTTTTACAAGCTCTTTTCTTGGGCGCCACTTTGATCTAGACCTGGAAGACAAGGCCTTAATCAAATGATCTCTAACTGAATGTGCTCAGCCACTGTATAAAAGGCTGTGCACAAAGGTCACCAGCATCATGGGCCTCTGCACTTAAGGAAGACAGGAGGGTTGGCAGTGTGCATGTTGGAGGAGTTGGGAGGGGAGCAGATGTTAGATGATGAATCAGAACTGAGACAACAGGAAGAGATACCATGCAGGCAGTCGTAACAGCAAAAGCCAGGATCTAGGACCCCGGAGGGGAGGAGAACGGCAGAAGTCTGAATGGATAAGGTGATGAGATGGGGCCATTTAGGGCACTGTAGGAGATGCAGCAGTGGTGATATTTCTAGGAGGTATGGTCAGTCATCCAGGGATTCAGCAGCAGCATAGTGTGCCCAGGAGATAACTCAAGAAAGGGAGTCAGAAACCTTACTAGCAAGAGTGGTGATGAGATGTACAATGTCAACAGTGACCAGTTGATAAACGCGCCACTCCCTGACTGAGCACTTGTTATGCGTTGGGTGCATCCTGAATATGTGCTGTGGATTATTGCCACCATCTGTATGACACGCCAGGAGCCATAGATTATGTTATTAAGCTTATGTAGTGTAGCTGTTTCCTGCAGGTTGGACATGGCCTCCATCTTGAGTGAGAGCACCTGTGGTCACCTGACTTCGTCCCTCACAGGATGGGGCCTATTGATGGTATCTTGTAGGAGACTGATGGGAGGGCTCTTGGGACTCAGTAACATTCTCAAGTTCCCCAAGGGCCACCGCCATCCCCGAGGTTTATTCAAGAGAAGAGCAATTGAAAGGGTTGGGACTATTCTGTAGTTGGTAAAGTTGCCTATAACCTGCCCAGGGGACTTCTTATGGTGACCCACACTCTTGTGAGTAACCTCAGGAAACTCACTAGTTCGCCAAGCTGGCCTTGGATGGAGTATTTTCTTTGGCCTTGATGTTGTCTTTGATGTTGCTATGTCTTCCCAGGAAAAGTCTCATGGTATCTTGATTTACATGTGAGCAAATGGATCCCCAGAAAGGGCAAGTAACTAGCCTAATGCTGCACATTTAGAAAGTTCTGGAGCCAGGGGAATAGGGCCACTGGAGCTATATTTCTAGGTAATTTGGTTCCAGGGCCCAAGTTCAAGTTCTCCCACCCCAAAATGCCCCTGTCCAAAGTAGTCCTGTTATGCTATAGACATGCACAGAGTCTTCATCTGGGCAGTCAGGAGACCTTTAAATCTGACAAAGTCCTCTGAGAAAGCACCAGTGAGGGATTTTTATCTTGATTTTCATCTATGATTTACAAAGAGACCTGAAATTCTCCTTCCACAGCTGTAACTGTGGAAAAGCAGTTATCCCAAGAGGTGGCAATTTCAAGTTCTAGGCACTTCTAAACACACAGGGTTAGAAAAAAATTGTCTGAGGAAAGGCAATGAGAGTGTATGCCAAGCCCCACAGGTTGCAAGCTGATGTGAAAGGAAGGTGTGGTAGCTGCGGTGGCCAGGCATCCAGTGTGACCCTCCGATGTTAGGGAAGAAGATATAAAGCCAACAGGCCAAGCCTGCATCAGTGTGCATGTCCTGTTCTTTTCTGGGAACGTGGGTGCCTGGCCCTGCACACCAGGCCTTTCCAGATATCAGTGTTTGAATTAGTTATTTAAAAAAAAAAAAAGGAGTTTGACCCAATATGGAACAAAAAACAACTTAAAAAAAGAAAGGATTACATTTGCTGACAGTTTATCATGGCAACGCCGGCAAGTAGAAGGAGCAGAAGGCGTCAGGTCACATCCTGGTGCAATCAGGAAGCAGAGAGAAAAGGAAAGGGGGGCTGTGAACCTTCAAGGCCCACTCCTGTTGATCCACCTCCTCCTGTAAAGATCTACCTCCCAGTGGTTCTGCAACTTTTCCAAACAGCACCACCAGCTAGTTTTACATTCATTTAACATTCAAATCACCACAGGGCTCATGTCTAAGCTAATTATGAGGGAGCGAATTATGGGAACACACAGGGGAACACAAAGAAGTTGAAAAAAAATTTCTCAAAGTCAATGAAAGGAAAGGTGAGATTGGGTGGGTCTTTATTGTTGCCAGTAGGTGGTCGGGACTGTTGACTCTAGTCCCCCTTCAGTGCTTGCAGGAGGAGGACAGCCTGTTTCTGCAGAGACAGAGCCTGCAGAGGTGGTAGGAATGACAGGGTAAATCTACAGAGGCCTCATTCAATGGAGGTGGAGCTCCATCTGGTAGCTGGAGGAATTCATGGACGCAGTCCTTGGCCACCTAAGGGGAATTTGCAGGCAAAGTCTTGGGGCTGGCCTGGCTGTCTCTGTGTTGACTTCCAGTCTCCTGTCTTCCCAGGTCCCATTTTGTCTTACAAATAAGCAGACTGGTTTTCTTATTTAACAGCTTTATGAGTTATAATTTACATGTTAAGTTATTTGTGCAATTCAGTGATTTAAAAAATGATTTTAATTGTTTTATTATCTTAAGTGTATGGATGTTTTGCTCACATGTAGGTCTAGATACTACTTTTGTGCAGGACACTAAGAGGCTAGAAGAGGCCAGAAGAGGGTGTTGGGTCCCCAGAACTGAAGTTCCAGATGGTTGTGAACTGCCATTTGAATGCTAGGAATTGAACTCAGGTCTTCTGGAAGAGTGACAAGTTCTCCTAGTCACTGAGCCAAATCTCTAGCACCGTCAGTAATTTTTAGGTGTTCTCAGTCAGCGAGTGATTCAACCATCACTGTAAGTCATTTGGATGTTCTTCTTTCTCCATGAGATTCTCCAGCCATTCATAGTTAAGCCCATTAACTCACCACTGTCACACACGCTCTCTCTCTACTGGCCTCTTCATGTAAATGAGATCATACAGCATGCAGCTTCTTGTGACTGGAGTCTTTCGCTTGGTGTGTTTTTTAAAGAAAACTTTTGTTAGTATATATTAATTATGCATAATAATGGATTACCATTATGACAATTTTATCAAAGCATAAGTAATGTATCCCAATCATTTTCACCTCTATGATCTTCACTTGTCCCCTTTCCACTTCTCCAGACTCCTTCCTTCTTCTCAACTCGTTCCCTTCAACTTTCATGTCTTTTGGGGGTTGGCTGTGAGCCAATGAATTTAATTAGGATTGCTTATTGGAGAATGGTTGAGAGGTTATGGACAGGACAATGGGCAACTTACCAGTCACTACTTCACTGAAGGAAATGTCTCTTTCCCTCATCAACCATCAGCTGTATATAGGTCTCCAGGGATGGCTAGGTCCTTATGAGCCCCTATCCTTCTCCATGATGGAATGCTGTTAGACCCAATATTGTGCAGGTCTTATACTTGGAATCACAGGTGCTATAAATTCTAGGGAGCAATGGACTTATCAGTCATGCCTCGAAGACAGCATCCTACAACACTCTTCCTCTGGCTCTTACATTCCTTCTGTTGCCATTTACATGACGTTTCCTAAGCCTTGGAAGGGTGATAGAGATGACCCAGTTGTAGCTAAGCACTCAATAGTCACTTGTTATCAGCGCTTTGACAAGTAATGGCAGTAATTGCTACTCACTGCAAAAGAAGCTTTTCTGACCAAAACTGAGAATATCACTGATCTATGGGCATGAATATTAATTTTTAGGAGGAAGTTTGACAGACACATTGCATCTATTTATCAGAATAACAATAGCAGCTTCCCTGTTGGGGCCTGTGACATCCCTAGTCACAGGCTTTTGACCAGGTTTACAGTTCCAGATGTGAACTACCACCCATAGCCTCAATCAGAAAGCAGTTGGTTGCCTTCATAGTAGTCATGCCACTATTGCAGCAGTGAACAAATTTTTTTTTCCTCAGAAGCCTGCACAGTATCTTCTTCACTATAAAAAGCTTAGCATACATTCATGTCATAGCCAATAGTTTTATTTCTAATTGCCAAATAGTTGCCCACTCTGTGGAGATTGCTGTGTTTTGCCTGTTCACAGTCACTGTCCATTTCTGCTGTTTCCAGAATTTGGCTTTATGAACAAAGCTGGTATGAAAATTTGTGTAATCTGTATGGATATAAGCATTTATTCCTTTTGAGAAGGTTCCAAGAGTGGAATTGCAGGACTATGTGAGAGTTTTGTGTTTTAAATTCTTGAGACATAGAGGGAGAAGGCTTTGAAGGGACACAGGGGGAGACCACATTATAACTCTAAGACTTTGTCTCTGTAACCCGCCAGGTAATCCTCACAGCCAGAACATCACGAGCAAACTCACCCATGACACTGTGGAGCAGGTCCGCTACAGGTGAGGCACAGGGATGTCTGCCTAAGCTGGTTACCTAGGTGGACAGACTTCTGAGTAGAAGCCTGTATCCCATAGTGCTTCTCAGGGGCGTTCATTAAAAATTCAGCTAAAAAGCAACAATTAGCAGGCCAGAAGACAGGGCGAGAGTAAGTTCAACACGGGTCAAGAAACACAAGACAGTGGCTTTGAGTCGGGGGCTGGAGTGACAGGAGTGGCCCGGGCACCATTTTCTGGTTTTCCCATTTATATATTGTTTTGTAAGGCGTTTTTATTTATTCACAATCTCCTTATTGTTTTGAGACAGGGAGTCCTGCAGCTCGCCTCTGACTCTTTTTGTAGTAATGCAGGCTGTGAACTCCAATCCTGCAGGCCGTGAACTCAGATCCTCCCGCATTCACTTTCCAAGGGCTGAAATTGCAGGTGTGGGTCACCATTCTCGGCTACCCCATCATTTTCACTAATCTTCGCACGTTAGACGGCTCTTTAATTGCTCTCCATGGGTAATAACTGGCTTTTGATAAATAATCTCCCCATGGTATGGGTTACTTAAACCATCAAAATTCAAACTGTTTCAAATTCGAAAGTGGTATCAGTTTGGGATCAGGAGCACCAGGAGTAAAAGCAATGTAAAACAGGCTGCTGACTTAAAGTTCCTTGTGACAGGGGCTGGAGAGATGGCTCAGAAATTAAGAGCACTTACTCTTCCTACAGAGGCCCCAGGTGTGGGTCGCAGCACCCACAAGGAAGCTCATAAATGTCTGTAATGAGTTCCAGGGGACTTTATGCCTTATGTCTTCCATAGGCACTTTCACACACATGGTGCACATGCGTATACTCAGGCACACACATAAAAAATAATAAATGAAATAAGTAAATAGCCTTGAAAATTTTATTCTGATAGAGTAGGGGCAGTACAAAGACGAAGGTGTTTTCGAATACTATTCAGGTTGTTAAGGATTTGACACATTTTCTTAGATTTATTGACTTTATGTGATGTGTATGAGTGTTTTGCCCACATGCATTTATGTGTGTCATGTTCATGCCTGAAGCACATGGAGGTCAGAAGAGGGAGTCAGGACCCTTGGATCCCAGGCGGGTGCTGGGAACCAACCCTGGGTCCCTCTGCAGCAGCAAGAAATGCTTTAAAATGCCGAGTCATCTTCCCAGCCTCCTTACAGATTTTTTAAAAATTATAATTTATTTATTAAGAAGGTCTGGTCCTGTACCTGAGGCCACTCTGGAACTTATTTTGTATGCTGGAGGTCTTTTCTTTTCTTTTCTTTTTTCTTTTCTTTTCTTTTCTTTTCTTTTCTTTTCTTTTCTTTTCTTTTCTTTTCTTTTCTTTTCTTTTCTTTTCTTTTCTTTTCTTTTTTCTTTCCTTTCCTTTCCTCTTTCCTTTCCTTTCCTTTCCTTTCCTTTCCTTTCCTTTCCTTTCCTTTCCTTTCCTTTTTTTCCTTTCCTTTTCTCCTTCCTTCCTTCCTTTCTTTTTCTTTCCTTCCTTCTTTCATGCTTTTCTCTTTCTTCCTTTTCTTTTCTTTTTATTTTTGAGACAGGATCTCCTGTATCTTGGACGGGCTCTGAACTCCTGCGTTCTGCATTTTCAGGGCACAGTACCTACCCCCTTGAGTTTATGAAAATACTGGGGTCTGAATCCAGGGTTCATGCATTCTAAGCAAGCTTCAGTCCCAGCCCTATGTTGCAGATTTCTGCTGTGCCCAAGCGGAGCTCGGACTCCAGAGTCGAGAATTTTAAATTTGATCTTTTCAAGAATTCAAGGTTGTCCTTTGCTAAATAGAGCGTTCAAGACATGGCTTCCTCTGTCCTACCTTAACTACACAACTGTGGCTAAGTGTCCCTGGCAGGTAGAGATGCTCTACTGAGTACATTCACCATGGAGCAGAGACTCCGCTGTGACACTGTGCTTCCTTCCAGGATCCTGACTCACTTTCACACTACCCCAGAGGACTACACTGTGATCTTCACGGCGGGAAGCACAGCTGCCCTCAGGCTGGTGGCAGAGGCATTTCCGTGGGTGTCCCGGGCCCCAGAGAATGATGGGAGTCACTTCTGTTACCTAACTGACAACCACACCTCTGTGGTGGGAATGAGGAAGGTGGCTGCAGCCATGAATGTCACATCTACCCCAGTCAAGCCAGAGGACATGTGGTCAGCGGAGGAAAAGGGTGCTGGAGCCTGGGACCCCGACTGTCAGATTCCACACCTCTTCTGTTACCCAGCTCAGAGTAACTTTTCAGGCACCAGATACCCGCTGTCGTGGATAGAAGAGGTCAAGTCTGGGAGGAGGAGCCCCGCAAGCGTGCCTGGGAAGTGGTTCGTGCTGCTGGACGCAGCCTCCTATGTCAGCACGTCTCCCTTGGACCTGTCGGCCCACCGGGCTGACTTTGTCCCCATCTCCTTCTATAAGATCTTTGGGCTTCCCACAGGCCTGGGTGCTCTGCTCGTCCATAGGCGTGTGGCTCCCCTGCTAAGGAAAGGGTACTTCGGAGGAGGGACTGCTGCTGCCTACCTTGCGGGGGAGGACTTTTACATCCCGAGGGCATCGGTGGCAGAAAGGTAACCTTGCCGTGGAATGTCCCGTGTCTTTCACTAAGGCGGGCTGGCACGTGTGACGTATAAGATTGTAAAAGTGGATCCAGGCCAAGGGAGTTTGATGTCACTGGTAGGCCAGTAGGGTGGGTCTCAGATCCCCGGAGGGTGCTTTGGGTGGTTCTGGGAACTCTGCTCTGTGTGCAGCTTCTTCACGGGGGTGGAGGAGTGGATCAGCAGGTGAGAGCTGTAAGAGGAACGAATGAAAAGGCCGCAGGGAAGTGAGAGCGGTGGATGCCGGACTTTGGCCTCAGAGCGCTGTTGAATGAGGACAGTGGGCAGGCAGTGGACGGAAAAGATGCTCCTTTGAAGTACGTACAAACAGTTCACAGCAAAGCCACTCTCCCAGCGGCTAGCGTGAACTCCACACCTGAATGCTGGGGTAGGGAACTAGTTGCCCATCTGGTGCCGGAGAAGGCCTGGTGGGTGAGGGGTGGGAAGACAGCTCAGGTTTATCCCCACCCTCCACTACTAGCATTCAGCTGTAGGTTCAGGGTCTCACGCTGGTGGAAGAGCCAGGGTTAGTTATATGGCTCGTTGCTAGGCCATAGGGATATGGCATAGTTCCTCACACAGCAGCTGTGGCTGCATTTGGCTTGACCTCTCTGAACATTACGCTCTTTCACGTAAACAAATGGGCACCAGAACATGTTAGGAGACTGTTGGAAACATCTTCCATTTAGGACTCATCCATAATGAATATAAGACCATGAGCCTGTGCGCCATCACACTCCTGTCGTCCTCGCCCTTGGGAGGTGGAGGCAGGAAATTTTCAGTTCAAGGTCATCCTTAGCTTCATAGAGAATTTGAGGCCAACCAGGGCTATAGGATCCTGTCTCAAAAGATTAAACAAAGGAGTCTACCGCAGAAAGCATCTGAAAGACTCTACCTAGCAGTGCTCCAAAATAGATACTAAGACTCACAACCAAACCTTCCGCAGAATGCAGGGAATCATATGAAAGAAGGGGAGTTTGATGTGGAAAGGATAGGAGCTCCACAAGGACCAAACGTATCTGGGCACAGGGTCTTTTCTGAGATGGACACTCAACCAAAGTCCATGAGAGGATAAAACCTAGAACCTCTGCTCGGATGTGACCCGTAATAGCTCAGTAATCAATTGGTTTCCCATAGTAAGGGGAACAAGGACTATTACCAACAGGAACTCAATGACTGGCTCTTTGACCTCCCCACCTCCCAAGGGAGGAGCAGTACTGTTAGGCCACAGAGGAGGACTTTGCAGCTAGTCTTGAAAATACCTGACAAAAGGGAGTCATATGAAAGGGGAGGAGGTCCTCCCCTACTAGTGGACTTGGAAAGGGGCAGGGAGGAGATGAGGGAGGGAGGGTGGGATTGGGGAGGGAATGAGGGATACAGCTGGGATACAGAATTAACAAAATGTAACTAATGAGAAAAATAAAATTATGAAAAAGAAAAAAAAAAGATTAAACAAGCCAGGTACGGTGGCCATGCCTGTAATCCCAGTACTTGGGGAGGCAGAGGCAGGCAGATCTCTGAGTTTGAGGCCAGCCTGGTCTACAAAGTGAGTCTAGGAAAACTAAGGATACACAGAGAAACCCTGCCTCAAAAAGAAAAAACAAAACAAAACAAAAATAACTAAAAAAAAAAAAAAAAAGAAAAAGAATAAACAAAATAAAACTACCCTCCAAAACCAAGAAAGCAAGCTAACTAACTCTTCCTACCCCTAAAGTAGGAATGCTAATGTAAAACCTTTTGAACCCAAGTGTAGTGGTTTATTATTTAGACTAACTAAATGAGAGGAAAAAAAAAACCAATAGCATTTGCGATATACTGTGTCTTAGTTACTGTTCTATTGTTGTGCAGGGACACCGTGACCAAGGCAGCTTACAGAAGAAAGCATTTATTTGGGGCCTTGCTTACAGTGTCAGGGGGTTAGTTCATGAGCATCACAGCAGGAGGCACGGCAGCAGGCAGGCAGGCAGGCATTTACACTGCATCCACAAACACTCAGCACAAAGAAATTGAGACCAGGCTTGGCTTTTGAAACTGCAAAGCTCACTGCCGGTGACACACCTCCTCCAAGGAGGCCACACCTCCCAATCCTTTCCAAACCGTTCCACCAACTGGGACACCAAGAACTCAGACTTTCGTGCCCATGGGGGTCATTCTCATTCAAAGCGCCACACAATGTAAATGAAGACTATGATTTAATCTGGCTAAGGGGTCAGAAGGCCGGGAGAAACGGAGCGGGAGAGAAAGCCAGCAGAGGGCTGGATCTGAGGGCTGGGCTGTATCAGACCACACTCCTTTGATTCAGACGGAGTCCTTTTGGCAAGCACGTGCTAGATTTACCAGAGAGCAGACTGTACTGCCTGCCTTGTTAAGCCCATCTTCCGCTGCAAGCCCCAGGCTAAAACTAGAAACAAGAAGCTCGGTACCCAGGCATGAAGGGCGAATGAGCCATGTTCTCAGCCGCCTAGATCTTACGGTCAGTACACGGCTGCTGTTACCTGGCCCCCTTCATCTGGATGTCTGTGACAGTCTCCCCCTCACGTCCTTGTAGACTGCCCTTCACCAGTGGTCTGTTTTTGTTTTCTGATACTGGGCCACAAAACCCCGACTAGCTCCGCCATTGCTGTTTAGCTGAGGAGGACATTGAACTTTTGATCCTCCTGTCCCCATCCTGGTCTCACTTGGGTTTTGCTAGAGTCGTGTTAGAGCCTTCCAGCATTTCTGCCTCATGTCCCTGGTCGTGTCCTTCCACTCCCGGTAGCGTGCTGGGCTTCTGTGAAACACCCTGCAGCTTCCCTTTTCTCTGTAGGAAGCCATTTCCCTCAGAACCATCAAGTTGCCCCCTCTTCCCTCCCCGCCTTCTACTTAGCCTCCACCCTTCAGCCTGGCCACACCTTCCCTGCAGTTTGCACTTTCCTGCCTTGGTGTGATGGCTGCTTGTTCTCCCCACCTGTGTTGGCGGAGCCTTGTTCCCTGTTTTATAGGCTGTAGGAAAGGAGCCTGCCTATCAGTTCACAGCCGTGTGCCTAGCACCCGGAACAGTGCCTGAGGCACAGTGAACCCTGAATGATGACCTAGTGAAAATGCTGATGAATGGAATGATTATGAAATGTAAACATAGCAAACTTTTTGACGACAAGGAAGGCTCGTATCTTTGATACAAATGAGATTTTCATCCTTAAGACAAACGGGTGCTTCCTGACATTTTGGAACAAGACACTCTTCTCAAGGCGTCTCGGGGGTTCAGTGGGACCCTCTTGACTTGATGACCTGTCAGTGGTGCCCTCTTGTGGTCAGAGAACAGTATTTCAGGAGTTTGCGGCCAGCTTTGTCCAAATTCCTCTCGAGACTTGCAAAGTATTTCTCATTAGTGTTTCAAGTTGGTGACTGTATTTTAACACCCTCCATCACTACTCCAGCCCACCCTAGGAAGTAGGAAGTAGCCTGAGAGGCTGCAAGGCTGGTCAGGGCCAGAGGCAGCCAGGTGGGTCGTGGCATGCAAAGCTCTTCCCATGGTGGGGAGACCCAGTTTGATAAGGCTCTAGAAGGGAGGAGCTATTAACAGCGTCTGTCCGACTGTACTCCCATAGCGCAGGACGCACATGGATTGTGTTGTTCCCTACAGGTTCGAAGATGGCACCATCTCATTCCTTGACGTAATAGCGTTGAAACATGGATTTGATGCTCTGGAGCGTCTCACAGGTCAGTCAGTGGGCATACTTCCCCGAGCGGACTTAGCTTTGGTTGCCTGGGTCCTCAGGACATCCCAGGCATAGGCATGGTGCCGGCCAAGGAGACAAGGTCTGTGGCAGTGCATGACGTGTGCCAAGTGTCTATGCGCAGCAAAGTCTGAGTCTAACTGTCTGAGGGTACTCCGGAGGGCTTGGAAGGGTTGGCTTTTTGCTTTCCCAGGCACGACCACATCTTAACAGGGGTCAAAGATTAACAACTGTGATTGTGGAGGCATGGTCCTGCAACCCTGGCCCCAGTGTGTTACAGTTCCTGAAGTCTTCTCAGCTCTCACCTGCCTGGATTCTCTCCACAGTCCCACAGAGGAGCTTCTGACAAGCCATATAGCCCCACAGTGGAACGCATGCTCAGAAAGATTAGTCACCTTACCAGACTGGCAAGCTGGGACCCGCGAGAGTGAGGATTAAACCCAGGTCTTGTTAATGTTAATGCCTGAGCTCAAGCTCCTGGTCACTCTCTTTCACTGGCTTTTTTTTTTTTTTTTTTTTTGATGCATGCTCTTTTCTAACAAGAGCTCTAGGGGCTGAGCCACAGATATCTCTCCTCTTCCTGTTGGGATGGGCATGAAGGCATGTGTAAATTTTGTCTGGTGAGCCAGGCATCACCTGGGGTACTATGTTCTTAGGAATTCTTTCCAGAGCAGCTTGAACTATGTGGCATGGCTGTGTGTGTGTGTGTGTGTGTGTGTGTGTGTATCATGTCTGTGACATAGTGGCTAGGCATGTATTCCTCTTTCATTCTCATTACATGAATGGCACCCTTCAGGTCCCCAGCCTCAAGCCCAGCAGTGGGCCTATGGGATCCCTGGAAGGGAGCACTGCCCTGATGAAAACAAAGGGAGGTGAGTGAGCAGCACTCAGGACTCAGGACAAACAAGATGATAAAGACTGCCATTACAAGAGGAGCACTTTGCAAGGATTTCTTAATCACACAGTCAGGGCCTCACAGGAATAGGGTTGGCAGTAGCAGTCTGCAACATGGCACACCATGATTTTCCTATCAAATGGTTCTTTCTTTTAAAGATAAACTTGAAACAAAACATACAGAACATAAAGTTGACATTTTCACACGAAAGCATTTTTGTATATGTGAGTGCTTGTCTGCACATGTATGTGTGCACCACCTGCATGCTTGGTGCCCATCGAGGCCAGAAAGGGCATTGGATTCCCCAGAACCTGGAGTAACAGATGGTTGTGAGCTACCACGTGGGTGCTGGAAACCCAACCTGGGTCCTTTACAAGAGCAGCAAGAGCTGAGCCACCCCTCAAGCCCTTTATGTGTGTGTGTGTGTGTGTGTTTAAGAGGGCACATTTCAGGGGTATGTTCTCTCTTTTTCTCCCTGGCCTGAGGCAGGGTCCATCGTGCCCTTTCTGCTGCTGTGCTGTGTCCTCCAGGCTAGCCGGCCTGTGGCCTCCAGCAGATTCTCCAGTGACTACCTCCCATCACACTGTAGCGGTGCTGAGATTACAGATTCACATCACTGCTCCTGACTTTATATTCTGGGTGTCAAGTTCAGATCAGCAAGTCTGTGTGTGCTCGGCAAGCACTTTCACTCCTTGGGCCGTCCTGATGGTCCTCTCACATCTGTACACTGGTCACCACAGGTCATAGCCAAAACATTTTCTTATCATTTTAGACTGACACTCTATTCATTAGATAGCATCTCCTCCTTCCCTCCTTCCTCATTCCTGAGTGGCTCCGAATCTACTTTCTGTCTATATGAATTTGCCTATTTTAGATATAAGAGACACAATAATATGATACTTTTATTCACTTTGTTTAGCATGTTTTCATTTATTTGGCAGCAGGTAGCCTTAATTGCTATGCACTATGTTAAAACAATTTAACCATTACGAACAAAAATTTAATTTAACCATTAAGGGCAAGAAATGATTTTTAAAAAATATATATTTGCCACTGGCTAACAAAGGGTTTAAATAACTAAATGTCCAATTAACTATATGTATGTAATTACAAATATATGTATATAAGTATATCTACATATATATGCATACAATGTATATAATTATATACTTAAAAGAATGTAACAAGAATTCCTCTGGAAATATTCCATAGAAACAACAAAGACAAACGTATTTAGTGCGAGCTTTGGGGCTGGAGAGATGGCTCAGTGATTAAGAACATTGGCTTCTCTTCTCTTGGTACTGGACCTGAGTTCAATACCAAGCACCCACATGGCAGCTCACAACTGTTTATAACTCCAGTCCCAGGGAATGAGACTCCCTCTTCTGCAGGTACTGTACATACGGTACACAGGCAAAACATAAAAGAAAACGTTAAAAATACATCAACCTTGTCACAAGGACAGCCATATTTAAAGCCACTCACTGGAAGTCTGGGTCGACCAGTTGTAGTGTGTGTGTGCTGGACAGGAGTGAATGACTTGTGTGCGAAGCCCGTGTCTAAGGCCACGCCTCCCTGTGCTCTCGTCCCTAGGCGGCATGGAGAGCATACAGCAGCACACCTTCGCGCTGGCACAGTATACCCACTCTGCCCTGTCTTCCCTCCACTACCCCAATGGAGCTCCGGTGGTGCGGATTTACAGCGACTCCCAGTTCAGCAGCCCTGAAGTGCAGGGTCCAATCATCAACTTTAACGTGCTGGATGATGATGGGAATATCATCGGGTACTCCCAGGTGGGACTTCCATCCTATTTATTTATTTATTTATTTGAGGGTGGGTCTCACTCTAGCCCAGGCTGACCCTTTTGCTCAGTCCTCTCGAACCCTTTGGCGGTCCTCCTATCTCTCCCTCCCGAGGGCTGGAACTGCAGGTGGTAGCCACCATACCTGGTTCAAGTCATGAGGTCCAGTTTCCCCTGTATTCTTCTTACTGCTCCTTTCATACCAGAACTATTCTTGTCTGAATTTGGAAGCCTTTCTGACATTTTCTTCAATGTCCCCAGGAGGAGCTGTGAGAAAGCCCAGGCTGGGTGAGGGAGCCCCACTCAGAGGCTGTAGAACTCGCTATAACACCTGGCACTCTTGTCTGTTTCTGTCTCCACATCCTGAGTGTGGGCATTAGACACGTCCACTGCACCCAGCCCAGGGCTTTACAATCTCTCACTGGTACACAGTTCTGCTCAAGCTTGGCTGTGTATGTTTTTAAGCCTTCTTTACTTAGGTAGAGAGAGGGGGGCAGGGCACAGGTGACAACCTGCCTGAATGAGAAGGCACCTAAAACAGAACATTAGGACACCACACAGCCAAGCGCTGTGTCAGGCCATATCACAGCATCATTTGCTGGCATTAGGTGGAGCCCAGAGCCTCCTTTCATTTTTAAAAAATAAGTAGCATTTCTCGGGGACGGTGCTTAGAGGCACTCAGAATGGTCCGGTGTTTGACTCACTGTTGTAGGCTCTCCTGCAATATAGCCTCTAACAAAACTAGGCCGTCTCAAACCCTTGGCAAAAAGGACTGTTTACCTGTGTACCAAGAAGTTTGGGAAAACACCAAAATCTGCATGCCGTGTGTGCCCAGGCAGATTGTGAAGGGGTTTGTGCTGTGATTCCTGAAGTCCTTTGTCTAAGACAAAGAAACACATCCGTTAGCAGGGCCTATGGTGGGTCCATGTGTGCCAAGCGTGTCCATGACAGGATCAAGCTGGCTTTCCTTATTGAGGAGCAGAAAATCATTGTAAAAGTGTTCAAGGCACAAGCATAGATCCAGAAAACAATAAATAAATAAATAAATAAATAAAAAAACATGCAGCTTTTTAAAGTGATAAAAGTCAAGGCTTGGTCTAAAAAATAAATAAGTAGCATCAATAATTCACCCAGCTTTGAAGAAATCATTATTTCTGCCTTAGTTTAGGCATGCAATGACCTCAAAGGATTTGTGGGCTGGTTAAAAGTAGTTTCTGGTGTTTATCCTGTTTTCCCTTCTGAATGAGAATTAAGTGTCTTCCCTAGGGTCCTACTTGTCATTTAGCTTCTTTAGGTCTGTGGATTTTAGTATGTTTATCCTATATCATATGTCTAAAATCCATTTATAAGTGAGTATATGCCATGTGTGTCTCTCTGCTGAGAGGGATGAGAAGAGAGGGAACAGGACTGGAGCCTATTACAGATGTCTTCTAAAAGACCAGGGTATTGAAGCAGATGCAGAGACTGACAGCCAAACTTTGGACAGAGTGCAGGGAGTCTTATGGAAGAAGAGGGATATAAAAGTACTCAGAGGGGACAGGAGCCATACAAGGCGACCAACAAAACAAAACAAAAAAAGCAGATCCCAGGGGGACAGCTGAGACTGATACATCAACCAAAGACCATAGAGGGACCTAGTCCCTTGCTCAGATGTAGCCCATAGAGAGCTCAGTCTCCATGTGGGGTCCCTAGTAAGAGGAGAAGAGAGAGTCTCTGACATGAGCTCAGTTGCCTGCTCCTTGATCATTCTCCCTGGTGGGTCACCTAGCCAGCCCACAGAGGAAGAGGATCCAAGCAGTCCTGATGGGACCTGATAGGCTAGGGTCAGACAGTAGGGTTGGAGGACTTCCTCTATCAGTGGACTAGGGGAGAGGGATAGGAAAGGAAGAGGGAGGGAGGGTGGAACCAGGAGGAGATGATGGAGGGGCTACAACTGGGATACAAAGTGAATAAATCATACGAAACAATTTAAAAAACAGTTTCTGCAAAGCATTCTCTGCATGGATTTTTCCCCCAATAGGGAAAAATGGAAATTGTGGTTTGCACTAAGAACCGACTAACCTAAGCTGGAAGACGCTGCTTATTTCTCCTGAACATCCCAGAACAACATGCGTCTTTGTTACACTTCAAACAAAGTCTATTTCCTAGCTATGCTCTGTGGCATGACCCTACCCTGGAGGCTGAGGCTGAGAATTCTTTGAGCCCAGGAGTTTAGGACCAGTCAGTACACACCCATAGCCTCCAGAGGGCGGCAGAGAGTCATAACACCTGGACTGGGCAGCAACCCTAATTGAACCTAAAGTTGGAGAAATTAGGAAATGGGCGTAGATACCCGGTAACATCCATATGCTGCTCATGACACGGGCTGTGAGCCAAGCTGGGGCTGCCCAGAACAGCCCCTCACTGGGGCCTGCTCTGTGGTCAGAGCCGGTGGTGGCCAACGTGAAAGAGCTGAAAGGGCCCCGGTTCAATGTTATTCCCCTGAGGCTCGCTGGGAACACATGGACCCCTACCTTAGACCTCGGTCTGGATTTGGTATTTCCTCGAGTGCACTTCTGTACTTTAACTGGATACACTCCGATTTCTAAGACACCATGTAAAATGTTGAATGAACCCACAGATCTTTATATCGGTTCCTTTTCTTGTCCTGGCGATAAAATCCTGGCTAAAGCCAGTTCAGGGATGGAGGTTATTCTCACTCACAGACTAAGGGATATGTATGGTCCATCGCTGAGATGAGGGAGGGGCTGGCCACACCTCCACGGTGGCTGGGGTTTGCGGCATCCTCACCGTTCAGCGGAGGAAGGGAGGGCTGGATTGTTAGCTAAAGGCCCACAGGTTAGTGGCCCACCTTCTCCAGGGATCTCACCTACCAGGGGTCTCACAACTTCCCAGAACAGCACCAACAGCTGGGGACCAAATTCAAGCACACGAGCCTGAGCCCCAAGGGGCGTATTATATCCGCAATGTAACAGCTGCAAATTTGAAAGCAAGCATCCAGACCCACCATCTTTTTGTTAGGAAAGAGAGGTTCGATGCTGTTCCTGGGCATCCCAGTTAGACTAGACGTTTCTGACGCGCTACCTTTATCCCCAGGTAGACAAGATGGCCAGCCTCTACAACATCCACCTGAGGACTGGCTGTTTCTGTAACTTGGGAGCCTGCCAGAGGCACCTGGGGCTAAGTGAAGAGATGGTTAAGAAGAATTTCCAGGTCAGTACAAGGCCCTGTAGCCTGCACAGACTGCAGTCGGCAAGGCTGTGTGGTTGGTGGCCAGTCATGGAGACTGGTGGAGGCTGCTTCTGGCTCGTCTTGCCGGGCCCACTCTGTGGATGGACTGCAAAGAGAAGGGGCTGAGAAAACAGAAAGTGCTTGAAGTTATTAGCTCTGTGGCAATATGTTCTGATTCATTTTTCACTTTGAGAGTAATTTAAAAAAATTACATTATGTGTGTGTGTGTGTGTGTGTGTGTGTGTGTGTATACAGAAGTCAGAGGACAACTCGCTGGAGTTGGTTCTCTGGTTCTGCCGTTGTGGTTTCTGGCAATAGTTTCTCATTATTGTGACAAAAAAAATCCAGTGTAAGTGACTCACCCTGGAGGAGCTGCTTGCTTTGCTCATGGTTTCAGAGGGTTCGGTCCATGGTCACTGGCCCCCGGTGCTTGGCCGGATCGTCACGGCTATGGGAGTGTGGCAGAAAAGAGATGCTCACTTTGGAACTGATAGGGCAGTAGAGAGTGTATGACAAGAAGAGACTCCAAGCAACCGCTGCAGTGACCTGCTTCCTGCAGCTGGGTCCCACAACCTCCCCCAATAGCGCCACCATCTGGGGAAAAGGTGTCAAACATGAACTTATGTGGGGCATTCAGACCATAGCAAGTGGCAAAGAGCCCTATGCGTTTTGCAATAGTTGCTAACTTGAGTCTTTTTTTCTTGCCACTGAATAGGCATGTGCTAGATCCCAGTTAACTATTCTCATTATTTCTATTATTATCATGTGTATGCATGTTATGGACGTGGACACATGTGGCACATGGCACGTGTAGAGGTTAGAGAATGACATTTTAGAGTTGTTTTTTTTTTTTTTCCTTCCACCTTTGCATAGGTTTCCAGGGCTCAAACTCAGGTCACTAGGATTGTGTGGCAAGCATCTTTAATCACTGAGCCATCTCTCCAGCCTATGAACTAGATTTTATTTTGAAAAAGAGACTGGGCCTACTAGGGGGTGTGACCCCTGGAGGTCGAACACGCTCCGGTGGAAAGTCATACACCTGAGAGCATACGGGCAGCACAAACTATACTTATTAAAGGTTTATTAAAGAGGAGGCGCAGAGGCTGGACAATTGGCTCAATGGTTAAAAGCACCGGCTACTCTTCCAGAGGACCTGGGTTCAAAGCCCAGCACCCACATGGCAGCTTAAAACCATCTTTAACTTCAAGATCTGACACCCAATCTGACAGCCTCACACAGGCATACATGCAGGCAAAACAGCAATGCACATAGAATAAAAATAAATAAATCATACATAGGAAAATAGATTTGAAAAAAAAAAAGGGGAACACAAAGTTGGTTGGGTGGGGAAGGGGAGTGTAGATCTCAGAGGAGTTGGGGGAGGGTTATGATTATGGGCAAAATATATTGTACAAAATATAAAAGTACAAATAATATAAATATCATATTTTATATTTAGATATAATAGTTCATATATTTATATAGAATAATAATACTGTGTTATATTAATGTAATAATACTGCCCATGACGAACATGGAGCATCTGGGCTTGGAGAAGGAGTGCCTTCTGCCTTCCCCATCCTGACAGGGGGCACTTGAGCTGACCTAGGTCTTCAAGAGGCCATGGGCTGGTCTTGTGTTTCTGGCCTTTCTCCTCTTCAAGGGGCTGCTGTCAGGGAGGCCAGCCTCCCTTTGGTGCTTAATGAGGCTGTCCTGGGTGGCCAGCAGGTGCTCTGTCTCAGCCGGGGAAGACTGTGGAGCAGAGCTCTCGGTGCTTCTGAAACTTTGGTCTGTGTGGCGAGCCCTCTGGGAAATGTTGCTTTTCATGTCTTTAAAGGTCCTTGAGATTGGCATCAGCTCCAATTCACAGATAACTAAAGCGAGCCCCAGGCAGTGTCCTCAGATGTGCAGAATAGAAATGGTTTCTCAGATACCCAGCAATTCTGCTTTCCTGAGTTCATTTTAAAATAATAATAATAAAAAAATCCATTTTTGCAATATCTTCCCAATTTATCCACGAAGCGCAAGTTCCCCTGCCTGACATGTCTGGCTAATTCTAGGCTGGTCATGTCTGTGGAGATGACATTGACATCATAGACGGCCGTCCCACGGGCTCTGTGAGGATTTCCTTTGGATACATGTCCACACTGGAAGATGCCCAGGCCTTTCTCAGGTTCATCAGCGCTATCCGCCTTCGCTCACCTGGTGGCCAGCCTGTTCCTCAAGCCAGCACCATTGACACCGGAGCCTCACTCTCAAAGAGTGACTGTCACTCACCTCAGGAAGGTTCCTGCACAGACCCTGCCGTCTGCAGTGACTCCTGCCTTACTGCAAGTATGGTAGACTTGAGCCTGTCTCCGAACGAAGCCAGCGGCATTCAGCAGACCCCTCCAGAGAAAGTTGCAAGTGTCCTGAATGGGGACCGTGGGCCCCACATTGTCACCAACATTTACCTCTACCCCATCAAATCCTGTGCTGCGTTTGAGGTAAGGGCTTCACACAGATGGCCACTTTGTTCTTCTAAGAACCATTTCTCCCCTCCCCCACCCACTTGTTTTGAGGCAATGTATCATGTTTTGTTTTTGAGAAAAGTGAAAGATGTAGCAAGTGAGAAAAGCAGTCAAAACTCAAATCAAACATCAGAATGTTGTTGTTTGGGGAGCCATTTTTCTCCTGACCCCCTTGGTAGGGATGAGTTTCTAAACATGATGCTGTTTACAGGGACCTCCAGGGGACCCTACTTCTGCGTGGGTATGGGTCTTGTAAGTATGGTAGTGTGTGTACATGTGTATGCACGCATGTGGAGGCCAGGGGAAGATGTTAGCTGTCATTCCTTGGCTGCCTTTACCTGATTTTTGAGACTGAGCCTCTCGCTGGCCTGGGTCTCTCTTAGTAGGCTTAATGGCTTGTCAGCTGGAGTCAGTCATTTTTCCTGTCTTCACTTCCCCAGTGCTGGGATCACAAGTCCATGCCACCACACCTACACAGATCGTGGGACCTAACTCTGTTTGCTTGTACAGCAAACGCTTCACCAACTGAGCCAGCTCTCCAGCCGAAGGCCATCTGAGAGGCAAATACCTAGTGGCCGCACCAATTGGCTGTGACTGGATCTGGCTGGCTGCTCTGGCACTTTGCTCAAGCATTTGACATGCCTTATTTCATTGGACCCTAAAAATGACTACATGAGAGAGATAGTAAAATTATCCCTAGTTCATCATCACAGAACTGGAGAGGACTGAGGATACACACCTTGTCTAGGCCACCTGTCAAGATTTGTATTTGGGTCTGCTGCTCTAGCTCCACATTCTCATGTGATTTCTCTGCTCCGTCTTCCATGTGGAAATAAAGTGCAGTGGGTCATTTTGATTCATGAGTTTTATAACATGGCAGATTGGTAAAAACCGCAGCTTTAACAATACCCTAAGCAACACAATATCACAACTATTCATGGACCACTTACATTGTGCTGGGTAATGTATTTAACTTAGATGTGGAACATTTTGCAGGGTGGGAGGTGCTGTGTACATAGGCTATTTGCAAACACTATGGCTTAATAAGAAGGATTTGAGAGCCCACAGACCTGGGCGATTTTAGGGTATCCTGGAAGTAATCTCTTGCAGATGCTGAGTTATGTCACACACCTACAAACATGCTGTTTGGGTGAACCTTGCCTTGGCTGACAGCCAGCCTTAGTTACCTAAAAGACGGTCTTTCTTGTTGTGCCCAACCTGAGGCTACAAAGATCCCAGACCCCTGAGTCCCTGGGATGGCACAGTCTCTGGCTCCTCAGATGGCATGTAGAGATCATGGTTATTTAAAGGCCTGCTTTCTGGGGTGGTTCCATGGGAACCTGGATGTAAAGGGTCTTTCACAGGCTCATGTGTTTGAACCCTTCATCCCTAGCTGGTGGCGCTGTTTATGGACACTCTAGGATCTTTGGGAGGTAGATTCAAGCTGGAGGAAGTGGGTTTTTGGGAGTTACAGCTCAACTCTGCTCCTGTACCTTCACTGCCTCCTGGTCTGTAGAGATGTGGGTGAGCGGCCTCATACTTCTGCCACCACAGGCTCAAGCTGTTCCCACCACCGCGCCTCTGCCCCATGAAGGGTTGTACCCTCTGACCAGGAGCCCAAACAAACTGTTCCTCCTTTATATTGCTTCCTTACTGACATTACTTCCATAATGTCAGCTGGTTGGTCACAACAAGAAGGTGAGTGATACAGTGAGCACGTAAGCTCACACCTCCTGAGCAGGCAGAGTCCTTCTCTGTTGTTCTGTTCTCACAGATGGGCTGCATTCATAGGTCAAGCATAGGTGGGGATACAAGCAGGACTCTGAGGCTCAATAAGAGGTGGTTTTCCCTTCAGTTCTTCTTCTTCTTTATTATTATTATTATTATTATTATTATTATTATTATTTTTGTAAAACTTTTTACTGAGCTGGGTGATGGTGGCTCTAGCACTCGGGAGGCAGATGTCTATGAGTTGGAGGCCAGCCTGGTCCACAGAGTGAATTCCAGGACAGCCAAGGTTACAAAGTGAAACCCTGTCTCAAAAATGCAAAACCAACCAACCAACCAACTAAAATCCAACCCAACCCAAACCAAACCAAACAAAAAAACCAAACCAATCAACCAACCAACCAACCAACCAACCAAAAAACCCTTTTTATTGATTCTTTGTGAATTTCACACCATGTATCCCAATCCCACTTACCTCCCCATCTCTCTATATCTGCTTTCTTCCCTTGTAACCTGCCCCCAAAAGAAAAACAAGCTTCTTGCAGTGTGTCATGGTGTGTCACAAGTATACTGTTCTGCCAAAACAACTTCTCTTGCAAATGATCATTTCAGTGAGTCACTGGTCTGTTCAAGGCCTCTGGCTTCTGCTACATCATCAATACTGGCTCCTCACCGGGACTCTTCTTGGATATCCTGCCTTCAATTTGTTCTTTAAGGAGTCCCAATCCTTTAGATTGTGAATGGCATTGGGGTACAAGATCTGGTCATAAAGATATCTTTGTATTTAAATTCTGTACAAATAGGAACAATGCAGATTTGATGGCTAATTTTTTATTATCAGCTTGAGAGTCATCTGGGAGAGGAAACATCAGTGAGGAATTCTGTAGATCAGGTTGGCTTGAGGGCATGTCTGTGGAGTGTTCTCTTGATTGTTAACTGAGGCGGGAAGACCCACTCTGAATATGGGCTAGCTGAACAGAAAGCTAGCTGAGCATAAGCAGCAAGCAAGCAGGCAGTATGGGCACATTTCTCTTTCCTCTGTGGATGTGAGGTAATCTTTTCAGGCTCCTGCCTGTGTGATTTCCCCAAAATGATGAACTGTGGCATGGAACTGTAAGCTGAAAAAGCCCTTTCTTCCCCAAAGCAAAGGTCAGGGTATTGGTCACAGCAGCTGTAACTAGGACACCAAGAAAACTTACGCATTTAAAGTGGGCCAGTTCAGCGGCCATTTCGGTATAGTCACATGTCTGTGGCATTAGGATACACCTGGACAGTGTCCACTGCAGTGGAAGGCTATACAGAAGGCAGGATATGTGGACACCTATGGGGAGGGAGGGATGCTAACCTTGTAAGACAGACCATTGCTATTGGAGAATCCTGCACTCTGAATATTTTACACGCACATGCCTTGCCTGATCCGTGGAGAAGGGTGGAGACTGGAACTGCAGACTGGAGGAAAGGTCTCACCTCCCCACATCTCCTTTGCAAAGCTCTCTCTGTTGCTCATTTTCCTCCTCTCATCCTCCGAGAGCATGTACTGAATTCGTGAAGACCCTCTGTATTTGTATAATGATAGGAAATTCTTTGTCATAATTATATGAATGATTTTGAGGAGCCCCTAACCTAAATCTGCTACTTTTGTTTAGGTGACCAAGTGGCCTGTAAGGAGCCAAGGGCTGCTCTACGACCGGAGCTGGATGATTGTGAATCACAATGGCGTTTGCCTGAGTCAGAAGCAGGAGCCACGGCTCTGCCTGATCCAGCCCTTCATCGACCTGCACCAGAGGATCATGGTCATCAAAGCCAAAGGTGTAAAATGGTTCATTTCCACCGAGTGACCATTGGAGGCAGCTCTCATTCTCAGATTAGGAAACAAAACAGAAACCTGATGGTCTCTCTTCACTGAGTGTTAACATTATCTTCAAGTCAGTGAAGCGATGTTCAGGAGAGACAACAAAGCCTGGGAACTCAGGCTCTTGACACTTGCATTCTTTCTTTTCACCCATCATGCTTTGTATCTTCGGCTGCAGTTCTTTCCTCTTGATTTTTCTAGTGAGCCATCCACATATAGGAAAGCTCTGTCCAGGGCACTTTCTATGATGATGGGAATGTTCACCATCTGTACTGTACAGCTCACAGCTGCTGGTCATACGTGGCCATTGAGTCCTCAAAATGTGACCAGCAGACATTAGAAGGGAATTTCAAAACCTTTACGTTTTAATTCATCTAAACAGCTACACAGTGTTTGCCAGCATAGAGGTAAAATTAACATAATATACAACTATGCCACCCAGTTTTAACAGAATTTAACATTTGGCTTGATTTCTCAAGATTTTCTCTTTCTCTTATTTTCTCTCTCTATTTCTTTTTTTTTCCTTCTAAAAATTATTGTATGTGTGTGTGTGAGTGTGGGCACACACGTGCTGTGGCGTGTCTGTGGACATTACAGAACTGCTTTGAGGGAGTCAGTTCTCTCTTTCCACTTTGTTTTTGAGACAGGGTCTCTCTTGTTTCTGCTGCTGTGTGCTGTGTATTCCAGGCTAGCTGGACCTTGAGCTTTTGATTCTCCTGTCTCTGACTCTCATCACGTTGTGTGTTGAGACTACAGGAGCTTTTTCTGTGTGATCTCAGGGTCAAACTCAGATCATCAGACTTGTGTTTTAGGAACTTTTATCCACTGAGCCAATGGTAATGGTGATAACCATTACTACAACCATATATGTATACATATAGATGAAATTTCATATGTATATATATATATGTATACACACACACACACACACACACACACATATATATATGAAATTTTCTACATCACTCCTGGGTCTTGGCCTTCCCCACTTGTAGAATATCCTGACTGTCTACCCAGCTGTGGCTGAACTTTCATAATGTTCGTTCTACATCCATGTCATGACTTTGTTTCTTGTCTTTGCTTTTGCTGGTCCTGTTGAGTTTTCCTGAAACCAGGCCAATATTTCTAGAGTTCCAAAGTGAATACTGATATTGACCCTTTGTTCTACTGTAAGAATTTTAACACATGCCCATGTTTGGGTAACCACCCTCATAGCTCAAGTGCAAAACAGTCCATCACCCCAAGGGAAGTGCATTGTGCTACCCCTGCTGTAGTTTCTCTTTCTCCAACCTAAATGTCTGATGACCAAAAAGAATAAAAAATATCATATATATGTGAACTTTAGAAACAGCTTTTTTTTTTTCACTCAGCGTGATAGTTTTGAGACCCACTTAGTCAAGTGTGTCTAAATGTGAATGTAATGGGTGCATCTGTCTATTCGTTCACTGAAGGGTATCTGAGTTGTTGTGGATTTTAGGCAATTTAAAATTTTTATTTTTTATTTATTCATTTAGTATTTTTTAATAGAAGGACAATATGTTTAAAAAGCAGTCCTCTCTTGTTCAAGCCTCATGTTTCCCAGTGTCTTGGGTGTCTCTCCAGATACATCTTGGCTTTTAGGAGACATAACATACTAGTAGGCCTGATGAGACCTGTAGCTCCATGGGCTGAAGAGCCCTGAGGCCTACAGCTAGCCTCAGAGGTCCTCTCTGCTCTGCATGAAAGAGCTTCCTGCAGTGAACCGTCCTTCTCCCACCATGGCACATTCATAACATGGGGTAAACAACAGTGGAGCTCCTCTTCTGCCTCTTCTCAAGGTCATGGTGCTTTTGCTCTTGTGCTTTTCTGTTGTCCTCTCCTCTCTGTCTCAGAGTCAGGGGTCCAGCTCTTCTCTAGACAAATGGCCATGGAGGGCCCCTGACGCACATATGCTTAGGTCTCATCATCTGCCAATGTGATATGTTAGTGGATTACCTTGTCCAGAATTATCCTTGGTGACTTGAGGAAAAAAAAATACTATGTAGCAATATTTCTTGGGTTTGACTAGATAGTATCGTATTGAGTATTTTTGTATCTTTTTAAAAATTAGTGTTGTTGAAGTATAGCCTTCTTTTTTTTATATACTTTTTGTTCAGTTCATGTACCAGGATACTAATATGCTATTATTTAACCTATTACATGTATAGGTTAATTCTGTATGTGCGTGGCGTATATAACAATTGAAGAACATTGGAATCCCTTTCCAATCCTATAAATGTAACTTTTAAAAAAGATTTATTTATTTTATGTATATGAGTGCTCTGCTTTCATGGACATCAGAAGAGGGAATCAGATTCCATTACAGATAGTTGTGAATGAGCAAGTGCTTGCTGGGAACTGAACTCAGGACCTCTAGAATAACAGCCAGCATTCTTAACTGCTGGGCCAACTCCCCAGCCCTGCAATTTTTTTTAAAGCAATAATGATTATTGATGCATGACTAATCTGATTCTGGAAGGACATACACTCTGACAGCGTCGTTACAGTATCATCCTGCCTGTCTAGTTCTCCTATCTAAGTGCCGACCAGGCCTGACCCTGCTGAGCTTCCAAGACCAGATAAGATCAGATGCATTTGGGGCAGTATGGTAATATACTGGTTGTCTGTTTCTAAAAGATTTTCGGTAGCTTAGAGGACAATAACTTCAGAAGGTGGAGACTCCTACAGCAGAGGGATCTATCTAAGCCTTCTGGGGACTGTGGGTGTGATGGTCCAGTGTAAATGTTCCACCAGGAAGCTCCTTGAAGCCCACACCATGCTGCCACAGTGAGGAAGAAAATTTCTGTGCCATCAGCTTCTAAGAACCCACCACTTTCCCCATCTGAGCAAATCCCAATGTCATTAAAATGAAGGTTTCATAGCAATGAGCGTTCACTCACACAGTTGTTTGTTTTGTGTGACGCTCACTTTGCCTCTGCTTTCTGTTCGTTAGGGATGGAGCCAATAGAAGTGCCTCTTGAGGAAGACAGTGAACAGACTCAGATTTGCCAAAGCAGAGTGTGTGCAGACAGGTGAGGCTCTGAAGCAGGTAACCCTGGTGGCTCCATGGGCACAGGGGCGCAGAGGGAGGAGAGAGCTTTGCTCTCTACGGCGGGTCGCCTTCCACCTTCCACTCTGTCTGCCGCACACTCCACTGCAATCACATGGGCTTGTCTCCTTCACACACCCAGCCAGCACGCTCCATTTTCATGTTTTTGCTGTTCCTTCTGCCTGTCATGCTCTTCCCTGCTAACAACTCCCAAGGGCTCATTCCCTACCCCCATCAGCCTCATTCTCAGCAGGAAAGTTTTAGCATCTGTATTCCTTATGACCTAAATATGACCTTTTCCTAAAAACATGGAGTAACAAATATTCCAGTAATGAAAAACCTGTGCAATCTAATACCAACAATCCTCCGTTAATTAACCATGTAACTGTAGATAGTTCAGTAGAGATTTATATATAATAATCAGGAGCTGGGGAGACAGCTGCGTCAATAAAGTGCTTGCCACTCAGGCCTGAGGAAGAGCTGGGTGTAATGTCATAGCCTTGTAATCCCAGCATGGGGGGAGGAGGAGACAGGTGATTCCAGCCAGCCTGGCCAAACGGATGAGTCCCAAGTGCCAGGAGAGACTCCGTTACAAAAAGTATGTGGTTGGAGGATGGCTCACACTTAAAAAACTTGGTGCTCTTCCAGTGGACCTGGCTTCAGTTCCCAGCACTCACCCGATGGTTTAGAACTCTCTATAACACCAGCTCCAGGGGATCAGACATCCTCTTCAGAGTTTGGCAGACACTGGGCATGCAGGTGGTACCCATAATGCATTCAGGCAAAATGTACCTATTCATAAAATAAAAGTAGATAAATCTTAAAAGGAGACATATAGTTAACAAATTGAAGTTTTTAAAGAATAAAAGGCCGCATCTGAGACGGATACCAGCGTACTGGTTAATAATGCTTTCCAGACGTCTGGAGACCAGAGGCGCTTCTGCTCAGAACCATGGGTCCATCGCAATGATCGCGATCTTGGTGTGGCCTCTGAAGGCACAGGGGGCAAGCACTACAAACTGTTTTCCCGGTCCTCCCAGAAAAGGAGCCAGCTATTTTCCCCAGGAAAATTTAAGTTTTCAGCAGTATCTGCTTTGTAATCCTAAGATATTGTGACCCCAAGGAAAGATGTGGCCTTAAATTTTTTTTTTTACCATGTACATTTTAAAAGATTTGGGAGTATCCTAGAGTTTACTTTATTTCGTGTGTCTGAGTACTTTGCT